>NC_136501.1:45615607-45983107 GCF_053919585.1 Euprymna scolopes
TATATATATATATATATATATATATATATATATATTTATATATTTATATTGAATGCTGGAAGGAAATATTCATATAAGGCAATCCCAACCAAATAAAATTGCTCAATATTCTAGATAGAGCAAATAAAATTAGAGTTTATATGTTCAAATTTCATTTTAAAAAAATAACTTTTCAAAATAAAATTTATTCACTATGTCACTTAAAAGCAATTCATCTTTAATATTTTCTCTGTATAGAAAATAATTGCGAACAAATATTAGTATTTTGTTAGAATTTTCCTCTGAGGCGATGTACTTACATTGAAAATCCATGGATTAAAGACATTAGATTAAACATTGTAGTCTTTAGTTCAAATAATAAATTTTATTTTGAAAAGTGATTCTTTTTTAAATGAAATTTGAACATATGAACATATATATATATATATATATATATATATATATATATATATATATATATATATAGGAGCAAACAGTTAATAAAAAATGTTAAAAAACACTTTGAAAAAAAGTTAAAAACATATTTAATCTGAAAAGGAAACACTTGATAAGTGGATAGTCCTTAATCCGCGGAGTTTTGAAGAAATACTTTCCTTCTCATCAGAGGGTAGGAATTAGCAAAATGCGGGATCGGATTCTGCATACGAAAGTATTTGATGAAACAACAAGTAAGTCAAAGATCTTACTTGATAACAAAAAGTGGAGCAGAAGGAATATGGTGAAGAAAAAGATGATTACACGTGAATAGATAGTCTGGTGAAAGATAAATAATCCAATGACGGTAAAATCCAAAAATACAACTCCAAGAAAGTTAATTGAGTTTCCATTTACACAAGTAAAATCCAAGAAAATCACGTAATTGGAAGATGGTCCAAAATAATCCAAAAGGCCGAAATCCATGGAATAATTCACAAATATGTACAAAGAAAAGAAAAGGGGAAAATTCCAATGATATTAATAAAAGAAAAATAAGATATGCTTTTCACACGACTGCCGAGACATAATAAGAAAGATCAGGAAAGAAGACCCTTCTTCCCTGATCTTTCTTATTATGTCTCGTATGCAAAATCTGATCCCGCATTTTGCTAATTCCTACCCTCTGATGAGAAGAAAGGTATTTCTTCGAAATTCCGCAGATTAAGGACTATCCACTTATTAAGTGTTTCCGTTTCAGATTAAATATGTTTTTAACTCTTTTTCAAAGTGTTTTTTAACATGTTTTATTAACTGTTTTCTCCTACTATAAGCTCTATCTCCTATTTGGTTTTATCGAGCTTTTACATCTGGTTGAGATTACTTTATAAATATTAATTCTTTAATATTTATAATATACTTTAGTTTTACCATCTTGGATCATTTTGGTAAATTTAATTGTAATTTTTATTTTATATATATATATATATATATATATATAAGACTGGAAAAATAAATTAATGGTGTTTATACTAGATTTCTGAGAGACGCTCCTAATATCTTCTAAATACAGAATTCACTCATCCCCTATCAGCATTCTTCTCTTGTAAAATAGCATGGATGCACGTACGTAAATGCATAAGAAGTGCTTCCTCAGGTGGGAGGGGGGGGCTATAAAAAAGAAAGGCAAGATTCAAGAGAGACAAAATAACTTTTGAAATATTGGGAGAGACATGGAGTACTTTATACATCACATGAGTGATGTCACGACTCTAACAGCGAAGAAATAAATGTCATTGTACAAACCAAAAAGAGAGTCGGAGTTATTTCCTATTCTTTTGGCCACTTTGCGACTAAGGCCACAATGTGTGTACAACGTTACACACTTAGGATCCCCCTGCAGGGATAATAGAATGCTATGAAATGCTCTTAATATCTCTTAAAGACAGCACCACGCTCGTCGATATTATTTCAAAGTGGACTAGAATTCCAAGCGTGTACTCTCAATAAAAGTGCGCATATGAAAAAAGTCTGGAATCTTATTGAAGGCACCTCGTATATATATATATATATATATATATATATATATATATATATATATATATATCAGTAGTGAACATTTCCAAATACAATTTTTTTTTTCCGAGGAACGTATAAACTGTCTCTGATGAGTTGTTTAGTGTTCGTCCACCATTCAACAAAACACGTGTAAGACAAAATAAAATATTATGAAAGAAAAAATATAAATATATATTTGGCTTTGGAATGTCAACTACTGATATATATGCTCTGAAAGTGTAAAAGCGTTTTCATTGAGCTTAATTAATTGTGCAAATTGGAAATAAATTTTTATATATATTATTAATATATGAGAGAAAATTTATTGCTGTGAGTCCTGAATGAATTTATCTATTGTTTCCACTAGGAAAATATCCTCCGAAGATGAGGAAATATCCGAACAGCTTCGTCAGAATTCATAGATATTTCCTCATCTTCTGAGGATATTTTCCTAATGGAAACAATATGTAAATTCATTCTGGACTCACAGCAATAAATTTCCTATATACTGCTCTGGCTACACATTGAGCACTCTAATCCGGTTTTTTCACCACTGATGAAATAAATATATATATATATATATATATATATATATATATATATATATATATATATATATATATATATATATATATATATATATATATATATAATTTTATTATACCTACAAACGCTAAACTCTCCACTAATGATTCCCCCGGAGGTATGGTCCCCAATTTACATTAGCTCCTTTTCGTCCCAGGTGCAACGTGCCTTGTTTGGGGCAAATTAAAGTTAAAAGAAAAAAAAAACAGCCAGCAGAAGACCCACAGTGCACCAATGGAGACCTATCAAGTGTGATGGGGAACGGAGCAAGATGGACGAATAATACTGAGTATGAAGTACAATTGTTGCAGATGGCATTATGCTTCTTGTCGATTTTCTACAGACAAATTGATTTAGTGTGACATCACTATTTGTCATTGCCAATAAAAGCAGCAATTAGCGTATAACCACCACCACTACAACCAATAACAACAACTATCATTACTACTATTAAGATTTTATAATAATAACCACCACCATTATCACCACCACAACAACAATTATTACTAGAACTACTACAACTACTACTACTAAAGATAATCATCATACTTCTATAACTACTTCTACCACTAATATTTCTACTAGTGATAATTTTTTAATTGAAAGCAATGTTTAATTTCAGAAGAGTTTCCGGTGGATAGCTAATCTGCATGTGTGTTTCAGATGAAAAAGAGTTTTCGTAGGGTAGCTGATCTCTATAAGTCTTGAACTTTAAATTTTGCAGACAAAGAGTCTTTCCTGTGTGGACAGAAAAATTATGTGCTGAAATTCGAAAAGATCAAATATTTTTATCGGGCCATTCTGTTTTCTGATTGGTTGCTAGCAGAATGTGGCTCCATTTAAGTGTCCAGTTTCTACCACCAGTGTCTATAACTAGAACCTTTCAATTCGATGTAATTATACCCTCTCTCATATCGATGAGGATGGGATTCTCTGCTGCTTCGGTTGCTTGGAGACTTGGATAGAAAATCCCAGTCAAGAATTTGTTCTTGACAATCAGCCTGACAGGTGTGGGACCAGGAACTGGTCCAGTATCTGTTGGACTGAGGTATGCCACCTGGGCATTACCTAGGACGTCCACCCTATCAGTACTTGCCACCTGGCTTTCGGGTGGGGCGTTTATTGCTTGCTGTCTCAAGCGCCCCTGCCGGGGAATGCTGATGGGGATACCAAGGCAATTTTTCCTTTAGGGGCGCGAGCTGGATATCCCCAGTTTTTGATCTTTTGTCACATCATGTTGAGGTGGGCAGCATCTAAATATCTACTCTCTTTTTTATATAAAAAAATATTGCAACAATGATAATAGAGCGACCCCGTGAATATTCCACTGTGCTTTCTCTATCAATCTGTATGACTTTCAATGTATAATAATATGTGATGGGCGATTCCAATATTTTTCCTGATTCTGATACAATTACCGATTCCGATTCCAATTCTTTATAAATCTCTAAATATAATAAATAGTTAAATAATAAAAATGTTATTTTGTCCCGATTGGCATAAAAAAACATCTTAAATGTACCTATATTTTCTCAAACGTAAAAATCAATTTGTGAGGGAGTGATCTAGAGATTTTAGTCTTACTGGAAGTTTAAATCAATAAATATTTATTATTTTATTATTACTACAAGCAGTGGGAGATGTTTCTTAAACAAAAAATCAAATAAAAAGAAATAATTTAAGGAATCGGTTTTGGCATCAGAAAATAGGCTTAAATTTTTTTGATTTCATGAGGATAAGAACTATTAAAAAAAAAATTACTTTCTTCTCTCATAAAAATAATTGCCATTGTTAGCTGAAATATTCTGTGAATAAATAAAACAAATACATCTTTTTATTTATTAAATATTGTAGCAATTTAATCCTGCCTAGAACAATTTATATTCTTTGTCAGCTTACTGCAAAAATAGTCATCATATTGTGGACGTGTCTGTTTTGTTAAATGTTTGAGAGCAGAGTAAATACTGACCAACGGGTTAAGGGTGGTCTAGTTTAATTATAAAACCACATTGTAAGCCTTTACTGTAATACATCTTCCTATTTTCGAACCTTCTTTCGAACAATTGCAGGCTTGTGGAACTTTCTTCCTGCTCACTGTTTTCCTTTAAACTGTATCTTTGGTATTTTCAGGATACCAAGAAGTATCTATTGTATTTGCGATCATCATCTTTTGGTTTTGTTAGCTTCTTACATCAAGTGGCTTCACGCCTTGTCTGGAGCATATTGTTTGAAATGTATTTATTTAAATTGTTCTGTGAAATAAGACTGATCGTAATCGCCATCTTTACTAATTGATGTGATTGTTTGATGTGCGTGAAAGGTGATAACGTATATATAAACACATAATGTTTTAGTTTATAACAACTGTAACAACAATAATAATAGACTAATAGTAATAGACAAATAATAATAATAATAATAATAATAATAATAATAATAATAATAGACTAATAATAATATAATAATATTACTACTATTATTAATAATAATAGAGTGGTCAAAAGAAACCTGAACCAGAAGTCTAGGAAATGAATGAAAATGCATAACGCAGCACACGACACTATGTAAAAAGAAAATGGTGATGTTGTTTCTGAAATGCATAGGGGTATAGCTGCAAAATCTTTGTAGGAGTTTATGGACATCCCATGTAAACAGAGATTCACATGATGTTTAAAAAGAATGTGTCCTCTATAGTATCAGATCTGATGGAATGGTTAATTGTTGGTATAGACCGCTTCATATCCTTCAAAAAATTCCAGCAAAAACTGAACAGCCAACCGAGGTTCTCTCCAGAATGTGCTGCTGCCATTGTGCACAGAAGTCACTTTTTCAATTGCTTCCAATGTTTTAGATGTACTGAGACAAGAGCCACTTTCAGAACTGTCAGCAACTACTGTAAAAGAGTAATAAAAAACATGAGAGAGAGTTGTATGCTCAGTCCGTTAAGTCATAAGTAGTTGAGCAGCGGCTTGGTTCCCACCATTTTTGACAAATAGCAAACAGGTCCTAAACAGAAATGTCTGCTCTATCCCAAACATCATCAATGAACCTGAGGTAATCTCGTCAGCATCGGACAAAGCCAAACTCTTTGCCGAGAACTGTGCAGCTATTTCTACCCTATGCAATCAAGGCCGCCAACCTCTCATATTTCCTCCTACATCTGAGAACATGCTATGAGACATAAAAATATCTGTGCGTGATGTTGCCTATATCTTTGATTCCAGTAAAGCAACTGGCCTTAACGGCATTCCAATTATAGTGCTGAAAAAACTTCAACCAGAACTAGCTCCCATACTTACAAAACTGTTTAAGCTTTGTCATAAGGAAAATTACTTCCCTACACCCTAGTAAACCTCATCAGTATGCCTTGTATTTAAGAATTCAGGTGATTGGTCATCTTCCTCTCAATATAGACCAATAAGTTTCCTGTGCATCATGGATAAGTTGGCGGAATCTGTTAAATAGAGAAGTAGTCAACCACCTCAGCAAAAATAACCTTCTTAGTGACATTCAATATGGTTTCCATTTTGTTAGATCTACAGCAGATGTGCTAACGGTTATATCTCATAGGATTAACAAATCTCTTGGCAGAGGCTTCCTTTCTATTGCAATTGCTCTTGACATCTCAAAAGCCTTTGATAGGGTATGGCATAAAGGTCTACTTCACAAGATCTCCAGCTATGGTATAACTGGAAATACCTTTTCAGTTATTAAATCATTTCTTTCTGATAGGTTCAACAGAGTAGTGGTTGATGGGCAGAAATCGAAAGCTCACAGTATTAATGCTGGAGTCCCTCAGGGGTCCATCCTGGGCCCAAATTTCTTTCTGATCTACATCAATGATCTCCCAAATAACATCCTCATTCGTAGACATTTATGTTGACGACACTACCATCTATGATAACACATCAAAGACTGTAAATGACCAAGTTCTCTCTGATTCTCTCTCCTCTGATCTTGAGCATATGGTAGAATGGTGAAAGAGGTGGCTGGTTAATTTTAATGCATCTAAAATACAAACCTCTATTGTTACATCATCAATGCTCTGATCCCCCGTCTGGCATCAACTGAAATGAATAGCTCTCGTCTTGGGGAGGTTCTGTGTTTTGACAAGCTTCTGGGTCTGAACTTTACTCCTGATCTGAAATTGAACATGTACATCAAATCTGTTGGAAAAATGGTGGGATCCTTCAATCACTCCAGTATATATCTCACTGCTGATGCAATTATCTATCTATATAAGGGCCAAGTACGTCCAACGATAGAATACTGTTGCCACATCTGAGCTACTAGAAAGGTCTTAACCTGCTTTGACAGAGGTCAAAATAGACTTTGTAGTCTAGTAGAAGTTGCACTTTTCTCTTTTTGGCAACTTCTTTCTCACATAAGATGCATTGTGAGCCTGTCTCTGCTTTATTATTTTTTTCATGGCAAGTATCCATCTGAGCTCCAATCTATGGTCCCCTTTCGCCAAACTTTCATGAAAAACACTCATCTAGCTGAAACCACTATCAATAATTTCTCCTTACTCTGTATTTGTGCCTAAAGCTAAATGTAGATTTCATGAACAAAGCTTCTTTTTAAGAACTGCACGCCTGTGGAACCCTTCGCACGACAAATATCGAAAAATTGGCTAAAACATTAATTTCTTCACCGTCAACTGGGCAGTTTTCTACAAGGAGGGTCGTTTTTTTGCGTCACCATTTTTGCAAGTCATCGTATCAGTTGGAATGACTTTACGTAATTTCAACGTTCAGAACTTCCAGTCATGTCATGAAGTAGGGGTCAGACGTCAGGTTTCTTTTCATTTTCTATTCTGCCTTCGCGTCACGGGTTTGAGCCTGTCTGCCTACCACCACTTTTTTTTTTTTTTTGCTTAACACACCCCCCCAAAAACCTGGGCAACGCCAGGCACCCAAGCTAGTTACAAATAATTGTAAAAGCACTAATGACAATCCCCAAAAATCTGAAAGGAAAACTTGAAGAAATTGAAATCAAAGTGAAGACTGAGACTATTCAACGAACAGCAATGATGAAAACAGCTGAAATCTTAAGGAAAGATTCACAGCTGTCGTAACATAGTACACGTTTATACACATGTTAATATATAGACGCCCAGGACCCAACACATTGAAGGCTTAGTCACAAAGGAAACAAAGAATAGGAAAGAAATTCAACTCACTGTTTCAGGTTTTAAGAAAATACCTTTATTTCTCATTCTCCCGCCATAGGTGACTTCTCATTACGGCTATGACGTCACCCACATCTTCTCTAAAGTCTTCGTCGGTCTGTGCATGTTCTTTATATAGTCTTTTATTTATCCTTACCGTAACGTAACTTCGTTTACAGCTCGACGTTTGCATACAGCCGTCATACACACGCCATTGCTCGGGAACACTGTGGTCACAGTAAAGTGGCACTACAAATAAAACATTATAAAAAAAGATGACATTACCGCACAAACATCTGTATATGTTTTTCGACTATACATAACTTTAATGAATACACACTGAATTAGCGCTTTCCAAGTACGATATTCATCTAAAAGTTACTGAAATCAATAATAAAATAACAGAAAACTAATCCTATTTTTTGTTCGTTGTAAACATGGCCATATTTTGAATTATTTTTTCTCTCAAACCTCGAACGCCGGGTAAATACACAAAATTAAAAAAAAAAAGTGTAATAAATATAAAATATAATGTAATAAACGTTAATTACTTTCAAATATAAGCATTACACAAAATACATACAGATAGAAATTAAATTTAACAACAATCTGGCTGAAGCCAAGACTATAACTTCTGTTAATAATGGGCATTTGGTATCTGTTTGTCTGAAACAAAAACTATAACTTCTATCAATAATGAAGATTTGGTATCTGTCTGTCTGAAGCCAAGACTATAACTACTATTAATAATAGAGATTCTGTATCCGCCTGTCTGAAACAAAAATTATAAATTCTATCAATAATGAAGATTTGGTATCTGTCTGTCTGAAGCCAAGACTATAACTACTGTTAATAATAGAGATTTGGTATCTTTCTAAAGCCATGAATATCATTTCTGTTTAATTTTAAGATTTGATATCTGTCTCTCTGAAGCAAATACCAGATTATTACTTCTGTTTACGGAGATTTGGTATATGTCTGTCTGAAGATAAAACTATAATAGTACTTCTGTTAATAATTGAAATTTGATATCTGCCTGGCTGAAGTCAAAATAATACAATTACTACTGTTACTTATGGAGATTTAGTATCTGTCTGCCTGAAACCAAGATTATGACTTATGTTAATACTGGAAATTTGGTATCTGTCTGTTTGAAGCCTTAGCTATAATTTCTGTTAATTATGGTGGTTTGGTATCTGTCTGTTTGAAACGGAATCTATAAAGTCTAATTATAATAGAAATTCAGTATTTGTCTGTCTGAAGCCAAGACTATAACTTCTGTTAATAATGAAGATTTGGTATCTGTTTGTCTGAAGTCAAAACTGTAACTTCTATTAATAATAGATCTTTGGTATCGGCCTGTGGGAAGCCAAGATTATAATTTTTATTAATAATAGAGATTTGATATTTATCTGTCTGGAGGAAAAACTATAACTTCTGTTAATAATGGAGATTTGGTGTATGATTTCCTTAAGCGAAACCCATACTATTACTTCCGTTAAGATTGGAGATTATATATATATCTGTCTGAAGAAAACTATACTAGTACTTCTGTTAGTAATGGACATTTGGTATATGTCTTTGTTGTAATATTTTTTCATTGATAATGGGTATTCTCTCCCAAAGTTGGGAGATTCTTTTTATAAACGCTGCTGATAAGAACTGACGAATCAAATTAATTAACGTTTTTCTATCAACATTTCAGACACCAGAATTGCTTCACAAAAATTGAATCTTTTAAAATTCTAGTAGATAATTTTTTCGTGTTAAAAAAGATTAATCTTTTGCTCTTTGCTTGCAAAATTATAAAGTTCAGAACCTGGACAGAACAGCGACCCAATGAAAATTCTTCATCTCCAGGAATTGTACAAAATAGCTACCCATTGGAAACTCCTCTGAAATTAAGAATCACTTTCAATTCAGTATAAATTTGGTACAAGATTCCTCTGAACATAACTTTCAGTTTCTAATATTTATATTGCAAAGGGAATGGGAGGGTAATTTTAATCAATTATTTCATAGACTATCAGAATATGGTGTTATTAATACCAGGAAATGTGAGTTTGGAGTTTTTTCATTATCTTTTCTCGGTCACGTTATTAATAAGAATGACATTCGAGAAAAGCTATTACTGATTATCTTGCTCTAACTTCTTTTTGTAAACTTTGAGAATTCGTTGGCTTAGTTAATTTCTGTCGCGATATTTGGATTTATAATGAGGGGGAGGGGGGCATGATTCCTGAAAGTTGTGAGGTTCTATTTATATACGATGATGATAGGAACTGACGAATCAAATTAATTCACGTTCTGTTATCAACCAATCAGAAACCAAAATTGCTTCATAAAAATTGAATCTTTTAGCATTCAAGCACATAATTTTTTTGTATCAACACCGGAATGATTTTTTGCTCTGTGCTTGCAAAATTATAAAGCCCAGAACCTGTACAGAACAGCGACCCACTGAAAATCCAGGACTTGTATAGAAGAGCTCCCCATCAGAAACTCATTTGAAATTAAACATGGCTTCCAATTCAAGAGAATGAACATAAATGAATACGTCATAAATTTGTTTAGCTCTGAACTACAATATGGTTTCCCGATTTATCTCTCTCTCCTTGTATCTTCCTTTACATCCAGAAGTTTTATGCTTTGAAGTATCAACACTATATTTTCTATTTGCCAATAGAAGTGACAATTTTGTGCTAAGATGCCTCTATTCATAATTTGATTAGACTTTCAGAACAATATTTACAGATTTATTTTTACCTATATTTTATTATTATTTCATTGATCGGATTTTGCCATTTAACTATATTCGGATTCATGGATATCATTTTAATATTATTTTTTACATTTTAAATAACTTTTTTTGTACATTGCAATTTTCAAAGTTTTCAATTTTTATGCTAACTAGCAAATCTATAGCAGCCCACTGAAAATTCTTCATATCCAGGACTTGTATAGAATAGCTCCCCATCAGAAACTCTTCTGAAATTAAACATGGCTTTTAATTCAAGAGTCTGTCTGAAGGAAAATCTATAATTTCTGTTTATAACCGAGATTTGGTATCTGTCTTTTTTAAGTGAAAACCATACTATTACTTCTGTTAATATTGGAAATTTGGTATAGGTCCGTCTTAAGATAAAACTATGTAAGTACTTCTGTTAATGATGGACATTACGTATCTGCCTATTTGAAGTGAAAATAACACAATTACTACTGTTAATAATGGAGATTTGGTATCTGTTCGTCTGGAGACAAAACTATAACTTCTGTCAATATTTGAGATGTGGTATCTGTTTGTTAGAAGCCAAAATTATAACTTCTGGTTATAATGAAGATTTGGTATCTTTTTGAAGCCAAAACCATATTATTACTTCTATTAATAATTAAGATTTGGTATCTGTTTGTTTGAAGGTAAAACTATACTAGTACTTCCATTAATAATGGAGATTTGGTATTTGTCTGTCTGGAACCAAGACAATAACTTCTGTTAATAATGACATTTTGGTATCTGTCTGTCTGAAGTCAAACATAACTCTTATTAATAATAGAGATTTGGTATCATCTCTGCCTGAGATTGAAACTATGCCATTACTATCCCATAATTTTAAATTCAGTTTGCTATATTATTTCTGACCAATATTCTACCTTTCACTGCTTAATTCAGTGGTCACGGTTTCGTGTAGCGTCTGTTCTATTGGGAGATCTACATCCAATCTGTTGCTGAAGTCTCAGAAAAAAATGTTGGATCATTGAAGTGATCTAGAGCGAATTTAACTGTTGATGCAATCTTCTTGCCGCATCTGAAGATTTACTACTCGGGGCATTTATTCTTGCCGAGACAGAATTCAAAATCAATCCTAAAATCTAATGAGGAATCATCTTTTCTGTTTCTTACATCCCCTTTCTCAGAGAAATTAGAGATTATTAGTCTCTCTCTGCTCCATCTTTATTTCTATAAAATGTGCTCGACTGAGCTCTAATTTTTGGGTCCTCCATGAAGAAATTTACAGAAAAAAAATCGTTGTCTATGACAACCAAAATAGTGTTCCTACCACCATACAGAATTTCAATGAAGGAGCTTCTGCACAAAGGTATCCATGTCTGTAGAACACATTACAACGGGACTGCTTTCCTGTAGATTACAACATTATCATCTTCAAATCCAATGTTAACAGATTATTGTGATGAACCCTTCCCATAAGTATTCGAACTCGATTCTTCCATTAATGATTCTCAGCTCTTTCAGAAGATTCTTCACATCTCCACTGATAACGCATCCATCTCATTAATCCTTGTCAATGGGTGACCTTTCGTTTAGATAATTAATAATCGATTAGTAAAAGAAGAGGAAAGATAAGGCAAAATACAAATGCCAATTTTCGGTAGAGGTAATGGCAAGTAGCAATTTTAGTTATGGGTTATTGTAGGATAGAAATTTTTAGGTAGAGGTCATAGCAAATTCTGTAAAGATTGTTGAAAATCGAAATTTTAGTTGAAGTTATTAATAGAATAAAAATTATAGGCACCGGTAATTGCAAATAGCAATTTTAGTTGGAAGTAACTGTAGAATAGCAATTTTGGCAGAGGTGATAGCAAATAGCGATTATAATTATGGGTAATTGTAAAATACCAATTTCAGTACAAGTAATAGAACAATAAGAATTTTAGTTGGTTGTAATTGTAGAGAAACAATTTTAGTCGAGGTAATTGCAAATAGAAATTTTACTTGTGGGTTATTCTAGAATAGCAATCTCTGTATGGGTAATTGCAAATCGCAATTTTAGTTTAAGGTAATTGTGGAATAGCAATTTTGGTAGAGATTTTTGCAAATAGCAATTTTAGTGGAAGTTAATAGTAGAATAGAAATTTTAGGTAGAGGTAATTGCACATGGCAACATTAGTTAGAGGTAATTCTAGAATAGCAATTTCTGCAGGGGTAATTAAAAATAGCAAGGTGCAAATAGCAATTTAAGCTGGAGGTAACTGTAGAATAGAAATTTTAGGTAGAGGTAATTGGTAATAGCAATTGTAGAAAACCAATTCCGGTAAACATAATAGCAAATAGCAATTTCATTTATGAGGTGTCTTAGAAGAAAAATTCCGGTAGAGATAATTGCAAATAGCAATTTTAGTTGGAAGTAAGTGTAAACTAGAAATTTTAGGTAGAGTTAATGACAAATAGTTTTAATTGGGTGTAATTGTAGAATAGCAATTTCCATAGAGGTAATTGCAAATAGCAGTTTTAGTTGGAGGTAAGTGTAAAATATAAATTTAAGTTAGAGGTAATTCCAAATAGCTATTTTAGTTATGAATAATTCTAGAATAACAATTTAGGTCGAGCTAACTGTGAATAGCAATTTTAGTTGGAAGTAATTGTAGAATAGAAATTTCAGGTAGAGGAAATTGCAAATAGCAATTTTACTTTTAGGTACTTCTAAACTATATATTATAGGAAAAGTAATTTCAAAATATTTACAGAATAAAATTTATAATTAGTGATAATTATTAGATAGAAATTTTAAGTGAGATTAATTGCCGAATAAAAACTGGAGATTTTACTTATATTCCTCCCATAGTGGGAGGATTATAGACAATGTCAGGATAGTGTAATTTGAAAAGCCACGGTTCTAGAGGAGGAGAAACTTGCCTGGGCAACCCCATTGGGTAGGGAATTCTCAGGCGATGGGCAACGAACTAATCCCTTCTCATAGAGTAAGTAGGCAAATTCAGAGAATCTGGACATTCTAGAGCTGTGCACGATCATACCTAAGACTTGCAAAGACTAGGTTACGCGAGCTACAGTGGGCCCAAAACTTTGTAGGTCTAATTTTGGTATGATTAAGGTGGGCGTGATGTGGAGGTATTTGTCAAATAACAATATGAAACAAATTTGATTGAAAAGATAATTGCATTATTGTCTGTTGTAATTTGAAGTCATTTACAAAAAGAAGAGATTATCAGATGTCAATTAATGTATTGTATAGATTTGCTAGTATGTTTTATTTTTCTGTACGGAAATCGCTCTAGACAACGCATGCAGCCATTTGAAGAAAGGAGCAAACAATAACAAAAGATGATTATAACAAAATCAGGAAATACGCATTATCTTTAGTCTTGAAAAGGTCAATGCTATAGTCAGCAGGAAGAAAAATCCACAAGCTTGAAGTTCTTGGAAAGAAGCTACTGGAATAAGAAGATTATTATAATGATGTGTCAAATGAACGAATTGATGGAGACCACTAGACCAACAGGTCAAACGAGCTGGAACAAAAGAAGCAGTAAATAGATCAGACAATTATAAAGAACACATGTTATAATAGTATTTATAAAACAAAAGATTAAAACTATCAACATTTACATCTGTGAGAGTGAAATATTACTTCCTTATGAATGTCCACCATTGGGAAACTTGCGGTGTCTTCTTTATCTCAATCTTACTTAATCTCTTACCAATAATGACCTTTCATGTTGTTGAGGATTTGCGTTGAAGAGGTAATAGATTAACTCATGCATTCTTGAATTATCAGTCTTGTAGATAATAGGAATCTTTAATAAGTCATCGACATCTAAGCCATCGAAAAGACTAGCTTCACTGAGATTCACCATTGTCACCATTTCTTCTAACTGGATTCTTTTTAACAACTCTTCTTATTCACATGGATAAGCAACGTAATGGAAATCAAAATGTCTTCATATATCTATATAATGTGGCACAATGAAGAGCGTCCCTTTGGGGGGGGAGCTGGGGGCTCTACATTA
Organism: Euprymna scolopes; assembly: GCF_053919585.1. Lineage (NCBI taxonomy): Eukaryota > Metazoa > Mollusca > Cephalopoda > Sepiida > Sepiolidae > Euprymna > Euprymna scolopes. The sequence goes on from NC_136501.1 coordinate 45,630,099, forward strand.
ATGAACCTTGTGCCTAACTTGTCTGTACTTGGTAGGTGCAGATGTGTTAAGCAGGTGTTTTGTGATTTTGAAAATGTAAGAATATATCAATCTGGGATGACTTGAGCCAAGAATGACAGTTTGTTTATAATATTCACCTGAGTCAAAACGATTTATGACCCTAGAAAATGAAAGGTCAAACCCACAGAACTCGTCATCGAGGCATACAAAAACAAAACAATATTCACGCATTATCTAAGAATATCTCTTTTTCTCTCATTTTATCTCTTTTTTTCTCTCTTTCACTTCCTTTCTCTCTCTTTCAATGAAGAATAAGAGAATTAAATATAAGTGTATCGTTTCAAACAGTTGAAGCTTTGATTTTGGAGTCGATGGACGCGACATAGAAGTCTAGCTGCATGCGTCTGGTTTCGACGGGCCTTTATAAAAATATGCTCTGCCAGTGTTAAATGCAAAATAAATTATATATTTTTATAAAAATGCATTTGTTCGCTATTGTTGTACAAGCATTAAATTTCAGTATGCGGTCCTTGCCATTAATGCCGACAATGGAAATGCTGCCTGTAACGGCACAATGAAGACTAGAGAAACGACCCATGCCAGCCGGTTATAGCCGACGACATATTCACCCGTTAATGTTTCCATGTTTTATAAACTCTGAATATCTGTTCACCAAACCACTATTTTATAGACATGTTCAATTTCTTACATCTTTAATTTGAAACGATTTTTATTTGTTAGAAAATATTTTGAGTTCACACGTTCATGTGAAAACAAACTTGCTTTTGAAATGATAAAAGGAGCGAATCTAAACAAAGCAGAGAAAGAAAAAGGGTAGCACTCAAAGCCATTTGTTTTTTTATAATTTCTTTAAATCGCATCTAGATGCAAAGATCCGACGCCATATAACATTGTCAATACTAGTTGTGTGCAGTTTCAGTCAAAAAGAGACAACGAATAGGAAATAACTCTAACTTGCTTGCTCTTTGTAGCAACAACATTTATTTCCTCATTGGTGCAGCCATGATGTCACCCACCTGATCTAGAAAGTTCACAACATTTCTTACAAGATCTTGAACGTTATCTTATCTCCCTCGTCATCATTCTCTTTCTGTTTTTAATGGTCTTTTTTCCCAACTGGTGACGTCACTTCGCACGCATATACATCTGTGCATTCATGCTATGTTGCAGTCAGATCACCATGAAAAAGTGAAAAGAAAAGGAAGTAGAAAGAGTAAGATAGATGAAGAAAAAAGGAAAAGGAGTCACACATATATATGTGACTATAACAAAGGCAAAATCAATTATATGATGCACGGTAGAGATGGACGAGACCTCAGATTTGGAAACATTATGTTAGTATAAGTGTACGGGAGCCTTTTCTAGTCTCACACAAAAACACGCGTTCACATTTCAAGCTATATTACTTGTCATATACATATGCGCACACAAACATATGCGCCCACGTCCACACACGTACATATATTCACGTTCGCGTACATACACTCACATTCACGTATATACTCACACACGTGCACATGTACGCACACAAGGACAACGTCACTTCCCCTTTCAAAGGAAATCCACACATGTGCAAAAGACCACCGGAAACAAGTATAAAAGCAAGAGACAGGCTGCTTCCAGACCTTTTCAAACCAGCTTCCTAGCTGGGCGGTCTACAGACCGACAGTGTGCCTCACGCCACTTGCTACTATGTGGTACAAAAAGCCAACAGACAGTATGTACACTTTATACGCTTTCTCTCTCCATGAACTGGATTGACATTCTCACTCTTTTTCTCTATATATATACAACTTGTCCCTGAGAATACCTTCGCGTAGCTGACTGCTAACTGATGTCAACCCTCTATCCTTTGTCTGGACTATCATTCTCATTTCTACTATATTACACACTTCTCTTCCAACGCGCGAACAAACGATAGTGAGATGAACACACATTTCCTTTTCTTTTTATACCACCAGTCCCACAACAAACGATGGTCACACCCGCGCGGACGTGAACACATGTTATACTTAACCATTCATTCTTTCAACAGAAAATAAACGACACGTTTATCTTATCCATCAATTGAGTTTTTGTTTCCTTCAATTCCATTTGTTTCATTATTTTCTTTTGTAACAGGATTGGGATTTATATATCCTAGTCCTCTACAAGTGCGAGTAGAAGAGTTAGGAGTTTTGAGTGGACACTAATTCTTGTAATGGAAAAATGATCGACAAAGGGATCGCAAAAAAGATAATGCTATCGTAGAGAAAAGAAAATTATCTAATTGCAGATATTAAATATAGTTATCCCAAGCAAAAATTAGTAATATCAATCAAGCAAAAGAAGCTTTGAATTGTGAAGAATTTCAGGTAAAAAATGGTAGTTTTAATCCAATCAGTAATGGTCCCCCCCCCCACCCTTTTATGTCAAGAAAAAAATCTATGAATGAAAAACTAAAAGATATTTAGTATATTTTATACATCGATTGTGGTTCCTTTTGTTGGCTTCTGAGGATCTGGTTTTGCATCTTCGCAAAGAAGAACCAAACCCATATGATTGGTTCGTTTTTATAGCATCTATCTATAAATATAATCATCCAAATCTTTGCGATCAAAGTTATAAAAAAATGAAAAAAATGAAAAAACCTAAGGTAAAAGTCCAAATCCGCACTAACACTTTTCTAACAAGCCTCCCCTCAAAACTGCTCCCACTGCATGCCCCTAAATCACTTTGAGGAGTGTAACTATTCATTAGATATATAACCTCTACAAACTAACCCTGTAACATTAACTAACCATGCAGGGTCGCAGAAATACCTGGAGTAGGACCCAGGCGCGGAGCAAACCCTCTCAGGGCTGATGGACCCAGTAGATCTTCCCAGATCACCCGTCTAGGAGAACTAGGAGAAGGAAAACTCAGAAACTAAACCAAAGGGGAGGGAGGCCTCTCCAGTCTTGGACGACAACCTTCCTAGAGCTGGAGACTCAAACAAATTATCGGTCTGCAAACCTAAATTGCTTAAGGAGTAGATAGGCTCTGTCTATCACCTGACTTCCATACTCCTTGTTTGCCTATTAGTCAGGCACAGAGACACTTTCACAGGTGAATCGACAAAACACTTAGTGGTAGATCTTGTTTCTTGTCTAGGGCATTGAATGCCATTCCCCCACTTCCGACACATCCCACCCCTCATAACTGGGCACTTGGGAGTGCTTGAGTACCACGCATGCCTGTGCAATTAGATTGGGGTGATCTTCTTATGATGGGCTGAGGGTACCAGATTGACAGTTCCTGGCTGCTATTTCCGGGTGGTAGTACAGGTGCCCTAACTCTTTGGTAGCGCTTAGAGCGGGTGCTCCATCAACAGTTGTATAATATCGGATTGTTTGTAGTGCCATGTTGCGCATGGATAGGGACCCTGCACTCATCCCCGATGGGCTTGCCCGAGGCCACAGTCCTAGTTGAAGAAAGGTCAGCTAATGGTCTGATTGTGTTGTGTGTCTGATATCCTGCATAACCTCTTGTTCAGCTCCCCCTCACCTAACTGAAACTCTTTAAAAACATGATGACACTACAATCAAAAAATAAGCTTAAACCAGGCATAGGGACAAACAAATTCAACTTGCCTCCTTCCTTGAGGCTTGCATTCACTAACATTCATGGGCTTAGAACTAATTTAGCTGACGTTGAAGCATTTCTCCTAACAAATACCCCGGATATCTTAGCACTAAGCGAGGCTAACCTACACTCCTCCATCCCCTCTAACTACTTAACATGCCTGGCTATCTCCAACTCTGCCGTAAGGACTCTGACAGAGATATGCACGGACATGGAGTCTACATTCGTAACACCCTCCTCCTGACTAGAGAAACAAACCTAGAAACGGACGATCAAGTCTTTATGTGCTTTAGACTAAACATACAACACATTAGCTACTTTTATTTTCTCTACCGCTCTCCCTCGACCCAGGACTGCACCATAATAAACAAAGTCTCTGACAGTATAGACACAGCACTCTCCCTCGACACTAGCGCACAAGTCCATGTATTTGGTGACTTTAATGTTCACCACAAAAACTGGCTTGGATTCTCTACTCACACAGATGCAGCGGGCAGCACAACACATAGTTTTGCTATATCTCACTCCCTATCACAAATAGTTACGTTTCCAACCCGTTTACCTGACCAGCAAGAACAACAAGCATAACTTCTAGATCTGTTTCTTACTACAGTTCCCGAGGATTGTACAACAAATGCTGACAGCCCACTCGGGAACGCTGACCATGCAGTGATAATGGTGGAAATCGCCCTAAATTCTAGACCCAAAACTGAAGAGCCGGTGCTCAAAACAACGAGATATTATAAAAAGGCTGACTGGGAAGCCATCAGAGATCTTATCAGAGATGCCCCATGGGGAAATATTTTTTCTCTTCCTGCTGAACAGTGCGCAAATGAGACCACTGAATGGTTCAAAACAGCAATGGAAGCACATGTTCCCATGCGGAAATTTTATAGCAAGCCCCACTCTCCCCAATGGTTTACTTCGACTTGCGCAACTGCCATTGCTCAAAGGCAGCATACATACCACAGATTTAACCGACATAAGTCCAGTTCAAACAAACAGAAGTACATAGAAGCTAGAAATAACGTTAAGAAAGAAATAGCGGCAGCCAAGAGAGAATTCACTGAAACCACTAAAAAACGCATTGAAGCACAAAAATTAGGAAATCATGAGTTCTGGAAAATCTACAACAGTGTAGTAAATAATGGGCAATCAACAATTACCCCGCTAACCAACAATCACGAGGTTGTTTGCTCAGCAACCGACAAAGCTAATATGCTTGCCAGCCGGTTTGCCTCGAACTCCACACTGGACTCTTTCAACCATCCCCTGCCTGACTTTCCTTTGTGGACAGACGCCACACTAGACGATCTAAATATCACCCCTGCTCAGGTACACGCTATCATAAAAAACCTTGACACTTCAAAAGCATGTGGACCTGATCTCATCTCAGCTGTGCTATTAAAAAGTGCTCAGCCGAAGTAGTTCCAGTTCTCTCCAAACTCTACAACAAATGCCTTAATGAATCATGCTTTCCGGGCTGTTGGAAAACCGCTTCTGTGGTACCAATATTCAAGAATTCTGGCGAAAGAACTGACCCATCAAATTTTCGCCCCATTAGACTCCTCCCACTTTTCACCAAAATATTTGAGACCATAATTAACCATGCTCTAGTTCAGCACATTACAGAGGCTAAACTTCTGACTGACAAACAATATGGATTTCAACAAGCCCGTTCCACAGCTGACATCCTCACTGTAATCTCTGAACGTATATACTATTCACTGGACAAAGCGGGGGAGGGCAGAGCGGTAGCTCTAGATATATCTAAGGCTTTTGACAGGGTATGGCACAAGGGTCTCCTGAGGAAAATTAAATCATACGGTATCACTGGTAGAATACTTAGCATAATTAAATCCTTCTTAGATAAGAGAAAAATCCAGGTTGTCCTCGACGGTCGAACATCTAAACAGTGTGATATAAATGTGGGAGTGCCTCAGGGGTCTATTGTTGGACCTCTATTGCTCCTGGTATTTATTAATGACCTCCCCGACAAAACTGCCTCTGAGATGGGTATATATGCTGATGACACTACACTCTATAACAGGCAATACAGGAAAACAAATGAACACATATCTGAAGAAATGGCAAAAACACTAGAGGATGACCTCCAATCTGTAGTGGAATGAGAACATAAATTGATGGTCACATTCAATTCTGCCAAGACTAAACTGGTTTCCTTCAATAACTACAAGAAACCTTCTCTGCCACCAATAGCAATGGCCAGTGAATCCCTGTCTGAGAGTATATCTTTCAAACTGCTTGGCCTATCGTTCACAGGAAACATGAGCAGGAGCAATTATATTGAAAACATTGCCAGGGCCGCTGCGAAAAAGGTAGGCTCTCTCTACCGTGCTAGAAAACTACTGACACCTGAAAGTATCTTGTATCTCTATAAGGCCACCATTCGCCCATGTATGGAGTATTGTTGTCACATCTGGGCTGGTGCATCTGCTGCTAGTCTCTCGCTCCTAGACAAGGTTCAAAAGAGAGTCACCAATCTGATAGGCCCTGAACTGTCCCATCGACGAAACATTGCATCCCTCTGACAGATCTACAAGTATTTTAATAGTGAATGCTCTGACGAACTGCAGACACTTGTGCCTCCACAACGTAGACACCCTCGACAAACCCGACAGGCAGCTAAATCCCACCCCAACATAGTAGAAATCCCTAGATGTAAAAGATGTTTCTACTCCAGTAGTTTCTTCCCCAGAACCGCTAGACTCTGGAATTCCATTCCAGGATCCTGCTTCCCTAACTGTACTGACATGCAGAAGTTCAAGTGCAACGTGAACCGACATCTTGCTGCCCAAATCCCTACATAGTGCCCCAGTAGTTGCTGCCCCTGATAGTAGCCCCTTACACCAAAGTGGCAATGTGCCTTGTTTGGGGTGAAAATGTAAAAAAAAAAAAAAAAAAAAAGTTACGCAAAAAAATATGGCAATAGAATTGAATGGAAACTTTTGTCATTATAAAGTAGCATAGCGTTATCACTATCAGCCAAGTCAAGAATCTGTCAGATGTGATGACATATGAAAGTAAAACCTTGCAATTGAGGATTGAGGACATGCGTTGTCGGAGAGCTATGATAAGAGCATTGATATGAGAATGATACAATGTATATATAAGGTAAATCTTAATGACAGGTAATGATAGGTTGATAATTTCAGAAGAAAAAATGTTATAGAGATATGTGAGTAGACACAGATGGTATGGTCACATTGAAAGAATGAAACATTTTTGGTTTAAATATTTTGTTCAAAATCCGAACTCTTTCAGTTCTGATACATTCATGAACCAAGGATTGACTGCATAGGGTTCAGTCGATGACAAGTCAAAAAAAAGATTCAATGAGTCAGTGATTGTTAGCAGTTCACTCGTCAGAGAATGTCACAATATGTACCTTACCCTCAACCTTTGTAACACACGCTAATCAACTGTGGCCTATATTAACTAAATACTTTTAGTAGAAACGATCATTAGATAACTAAAAGAAAAGCAGAGAGATATAGAAAGTGAATGATACTGGCTGAATGCACTCATGCATTGATAAAGAAAATGACGACAACACAAAAACATGTGACGAAGTGGTTTAGAACTAGGACTGATAATATATCTCTGGTCTTTTATTTGGTTATCTAGTGACTGTTCATATTGAAATCATTCAGTGCACATGATCGTTACTTGACTTTGACGACATTCATGGATAGAGTTATGGTGGGGTTGACTCTAACCATAGACCACACAGCATTATCTGTAGTGCTGCTCCTGGCTTCAGATAGTGTAGGTTTAGTGACAGTAACGGCTTTGAAAAGTGCCAAGAACAGCGTTAACAGTTAGTATACGTGTATCCAAGTGAAAAAGATGGATAAAAACATGAATGTATGAATGGGACACCAGTTAGCAAGAGCTAAATGTATAACAGTAATTTTGGAATAAAAGGAAGAAAATATGACTAACGAACAAAATTTTTTGTATCAACAATTTTACAGAGATATGAAATATACTTTGAAAAAAAAAACAAAGTTTTTTTGAGAAGTTTTAAAGTTCATGAATAAAACATAGAGAAAACCGCCTGAAAGTTTGTTTCAAAATTCCATTGTGCTAATGTCTGTGTGTGTACATGTGTGTGTATGTGTGTGTGTGTGTGAGTTTACCTTCTGATTGATTATGTTCACTGGAAACATAACAGCAGGCTTAAAGGAATTTCAGTGTGGCGTATTCCAATTTTCTAGGATGGGTGTTGTTGGTGTTGAGAGTTCAAATAACTCTGAACATCTATTCACCAAGCCACTATTTCAGAGACATGTTGAATTTCATCCAGGATTCTTATATCTTTAATTTGAAACGATTTTTATTGGTTGGAAAATATTTTGAGTTCACACGTCCATGTGAAAACAAACTTGCTTTTGAAATGATAAAAGGAGCGAAACTAAACAAAGCAGAGAAAGAAAAAGGGTAGCATTTAAAGCAATTTGTTTTTTTATAATTTCTTTAAATCGCATCTAGATGCAAAGAATCCGACGCCATATAACATTGTCCACGGACCAATACTCGTTGTGTGTAATTACAGTCGCAAAGAAGACAAAGAATAGGAAATAACTCTAACTCGCTTGCTCTTTGTAGCAACAACATTTATTTCCTTATCAGTGCAGCCATTATGTCACCCACGTGATCTGAAAATTTCATCACATCTCTTACGAGACCTTGAACGTTATCTTATCTCCCTCGTCATCATTCTCTTTCTCTTTTTGATAGTCTTTTTCCCAACTGGTGACGTCACTTCGCACGCATATACATCTGTGCATTCATGCTATGTTGCAGTCAGATCACCATGAAAAAGTGAAAAGAAAAGGAAGTAGAAAGAGTAAGATAGATGAAGAAAAAAGGAACAGGAGTCACACATATATATGTGACTATAACAAAGGCAAAATCAATTATATATATTATATAGCATTTCTTATTGAAAAGCGTTCGGTGCATCCATCCATAACATTAACCACATTTAACAGATAAATATGTTTTATCTATTCACGAGTAAGAGTAAATACTAATTTAAAATATGCAGTGATTGTAAAACTGCTAAATTTCCTAATTATTCATCCATAAAAAATATATGTTACTATAACAAAGGCAAAATCAATTATATGATGCACGATAGAAACGGACGAGAAGTCAGATTTGGAAACATTATGTTAGTATTAGTGCAAGTAAAAGAGTTAGGAGTGTTTGTGTGGACACTAATTCTTGTAATGGAAAAATGATTGACAAAAGGGATTGCAAAAAAGATAACGCTATCGTAGAAAAAAGAAGATTATCTAATTGCGTATATTAAATATAGTTATCCCAAGCAAAAAATTAGTAATATCAATCCAGCAAAAAAAGCTTTGAATTGTAAAAAATTTCAGGTAAAAAATGGTAGTTTTAATCCAATGAGGGCCAGCAATGGTTCCCCCACCTTTTATGTCAAGATAAAAATCTATGAGTGAAAAACTAAAAGATATTCAGTATATTTTATAAAGCGATTGTGCTACCTCATTGGTTCGCTTTGTTGGCTGCTGGCTATGTCTAAAAGGGATATAAAAGAAAACGGTATCACCCTAGAAGAGTTAACTGAGAATCTGGTTTTGCATCTTCGCAAAGAAGAACCAAACCCATATGATTAGTTCGTTTTTATAACATCTGTCTATAAATATAATCATCCAAATCTTTGCGATCATATCAACATAGTTACAACAAAAATTATGGCAATAGAAGTGAATGGAAGCTTTTGTCATTACAAAGTAGCATAGTGTTATCATTATCAGCCAAGATAAATATCTGTCAGCCGTGTGTGGAAGTGTGATGATATATAGAAGTAAAACCTTGCAAGTGACTGTTCATATTGGAATCATTCAGTTCACATGATCTTGACTTGACTTTGACGACATTCATGGGAAGAGTCATGGTGAGGTTGACTCTATCCATAGACCACACACCATTCTCGATCAATACAGACTGATCCGCAGAAGCACAGATAGTTTCAGGCAGTCAGTCAACAGTGAACACCAAAGATGACATGTACGCTATCAGGTTAAATACATGTAGTCCAACTTGTCTGTAATTATTTTTAATCCTTTAGTTTGGTCGATAGTTTTGATGTCCCAGTGTCGAACGCCTTGTAACATATTTTGCAGCTGTGACAAAAATACTGCAACCAATGTTAATTAGTTCGCATAGTACTTTCTATAACGTAAGATAAACGCATGTTACTGTTGACCGGACACCATATTGAATATCCACTAGAAATTAGGTATATAACAGATTTCATTAAAACAAGCCACAAAGTTCGAAAACTCCAACATTAGCTCCATACACCACATAGAGTTCTGGATAAATGCAGACCAGTTTGCAGAGTCGAAATAGTTGTGGACAGCCAGTCCCAGGACCAGCGGTGAACACTATAAATTTCTGTACCTGACATAGGTTCAAAGAGGGTTTTAATGGCGTAACCACATATTCAGCTGGCATCTTGTGCATCTTCAACAATCTTGGAATGGTTCTGAAGCTATTGCTTCGTAGATGAAGTCGCGTATGTCGCAATAAACAACATAGTGAACCCAACAAAGTCTTTTCTTTGAAAATGCTTGTTTAGCATTGCAGTTAGATTTGTGTATTGGAGACCAAATTGTATCAGCAGACCTTCACGTTCATGTAATTCACAGTTCATTTACATGTGTCAAAAGGACAAATCCGCACCTAAAATTCCCATTCATCTCATGTGCAAATCACTGTAAATAAATATGAATTTATTTGTGTGGAACGTGTTTCCTTTTCTTCATAGCATTTCTTATTGAACAGCGGGCGGTGCATCCATCCATAACATTAACCACATTTAACAGATAATATATAGTTTTTTTTTCCATTCACGAGTAAGAGTAAATACTAACTTAAAATGTGCAGTGATTGTAAAACTGCTAAAATTCCTAATTATTCATCCATAAAAATGAATATATTACAATATAAAAAAAATCAATCATGGTTTTATGATATATGTTTTTATTTTATAATAGGTCAGCGTTTATCAAGGTTCTAAGAAAAAAGGGCATTCCAGAATTTAGGTTACAATCAGTCTGTAGATCATGAGCGGGATTGACAGAAGATTTTTTAAGTCGAACTGATTTTCACAGACGACGGATCATCAAATATTTCTTTATATTAGACTTGAGTACGATCATGCTGTGGTCATTTGAGAATCAGACTTATGGTGACCAATTAGAAATGCAAGCTTCTGTATATGCTCTCTGCTTGTCTCGCCATTGTTTCCAGTCATCTTGGATTTATTCTTGTCACTGGAATCAAGCAGTGTCGTTTCAGGATTAGTGTGGTTGGTGATTGTGAAAACCTTGCTTCCCAATTATATAGGAAGCCACCAGGGTATCCATTGTCTGCTAAGATTGAATGGAGTCGATGCTGAATATCATAAAGCTAAACGAAGTAAGTTCGACGTCGGTTTTAATTGTGTGTAACTACATATTCAGCTGGCATCCTCTACCCCTTCAACAATCCTGCAATGGTTCTGGAGCTATTTCTTTGTGGATGAAGTGGCCTGTGTTGAAACACACAGCATGGCGAAACCAATAAAGTCTACTCTTTAAAAGTGCTTGCTTTGCATCGCATTTAGATTTGTGTATTGGAGACCGATTGGTGTCAGCAGACCTTCACGTTTATGTAATTCCTAGTTGATTTACATGTGTTTCAAGAAGAAATCCGTACCTTAAATTCTTATTCATCTCATGTGCACATCACTGTATATAAATATGAATTTATTAGTGTGGAACATGATTCCTTTTCTTCTTTGCCTTCTTGAAAAGCAATATCCGTGCATCCATCCATAACATTAATCACATTAAACAGATGATATATGATTTGTTTATTTATTTTCCATTTATGAGGAAGAATAAATCTGTTAACATAGACCATATACGTATATCTTGTTTCCACTCAGTGTGTACTTCTTTCACCCTGCAAGAACGCCATTTCCTTTCAATTGTGTTTCAACGCAAGTTGAGCAGATATAATATCTGTTACATGAAAGAAGACGTTCTACTACCAATGTTAGTTCATACACGCAAAGAAATTCCGTAATTTCTGGTACAAGAATTCATAACACACCAAAAAGTCGCTCATGTTTATTCCAGCAGCTCTTTTGTAGGAGTAAAATTCCTAGAATTGCATATCTGCTATCGTGTTTGCGTCCCTCAAATATATCTCGTCAAACTTCTGTAATTATTTTTAATCTGTCTGTTCGGCAATACTCAGAATTCAGACTATTTACTGGATATGGATGATGATGGAACAAGAACAATGTACTCCTGTCGTTTACATAAAGAGTTCAGTTTGAGATTCCGTTTAGATTCTTGAGTTCGACATAAATATTCACCAGAAGAAAGTCAAAGGTTATATTGGTTGAAATGTGAGAAAAACAACCAAGAAGTGAATAGCAGTCGAAATAATCGAACTAATATCAATTATTAATCCTCATCTAAAAAATTGTTGAACCCAAATTCATTTTTCTAGCTGTTTATTAATCTCTCTCTAGTGATGCCATGATAACCCCCCTCTTCGTTCCTTCTTCTCCACCTCTTTCTTGCCTTCTCTCTTTTTCGACCTTGCCCTCTCTTTCCCTATCCTTCTTTCTTCCTCGTACTCCTTTTTCTGTTACAACTTTTACATCTTTACGTTCACTTCTCTTATCATTTGTTATTCTTCTTTCAAGCTGACATCTAAGAAAAATGTCTTAGATGGGAAAGGTGTGCACGGTAACAAGTGCAGGTTCGAGTAGAGTCTTGTAACATAAAGTGTATGATAGAAAAGAGTGCGAACAAATAATATGTATTAATTATAAACTAATCTACATTCCTATGAATTAATAATGTGTATTAATTATAAACTAATCTACATTCCTATAAATTAATAATGTGTATTAATTATAAACTAATCTACATTCCTATAAATTAATAATGTGTATTAATTATAAACTAATCTACATTCCTATAAATTAATAATGTGTATTAATTATAAACTAATATACATTCCTTTAAATTAATAATGTGTATTAATTATAAACTAATCTACATTCCTATAAATTAATAATGTGTATTAATTATAAACTAATCTACATTCCTATAAATTAATTATGTGTATTAATCATAAACTAATATACATTCCTATAAATTAATAATGTGTATTAATAATAAACTAATCTACATTCCTATAAATGTATAATGTGTATTAATTATAAACTAATCTACATTCCGATAAATTAAAAATGTGTATTAATTATAGACTAATCTACATTCCTATAAATTAATAAGGTGTATTAATGATAAACTAATCTACATTCCTATAAATGTATAATGTGTATTAATTATAAACTAATCTACATTCCTATAAATTAATAATGTGTATTAATTATAAACTAATGTACATTCCTATAAATAAATAATGTGTATTAATTATAAACTAATCTACATTCCTATAAATTAATAATGTGTGTAATTATAAACTAATCTACATTCCTATAAATTAATAATGTGTATTAATTATAAACTAATCTACATTCCCATAAATTAATAATGTGTATTAATCATAAACTAATCTACATTCCTATAAATTAATATTGTGTATAAATTATAAACTAATCTACATTCCTATAAATTAATAATGTATATTAATCATAAACTAATCTACATTCCTATAAATTTATAATGTGTATTAATTATAAACTAATCTTCCTATAAATTAATAATGTGTATTAATTATAAACTAATCGACATTCCTATAAATTAATAATGTGTATTAATTATAAACTAATCTACATTCCTATAAATTAATAATGTGTATTAATTATAAACTAATCTATATTCCTATAAATTAATAATGTGTATTAATCATAAACTGATCTACATTCCTATAAATTAATAATGTGTATTAATTATAAACTAATCTACATTCCTATAAATTAATAATGTGTATTAATTATAAACTAATCTACATTCCTATAAATTAATAATGTGTATTAATTATAAACTAATCTACATTCCTATAAATTTATAATGTGTATTAATTATAAACTAATCTACATTCTTATAAATTAATAATGTGTATTAATTATAAACTAATCTACATTCCTATAAATTTAAAATGTGTATTAAATGTAAACTAATCTACATTCCTATAAATTAATAATGTGTATTACTTATAAACTAATCTACATTCCTATAAATGTATAATGTGTATTGATCATAAACTAATCTACATTCCTATAAATTAATAATGTGTATTAATTATAAACTAATCTAGATTCATATACATTTATTATGTGTATTAATGATAAACTTATATACATTCCTATAAATTAATGATGTGTATTAATTATAAACTAATTCACATTCCTATAAATTAATAATGTGTATTAATTATAAACTAATCTACATTCCTATAAATTAATAATGTGTATTAATTATAAACTAATCTACATTCCTTTAAATTAATAATGTGTATTAATTATAAACTAATCTACATTCCTGTAAATTAATAATGTTTATTAATTATAAACTAATCTACATTCCTATAAATTTGGGCGTTTTATTTATTGATATATGAAAAACCTTTTATTCGATTTATTTAAAAAGAAAATGCAACTTTTTTATATATGGCTCGTGAAATTGCATTCATCTGCAAAAGATCTAGCCAATTTTCATATTCTTTTAAACATTTATTTTAATTGATTCCTTATTAGTTTTTTTTTTGCGGTTTTCTTATGCGATGATCATATTTAGTTTACTATTATGTGTAATTATATTCATGCAAATATTTTACATGATTTATACTTACGTAATATTTGCTTAAAAAGAGTATATTAAACACAAACCTCTTTCTGTATATATTTATGTATGCATATATACATTTGTTTAAAACATTTCCCTACCAAACTCCTCTTTCAGTTTTGGTCTACAGACTTGAAATTGTATATATAGGGTAATCGAACCTATACGGAACTTTATATTTAGGTTTTAGCCGGAAAAATCGGTACAAAAGTGTGAAAATTAAAAATAAATAAATTTGTCAGGTGAAGATCGGACGATGGCATTACGAATATGCATGCGTAACGTAATAGATATTAGTTGATATTTTAATTTTTAGCCTTGATGAAAACGTGCCTTCATAGCTCAGGCATAAACGTCAAAGGAAAAAGTAAATTGTAAGCGAAACGTTTTGGTTTTAATCCTCGTTGTTGGCGCATAAGTCATGTTTGTTATTTGTTTTTTTTGTTGCTTTTTTTTACTTTTTAAATCATTACTATATATTAGGTCCAATATAATATAATAATAAATACGAAATCTGCATTAATCAAAACATCATACTTAAGCGTATTTTACGACCGGGCAATGCCGGGCAATGCCGAGTAGCTTGCTCGTTGAAGATATAGGGATGCGTATGTCTTGATTTGTGATGTGGATTGATCAGGATAGATGATCTCTCAGCATTGGCATGATGTCATTCTGATATTATGTGTGATTAGACTGTGATCAGTGGGGATTCGTGGATGATAAGGTATGAGTTAATCACAATTTCAATTAGTTGCTCTTAATAAGGCAGGTTTGTTCTTAAAAAATTGGTGGTCTGGAAAACAAGTGACGCTGGTGCATTGTACAAAGAAGATGTCGTTACTGTTGCCCGTTACGAATCGGATTTCTCATAAATGTCCGGTATGGCTGGACCAACAATGGTAGGTACTTGCGCAGCTATGTTACCGTGCTAAAATAACGTTATTATTTAAAAAGCCATTCTTAACATCGTAAGAGGATGGTGTGTTTTTTTTTTTAACTATTCTGTATTTTCGCCTAATTATTTAATAAACAAAAATTTCATATAAATTGTATTTAACTTGAAAATACTATTATGGAACAAAACAAAATTGAACAGGTTTCCAAACGTTTTTAACAGCGCTTAGCCTATTCCGGCGGTAATGTCAGGTACCCGTCGATCCCTAGCGGACATTTATAAGATCTTTGGTTAATAATATGCACAATTATTGACTTCCGGTTTGTAAAAGGCCCTAGCATCAAAGGAGTAAACGTCATCTTATAATGAAATAGAGTTGACAGGCTATGACCTCCTGTTGGTAAGCTTTTGGTGAGCGATACTGAACCCAACTATCAATTAACAGTGTCCCAGTGCGACTGCTGTCTGACACTGAGCAATTTGGCGATTAAGGGGTCAAAGTTCAACGATTTGACCTTTGAGAACTCTAGCAAACTCCTCCGACAATTTTGGGTCTACGCACTTGAAATTTTAGATATAGGTTCCTTGGACATGGATCTAACTTAATAATTTGATTTGAGCCCAAAACAATAAATTTTAAGGGGTCATAATAGGGGTCAAAGTTTTTAAAAATTGACCTCTGCGGTCTCTTCTAAATTACTCAGACAATTTCTGGTCTAAATATTTGAAATTTTAGATTTTTATATATTGGATAATAACCCAAAAGTGAATTAGCCCTATACTTACTAAAAAAAGTAATGTGCATGAACTAAAATATAATATTATGCATATTTTATGACTGGGCAACGCCGGGCGACCTGCTAATGTTTTTATATTTGTTGCTTCGTAATATTTGCTTCATAGACATGCAATTTTTTCGATATTTTTTAATATATATATTTACCGTTAGTCCGGAATTGCAATGGTTACACCGACGTTCATCTTCTTCAAGTAGAGTCAGTCTTGTGTTGTTGATTTGATGGAAAAGGCATTAACAACATAGTTTGATTTGAATGACTGAAATTTGAACGCTTTTTGACCAAATTGATAAGACAACTATAACATGCTTAATGGTTTCCCCCTTAGGAAACGGATGTACGTAAAAGTTCTACATCCGGATTATTCTCATCTCCCTTTCAATCGCGTAAATACACTTCATTCAAAAATCAGCTGAAATTTAAAATAGTAGAAAAGGAAGCGTCTTTCTTTGCAAGTGTTTCTTTAAGCACTAACTTGTATTAATTGCATAAATGACGCAATGGATTGTGAATATTTTCAACAATTTCATTAAATAGAGTATAACATTAAATTAACTGAAATGATTTCAGGATTGAATGCTTCGGCGGTTCTACACTACTGGGACGAGATTTCGGAAATCGTAATCCTGATTTTCACATGAAAACAATGGTATCTACGTATTCATCGTATTTTTAAGATGATTATATCCAAAAATTACGAAAATCGATAAGGTAGAAAATTATTTATTAAAGAAAATAAAAAATAGAATTTGATGGAAACGATCGTAAAACACAGAAGAGTTCAAATAGGAGGTAAGTTTCCGTTTCAATTTAAACGAGATGGTATCAATTTTCCACCTGCTACCACGATTTAAGTTTTGTTTAATAATTCAGTAATATTCAGGTAATTTCAACTGCATGATTTGTAACTCATTAGAATTGACTAAAAAAATTAATCAGTTGAAACCATTGGTTTTTTTTTTATCTGAAAATCCCAATTATAGACTACAAAATCTCGTCCAAATATTGTAAAAGCGCAAATGCTTTTTGTCTTTTGAGTTTGAGCGATAGCCATTGAACTTGCATGTGACGAGTTTTCTTAACTTCCGGTCAGGATAGCGTACTTCATAACGTTGAACAAACTTCCATCTTTTCTATCCTTCTCTGGAGTTTTCTTCTTCCAACATCGTATTAAAATTCTAAATTCAAACTAATATGCAAATTAGTTGACTATGCGAGTGATATCGCATACAGTATACAACAGAAGTATCGTGTAAAGTTGAATTAACTTGAAATTAGATGTTTTGACTTTAGCATTAGCTCAAGAAATGAGCCTGACTTTAACATTTATTCATTTAAGGTATGAATTTGAAACTAAAGTTTACTGTTATTTTGATTATTAAGATTTTTTTTTTGTGTGTGTATTTTTTTTTAGTTTGGTGGTTTTGTTTGACGGCACATCAAACCTTTTCATCTTATTTAATACTGGATCCAGTAATTTTGGAAGAAGTTCTTATGTTTCAAATGTTTTATATAAAATCAAATATTTATTAATGATATTTGGTTTGGTTGTTTTGTTTTATGGCATATCAACCGTTTTCGGGTTATTTAGTGCGGAATCCAGTAACTTTGGAAGCAGTTTAATGCTTCAACTTCTTTTTACCTTCAAATATTTATTCATGGTGTTTGGTTTGGTTTTGTTGCGTTGTAAAGGAACATCATGAACTACGAGTGCTACTTGGCATTCTTCGACAAAAGAGGGTCAAAATCTCAACATATGATCTTAATACTCTACTCGAGTAACCAATGACCTAGACTTGATAAACTTGACCTTGTAGAACATGATTGAGTTTTACAAAGAGAAAAAAAAATTCAATAACATCAATGTTTGGTGAATTTGAGATTTGAAAGTGCGCCCTAAGTTTACATTCAGTACACTCATAACTTTCACTTCTTTTATTTTGTCCTGTAGTACTCACATTCAATGAGTAATATTTTTGACAAAGGAGTAAGAATTGTTATTTTCTGGCTCGGGATCTATCCATCAAACACTTATCGTTAGCTCGTTTTTGACCTTGAAGCAGTATTTATTATTTTTCAGTTCTTTACATCAAGTGGATTCATGCCCTGTCCGGAGCGATTTCTATAAAAAGAAAAAGAGATAGATCAGGAAGCCAGTATCTTCAGACAGCCTGATCTGATAACACCAGATGTTTTCTTTCTGTATATTGTAAATTGTGGTATAAGTTATAGGCTGCATAAACTACTAGTAATATCATCAAGTCAAGGGAGGTAATTGAGAAATGGTTCTGATATACATTGTTCATGTTTGGTTGATGTTAGCATAAATGAAAGATGATTAATGACTATTAATTTATAAGATTTATATGTCTTTGGAGAGTTATTAATCATAATGAGAATTGTTCCGTCATAATTGGCTGACATAATCAATTTATTGTATTGTCAAATATGAAACATTGCGTTAGAGTTAACCGCGGGAATTAATCTAGTTGTGTTTATCTACTTTACGACATATCAACCAGTTGTCAATGATAAACGCACAACAACTACTTTAAATAATTCATTGTATATAGTTGATATTTCATAGAGAAAGGGAAGGAGGCGAGGCAAGGTAAAATAAAACTTAATGGAGAGGGGAAGAGGAAAAAGAACAAAAACAGAAGAGAAAGATAAAACAAGAAAAAGAAAGAAAGATAGATAGATAGAGAGAGAGAAAGAGAGAGAGAGAGAGAGGAAGAAAAAAGAAATAAAATTGAGTAAAATTGGGAAAAGATTAGAAGATAAAGTTCTAGCGATTTGATCTACATAAAAATGGAATCATACCTTTTCTGAATTACAAAAAGTGAAGAACGTACAAGGCTTTCCGGCGTTGCCTGGAGATATGGATAACAAAATAGAAATTGCTAAATAGTATGCATAACTGATATGTACCGGAAAGAGATATATTTATTTGAATTAGCTGATTGGTCTTAGCCACAGTAATCGAATATACAATCCAGTAAATCACCTTAATTAACAGTTGTTCGTACTCCTAGCTGGTAATATGCTAAAGCTTTAGGCTATCAGCGTATCTGTCAACGTCTATCCCCGGCTGCTGCACCTGTCAGTATTTATGGCTTACACCAGACAATCATATTATTGTGTGGAGGAATCTGGGCGCATTCATATTCATTAAATCAATAGTAACATATATATATATATATATATATATATATATATATATATATATATATATATATATATATATATATATATATACTATCACATGAACTTGAGTTTGCACTTTCTTATGACTCAATCATATCATGACTTGCAGTATGTACATGGACATAATGGTGATGTCAAGCCAAGCCGTTCTCTCACCCAATAGTGATTCCATAAATTATTGGTCCAGATAGTTTCCAAGTCAAACTACATAGTGGGTAACTAGATTTTCGCTTCAACACTGAGCCATTTATGCCAAAATGTGTTTCGTATTTATTCTATACTAGCAGGGTGGGGGTGCTGGCGTTGCCCGCTCATGGAAAATAAAAAACAACGAGACTTGGACTTCCATCAGCCAGTAGTGAAACTGAAAGCCAAATTTTGTATGCAAAAAAAAAAAAAACAGAAAAGAAAAAATGCCACATAATGGATTCAAACTCGTATAACTAAAATTAATAAGCGAACGCTTTTAGCTAGGGGCCCACAAAACTACGGATGTTATAACTCAACAAATGTAGCTATTTAAAATGAAAAAAACACATCAACGATTCGAGCATGCGCGGTTGTAAATCACGTTGAAAGCAGAGTTTTTATCTGACCCCCTTCAAACAAAACTATATTTCTACCCGAAATAATGAACGATTTTTTCAATTTTTTTATATTTTTGAGATCGCTCTTTCTAACAATGTCGCGTCATAAAGGAGATCGCGCGTGATGTGTGATCGTCTAGCTGTTCTTTCTATTAAATAGATATGTTGATATGCCATTGTGTGTGTGATAGATGTATTTTTCAACATACCTTCTGCGTCTTGGATGCTGGTCCATCTGGAAACATCTCGTGTCTTGGACGGGAGACTGTACCTGTTTTAGACGAAAGTTCATTCACTCCAACACGATGAATTTGCTTTATAGTTTTTATTTCACTTTCCAGATGTCTCGCAGAAGATGGAGAGTGAATCTCTAGCTTGCGTGGTACTCTTCGTCTAGTTTCTACACACGTCAGCGCTCCCCCCCAGTGAAGGGGAGGAGACGTCTGTGATAGCCGTCCGTCGCCTTCTACGCCCAAACCAAATCTCTATGATTCAGCTAACTTGATCATGTGACTCACACGCAATCCGATCAGCTGACCCTGACTTCCGGTCAATACGTCTCAATATAATTTACACACCTCCCCCCTCTCTCTCTCTCTCTCTCTCTCTCTCTCTCTCTCTCTCTATCTCTCTCTCCATTCTCTAACACCTGTACGATGTGCATGACAAAATTTTTTAGAGGACATACGAACACAAACACATACACACACAAAGGCACAAACATTCGAGATTTATTTAATAGACGATTAATGGAGTGCAAGTTTCTGTTTAACTTATAGCCTGGAGGAAGGGATCAATATTTTTTTCTTTAGTTCTTACATTCCATTAGCAATGTTTCTGATAAAGGGTGAATCACTGGCTAGCTTTTGACCTTGAAGTTGCATTTATTAAAGCTTCTTACATCAAATAGCTTCATGCATTGTCTGGAACGATCTCCCATCATTATTTTTTTTTTAAGTAAATAGACTACATTTAATAGGACTTGAACTCGGTAAAGCTAATTTCATAGCTCACATAATAGGCCAATCTTTTATCATTTACTGTCAAAGTAAAATAATATATTCACGTATACCTGACAGGAAATTGTGGGTTATACCTTTTTTCTTTTACATCCAGTTTTGGTGTTGAGGGTGCTAAAAGTATCGCTGAACAATGAGGTGGGTAAGACTAGGCAATATCATACACCTGCTATCCATACAATCCGATCTCTAAGGTTGATATCAGTCAGGTTGCATGAAGCTATACCGTTTCTTATGCATTCAAACCATGTCTTTCTTGGTCTAACCAAACAAAACACCAAGAATAAATATTTTAGATATAAACAACTCGAAAGATAAAATCCTTTTCCAAAGATTAATGCATTCAGTATAAAATAACTCGAAAAGGGTTGATATGCCGTAAAACAAAACGAATAAACCAAACATTATGGTCTTTATAATGCCCGAGATATCAGAATGCCTTATGAATTTGATGCAAGTGGTGGCACGCTGTGCACGGTGAAACTACCTAAGACTGAAGTTTATGCAAATTGAAAGTGTTTTTGACCCATATTTCACAACAGTTCAAAATAGCAGAGCGAACACGGATTCAAAAGACTTTGCCTCAAATTTGAAAGTGATTTCCCGAGTTTCTGACTTTTTTAGATGAGGAATGATAATTCGTACTCTTTGGATTATTCGGACTACTGTTATCACCTTGAGTGTTATTTTTACAATGTTTCGGACGATGTAATCCCTGTTCTACTTTATGTGTATCATGCCAAACTCTAGAATCCGCATGAATACCCTTTATTTAATTCATGAAGTAGCATGCTGCTGTTGCCTGGGCTATAAGCCTTAAGTAATTCGCAATTTTATTCTATAAGGTACCTGGAATTCTATAAGGTACCCTGAATAAGTTTCCAGACTTTTTTCATGTGGGCACTTTTATTGATAGTACACACATGAAACTCTCGCCCCTTAGAAGTAATCTTTTCCGGTTGCAATACACGTGTGCCATTCCAACAACTTTTGGAAGGCCCCGTGGAAGTCCTCTTGTGTTAGCGTGTCAATGTCACAGTCTCTTTCATCTCTTCAATTGTCTCATAACAACAGCCTCTCTTGAGCTTAAGGAATAACTAAGTCACAGGTAGCAAGGGCTGGACTATAGGGAGGGTCAGGAACTGTCTTGATGCATATCTTGATCAAATAGTCTGTGATAAAAAAGGAGTTGTAGACTGGTGCATTGTCCTGGTGGAAATGCCACTGACCCAATTTGAAGAGTGCTGGCCTCTTCCGATGGCATCTATTTCTGAACTCCTTTAAAATCTCAACATAGTATTTTTTGTTGACTGTCTGTCCAGTGGGAAACCTGTATATGTAGCTCATGCTGGTGCTGTCTGGATTTGCTATGTCTAGTCTTCTTGAATCTTGGATAGTCCGCTAACCCTAACCCTTCCACTGGAACTCTGTTTCTCGGTCTCTGGATCATAGCAGTAGATCCAGCTTTCATCACAGGTCACCAGAGCATCAAAAACTGCAGGATCTAAATTGATCAGTGCGACCAATTCACTGCTTTTTAATAGTTATTGCTGAATAGAGCAAAGAAAAACTGCATCTGATATTAGGAATGAACGTCTTATTGTTAGAAAAGATAAGAAAAGAAAGAAAATAATCCAGCGCTGTGCATGAATACTGACAGTAGACATTTTGTGTGTGTGTGTGTGTGTGTGTGTGTGTGTGTGTTTTGTTTAAACTCTAAATAATTTACTTGACTTAAATACGAATTGTTTAACCAAAAATCTAACCTGATAAGATAAAGAATTTTTCAGTTACCAATGTTTCTATGAAACGCCTTTAAGGAATACTTCATGCAATATGGAAGAAGTAAAACCTATCTTTACATTGTCAGTCGACTGATTTATGTTCTTGTTCTTATTGTGAGCCCCGTCCAGTGACAAGTATTTCAGCTAGTAACATATACAATTACAATAGTTGTATCTATAAATATAATGAAAATGAAGATGATATATCAAGTATTTCCTGGTGTCAAGAACTAGCTATATCGTCCGATTGGAATCAACTGAGGTTGGATGTCTGCTTGAACTAATTGATAAGACAGCTGTCACATCAGAATTGGTTTTTATTGCGAAAAGCGATGTAAGTTTTTGATTAGCAGGAGGATTATTTTTATTTTTTATACTTGTTAACTATGATCTAGTGATAAGATTGAGTAGAGCTTTAATAAAATTTATATGTGTTAGTGTTAACTTCAACATTTAGAACAGTTGTAATAACACTTCTATTTTGAAGCGTTTGTTCTTTTTTTTAATTTTTTATTTGTAAGAAGATATGAAGTTTCCATTTTGGTGGATTTTTAGTCTAGTTTTATCTGTTACTGATGGACACTTGGTTTCTATCTGTCTGAAATCACGCCTATACTATTATTTTTTAATTTTTTATTAATAATGAATATTTGGTATCTGTCAGTCATAAACCGGAATTATAATATGGCTGATGGAGATTTAGTATCTGTCAGTTTGAAACCGAGACTATGCTATTACTTTTATTAATATAAAAGGTTTAGTATCTTTTAGTCTAAAACCAAAATTATACTATTAGTTGGATTAATAATAGACATGTGGTATATGTCTGTATGAAACCAAAACTATGATTAATAATGGAGATTCGGTATCTTTCTGTATGAAACCGCGATTATATTATCAATTTTATTAATATTCGAGGTTTTGTATCTTTCAGTCTGGAATCGAAACTATACTATTACTTTTATTAATAAGTATCAGGGCTCATTAACCGCCATTGCCGGGTAGACGCCTTCCCCTCATGTTAAAAATTAAACTATGGTTGTTATTGGTGGCCAATTCCAGTCCTAATGGGTTTCAGAATAGAGACCCCTAACCTCCTCATGTTAAGAACGTCGTATGGAATAGACACGACCAACCTCGCCATGGCAAGAGCAGCTTTCGGAATAGACATCCCTTTTATGAGAGGGGACTGTCCAAGTATTTGCCCCAAGTTAATATATTGATATATGTTGTCAGCATACCCACACACAGAAACTATAAACCAAAAAATCAATTGGGGTGGGTGACAGTGTCATGCAGAGAGAACGCACTTTTATCGTGCATGCATAGAACAGTGAATTACAGTGCATGATGCATATCAATATATATCAAAAACTACTTGTCTCCGCCAAAGTTAAAATAGATTGTCTTATTCAGCATAGTCTAAACCCTATGGAAGTCGTCAATTTAAAGGAAACAGTGTAGTTAATTGTAAGATAAAAACAAGTATCTAAAATAAAAAAAGTTAATGTCTGAGCAATGTGGAAAAAAGTCCTGAAAAGAGAACTAAACAAAAAACAACTATAGTAAAGCAACAAGAAAACAAAAGCCAATATAAAACATATAAGTATATCCGTAGGCAATGTAATAAACGGGAAATCTGTACTTTAGCGGCGTAAATTATTTCACAGACAAAGGAAGTAAAAACAACAAAAACAAACTGGCGTAAATGTAGTAAATACAAACTGAATGAATATAATTTATCTGAACGTAATTCAGGCTTAGAGGGGGAAATGTGTTTCATATAAAAGAAATAGTTTTGTGATTTTGAAAGTGAAAAATAATAATTAATTTTTTTTTTTTTGCCTAATCACCCCAATCTAGGCTCGGTGCCACTTTGATGTTGGGGTCTACTACAACTCTCTATTAATATTAGATTCGGCGAACGTTTATGAAATTGCCCCCCCCCCACCTCTGTAAATTCATCAATGTCCATTTTTGTAACCCTTTTTCACGCTAATCTCATTAATAACACATTTAACTTTTAAATAAGAAAAGAGTAAAATTGCAAAAAAAAAAAAAATTATGACATTCATCGTCAGGGATCAGTTTTCAATTATAACGCTCTACTGACTTGAACACGTATTTTATGACCATCACCGAGAAAAATATTGTCGCAATATGGTTCTCGGTGATGGTCACAAAATACGTATTCAATTTAGCAGAACGATAATGAGTAAATAATGTTTATCGAAATAATGCGTAATGACATATGTAACTTTTAAGTAAATATTATAGTTAATTTTTGTAAACACCAGTTTGTAAATAAAAGGAAAAGCGACAATATTAAAGTATAAATGATGTAAACAAAGATCAGTTCATTTTAGCATCGGTTAATTTGGGACGCGGAACCGGATATGATCTAAATAAAGCTGCGACGTTTTTTTTAATGTAAAATGTGTAAATAATGTTAATCGAAATAATGCATAATGGCATGTGTAACTTTTAAGCAAATGTTATGGTTATTTTTTGTAAAAATCAGTCTGTAAAATAAAAGAAAAGCGACAGTAGTAAAGTATAAATGATGTAAAACAATGCGTGGCGATTGATCGGCGATATTGAATAAGGGCTGCGGTGTTCGTTTTTTTGTATGTTTGTGTACAATTCGGTTAGTGTAATTTCATGGTTGCAGTCAGTGAGAATAGGCGGAATGTCATTAGGGAGAAATCATCATTTTCGAATAGTGAAGTATTATGGTAGTTGTACGTGTCTGAGTGTTTAATCCACTTAATAAAGGTGTCAGGTTAATATAGTTATAATGGTTACATATTTTCCGATCCTTACTGGGAGAGTGGTAGAACATTTCAAGTAGAGGGGAAATACGAACTACTCTGTCTATGGATCTTGGCAATCGTGAAGATGTTGGTCGTAGGAAGTAAGATAGGATTTTATTATAACGAATGAACGTGTCTGTAACGGCGTTCAAAAGTTACATAAGCTGGTGAGTAAAGTTTAAACATAATAAATTTGTATGTGGCATTTGCTATTGTAAACCTACCGTAATTTTTCAAATTATTATATATAGAAGATGGAGAATTGGTATCTCTCTGTATAAAACCAAAGCTTTACTATTATTTCTCTATCTGAAACTGAACGGTACTACGATTATTATTTTTTTAACGTTCAATTCACTTCATTATATTATTTAAGGCTAAAGTACTATTTTCCAATGTTCACTTTACCTGAGGATAGTGTAGTATCTGTTTTGTTGTCGTGATATAACCCTCTCAAGAATTATCTCTTCATTTCTTACATAATTATATCCTGTATTTTTTAGGGGGGTAAGGGTATGGTATATGTTTTGTTATCATAATACAATCCTTCCAGGGATTATTTCCTCCTGTGGGGAGCAGTTTAGTTTACGCCCGTCCCTCATGATACTATTCCTGCAGGCATTATCTCCTCCTTGTTTTAGGGAGTAGTATAGTATAAGTTTGTTCATCATATGTACTAGCAAAAATATGTGACTGGATGGAGTCTACTTTTACAAGTGGTCTTAATGGTTATCCATTCCAAATTCCGTGCAATTTTGCTCAATATTGTTGTAATCCATAAGTTCTTATGATTAATAGCAGTAATAGTGGTATTATTTTTCCTTATTGTTCTTTTTCTTCTTTCTTCTTTTTTGTCCTTTTTCATTTTCATTTTTCTTCATTTTTTTCATCTTCGTTTACCTTCTTTTTCTTCTTAATTCTTATTATCACCATTTACTTCTTACTTGCTCTTCCTTCTTCTTCTTCTTCTTCTTCTTCTTCTTCTTCTTTTCCTCCTCTCCCTTCTCCTCCTCCTTCTTCTTCTTCTTCTTCTTATTGTTGTTGTTGTTGCTGTTGTTTTTGTTGAACTCTTCCTTATTTAGGCACGCATTTTCCAGAAAATATTATTATTATTATTATTATTATTAGTAGTAGTAGTAGTAGTAGTAGTAGTAGTAGTAGTAACTAGCTGTATCCAGCCACGCGTTGCTGTGGCTTAGTGGAAATGTAAAAAAAAATGCTGACGATTACAGAAATGCTCCCCTAACCTTCTAAAATACACACAGATCATCTGGCTTTTTTTTATCACGTTAATTTCATCGATTACAAACATAACACTCATGAGTTAAAAAAAGAAAAGAAAGTATTTTAAAATATTATTTTTAGAATTTTTATCGTTGATTCTGATGTTTTTTTTTTTTTTGTTTTTTTGTTTTTTGTACATGTGACAATGGGAATACCATGGCCCAATCACCACAAAAAATACTATTTCGGATTCTCCTGACCCTTTTGTCACCCAATTTTTCGTCTGCTAAAATTTTAATCACGTGATTATGGTGTAGCGACAATAAATTAAACCATTCATTTAAGTGCCGCTTGTTATGGATTTAGCTGAATACGATATTAAAAATCATTTTATTGGTACTTATGCAGTTATGTTACCGGGCTGGTAGGTGTTTTGTAACTATTCTGTACTTTCACCTAAAAATTCAATAATAAAAAAAGATGTCGTTAAACTTGAATTTATATATATAGATAAACATTTTATTATATTTCATCTTGGTGGTGGGATTGACCTAGCGAGATAAAGAATCGTTTGAATAAATTCACACTGAGTTAAATTTGTAATTACATAAAAAATATTTTATTTTCAGTTGGGTACACTTATGTTAATAAGTGGCGGGTGTTTTCATCTAACAATGTAGTAAACAAAAATATATTGTCAAACCTGAATTTATACTATTTAAAAAAAAAATAGCACGCTAATATAAGTGCATAAGACCACTTCATTTGACATAAATTCACAAGAAGTTAAATTTAAAGTGTTGTGTGATTATTTTTAGAACAATAATTTTGCACTTGTGCTGTATTTCTTCAATTTTGATTAATTTCACAATTATGGATGAATTCGCGTGTACTTTAAAAAGTAGTATTTCATCGGTTGCGCTTTATTTTATTATTTTATTTACTACCGTAATCACGTGGATATAATTTTAGCAGACGAAAGATTGGGAGACAGAAGAGTCAGGAGAACCCTATTTCGTTATATTTCTTACTGAAATGAAATATAATTGTTAATTAGTTTATTTTATTCCATGCGTACGTGAATATAATGCACTAAAAAGGAAACGAAATAAAAAAGGAAGAACACATGCGCAAACACACGCATGTAAGTAAACAAACACACATGCACACTCACATGTATGTGTATAAACACAAACACATGCGTTCGGAAGTTTATTAGCTTAATGGCACCCATACATACACACAGAAACGCCGCGTTTTTTTACTGTGTAAATACATATGCAATGCGTTGTCGGTGTGATTAATGCCATAAGTAATGAGCCAGAAGGTTTATCTTTCTTATGTATGTATTATCAAGAGGCCATATTGAAATATATGTAAGTGTTCGGTTTTGAGGCTGATGTCGTTAATCTCGAATGTAGGGATGCTTTGAGTTCAGAAAATCAAAATGCAGGGAATATGGTAAGGGAGACCTCCTTATTAGTGTAAATGAAAAGTGGTAAGAGCATGCGAGATGTTGAATTCAGTAACCAGTTAATGGCGGCGTAGACACGATAAAGTAGCAAAAAGTATAAATTCACGTGATGAAGAATAGGACCGTAAGAGGACTAATGGAATAGGGGTGAAAATAGGAACTACTCCCTTTAAAGGTAATGGCGATATTGATGATGTCGCTTCTAGGATGTAATGTATGATTTTATTATGAAGCCTAAGTATGTCTATAATGAAATTGTAAAGTTACAGAATGTAGTGACTAATAATCTCGACATAATAGATTTGTATGCGGCATCTATCTATGGTAGTTTGGTGCAGAGGGGAAACCTGCGCCGCGTTTATCATATATATATATATATATATATATATATATATATATATATATATATATAGGGATATTACTAATAATATTAATAGCAATAATTATTAGTATTATTAGTAATAGTTGTTGTCGTCCTCATAGTAGTAGTAGTAGTAGTAGCAGTTTTATCCTCTAAAATGGCACCTGGATATCAAAGTTGGATCAATCTGTTCAGGTAATTTTGGAGCCTTTAAATGACGAGCAGAGAAACCAAAACAATCTTGATTATAATTATATAAATTATTACAGTAAACGTAAGTTTATTACTTTTCCTTTCCCCCTCCACGGAGAATGAAAATGCTATTTAAAACTTCAGCGTGACAAAGCAACGCTCAATTTAAAGATGCTTGATCGCATTCCAAATGAAATATGGCTGATCAAGTAAAAAAACACTGTTTCAATACTGGGGACTGATGGACCATTCAACGGATAAACCGTTTTCCATTTTATAGATTATTGGATCTCAAATGAGATGCACTCATTTAGTTTGGCCGATGTAACAGATGAGCGACATACAACAAACCATCTAACAACTCCTCACAGGCGGCTGCAAATATGGATCTAAAATCTATATCGATTTATCAGTCATTGGAAGAGAGAAAAATATTAACGCTAAGCTTGACAAACACGCATGTAAATAATTGTTATGAGGTGTCTTCGAAGAAAAGTGTCTACAGCAGTCGAAGAGTACAGTGATGGAGAACTAGGATAATGGTGTAACTCGTCTTCAACACAAGTTTGGACACAAACTTCCATAGTTGAGATAAATCTAATACTATTGTAAAACATCACGGAAGGCAACAGAAACCAAAAAGGCAGAAATTGGGAAAGAAAAGGCACCAGATAAAATTTTAAACGATGCGAACACAAAGTCATAGAGTCTACAAGAGAAATGACGAATTTATAAACAGATCACGTGACAGCATGGAAGCGCATTTTGGAAAGAATAAATATAAGAAAAAAAAGTTTAAGATGAGGAAAGAATTATCACGTGATCAAATAAATACTATTTTGTAAGTAGTATTATGCGTAATGGAATTAAACAGGCTTGTTAGGATTTGGGCTTTGGTATCCACCGTCAACCATCGCTATTATAACGAGACGATTTATTGTGTAATATACGTGTGATATGCAGAGCTACGGGTGTCACGTGATACTCTTTATTCTTTGTTCAAGAGTAAAAATTAAAAGTAAACATCACCTCTCATATTGCAAAAAAACAAATAAAAAGGCGTGACTAAACATTCGTTATACTGTCTCGTTTTTTATTCATAGGCAGTCTATAAATCGAGGAATTTTTTACTCTGTTTCTCCCCCTCCCCTATCACTCTCACTCGCACTCTTCCTCCCTATATATATATATATATATATATATATATATATATATATATATATATATATAAAAGAAATAATTATGACAATTCAAAGGTCAAAAAACTATATTTCTTATCAAATGAGAAGAGAAAAGGAAGGTTATATATATATATATATATATATATATATATATATATATATATATATATATATATATATATATATAAAGAGAGGGAGAGAGAGAGAGAGAGATGTTTTTATTTGTTTTTGTTAGCGATACTCTTTGAACGAATTCAATTATTTATATATTTCAATTGTATTTTGAAATAAAGACAAATCGCTAACGAATGTATAATTTTAACCTGCTCCTTATAAATATAAATATAAATATATATATATATATATATATATATATATATATAATATATGTGTGTGTGTATGTGTGTGTGTATGTGTGTATAAATATATTACACATACCAACCCACAATAACAAACCTGTTTTAGTACAAAGAATACATATGTTTTATATATATATATATGTGTGTGTGTGTGTGTGTGTGTGTGTGTGTGTGTGTGTGTGTGTGTGTGTGTGTGTGTGTGTGTGTGTTTATTCGTTTTTGTTAGCGATACTCTTTGAACGAATTCAATTATTTATACGAAAGTGAATTTTTACCTAAATGCGAGTTGGGAAAGATTTTCCCTTTGACCAATATATATATATATTATTTTATTTTTAAAATATAATTATCAACTGAAACGTGTTTCGTCGTCCACAACTCATCAGAGGGGCCGCATCATCTAAAAATAATATATATATATATATATATATGTATATATATATATACTAACAAAAGTACTCGTCGTTGACTGCGTTCAAAAACAGCCTACAGAAAATGGACTCTGATTCATGAAAGTATGATAGGTTATGAAAAGGAAGGGTTGTAAAGAGATAGCTTCGAATTTGGGGGTATCAAAACCAAAGCAAAATATGATGAAAGTAAAAATAAAATAGATAAACCCCATAATTTATTATACCATACCTGTTCACACTGAAACACTTATCACAATATTCTGTGGATCTATATTAAAAAAAACCTTGTTAAACTTTGTGACATATTTCCATTCTATGGAGGTCAGGTGCGAACGAACACCCCATAATTTTATTATACCAGATTTCTTCAAACGGAAACATAATTATCAAAGTATATTTACGCAGATAGATATGAAAAGTCTTTATTAAATTTTGTGCCTATTTCCATTCTATCGAGGCCAGGCGCGAACGCAGATCCCACAATTTTATTATACCATCCCTATTTAAGTTAAAACATACTTATCAAAGTATTATTATGTAATCTATATGCAAAACAATTGTAAACGTTTTTTTTTAATTTTAAAATTTTTTATTTCCATACTTTGTGGAGTAGGCGCGTACACAGACCCCACAATTTTAATAAATCATCATTATGCCAGATCAAGCATACCCATTCCTGTGTCATGATACATCTTCTATCATTATATATGATCAGTTTTCTATAATAGTAAACCATATAGGAGCCTATTCGTGACCAGACACACACACAGACGTTCAGCTTTATATTATAGATATATATATATATATACGCACATACTCACATACACATAATACATGCATACATATAAAATAGGAATCAAGCAGTAAAGACAATTTTATATGCACGTCTTATATTTGGAATTACAACGATAATATTCTTTTCAAAAGAGAACAGAAAAGGTCTTATCACGCCAAATGTGGTTGTATCTTTTAAAATCTAATGGCTTTAACTTGTTTTGAGAAACGCTGTACATACTTTGAATGCCAACGATTAAAAAGAACAAAAAAACATTTGTACATTATAAACATTTCAATTGTATTTTGAAATAAAGACAAATCGCTAACCAATGTATAATTTTAACCTGCTCCTTGTAAATATATATGCGTGTGTGTGTGTGTGGTGTGTGTGTGTGTGTGTGTGTGTGTGTGTGTACATATATGTGTGTGTGTGTGTGCGTGTGTGTATAAATATATTATACATATCAACCCACAAGAACAAACCTGTTTTAGTACAAAGAACACATCTGTTGTATATATATATATATATATATATATATATATATATATATATATATATATATATATATATATATAGAGAGAGAGAGAGAGAGAGAGAGAGAGAGAGAGAGAGAGATAGATAGATAGATAGATAGATAGATGTTTTTATTCGTTTTTGTTAGCGATAATCTTTGAACGAATTCAATTATTTATACGAAAGTGAATTTTTACCTAAATGCGAGTTGGGAAAAATTTTCCCTTTGACCAATTTCGTACCCCCTAAATTGGGAGCGGCATATATATATATATATATATATATATATATATATATATATATATATATATATATATATATATATATATATTATTTTATTTTAAAAATATAATTATCAACTGAACCGTGTTTCGTCGTTTCGTCGTCTACGACTCATCAGAGTGGCCGCATCTAAAAAAAATATATATATATATTTATACATATATATATATATATTTATACATATATATATATACATGTATAAGTCCATATATGCACATTCACATACATACATATATACACACATCGATTTATAAATACACAAATGCACACACACATATTCATATACATACACACACACACACACACACACACACACACATATATATATATATATATATATATATAGCTTAGTGAGTTAGAAGAAGAGAGTAAGTTCAATTCTATAAGTGGAGACTTATCGGGATAATATAAAGCTCAACAAGTTTCATTGGAGCTTATATAGGAAAACAATAAGAATGGAAAATGGATTCACAAAACTATATATTGGTGAATATAGAATGGTTAATTTATTCAATAAGGGTATACAAACATTTAATTGTGGCGTAGAGGGGACTTTTTATACAAAGACATTTCGAAGCCTAATGCTTCTCATCAGAAGGCTAGAGAACATGCTAGGTAACAAAATGGGGATGTGACGTCTAGCGTGAGATTCATCAGGGCCGAAATAAATCAAAAAAATTATTGATGATGTTTGGGGGGGAGCTATATCGAATTCTAAGATGAAGGAGGAGCAAAATGCCTTGGTGCAAAGAGTCCCGTCTATCCCCCAATTAAATGTTTGTATACCCTTATTGAATAAATGAACCCTTCTATATTTACCAATATATAGTTTTTGTGACTTAATTTTCCATCCTTATTGTTTTCCTATATATATATATATATATATATATATATATATATATATATATATATATAGTCATCCACATACAGTACTGTTTCGCTGTTTCACAGCTCATCAGTGCGGCTAGACAGGCAACTACCTCAAGCCAGGATTGAAACCCGACCGTTTTCACGGCAGTCAAGGCTCCTAACCATTACGCTATTGGCGGCTGCTTGAACGAGTAGTGAGTTTAAACGAATACAGATAAATACATACACACATACACCTACACATATAGATAAAGACATTTAGGGATAGAGAGTGAGAGAAAGAGTGGGAGAGAGATACATGTGTGCATAAAATAAAAGCATAACGTTTACTCATCACACTATGTATATATATATATATATATATATATATATATATATATATATATATTGTGTGTGTGAGATAGGTATGCAGTAGAGATTTAGAAGGCTATCACAATGCGAGAAATGAGATATAGTCAGTGTTGATGAGAGAAGACGAAAACAAGCGGCGATTTACAAATCAATAAGTACATACATATATTTTATGTATACATATATTTATTCAATTGTACTTAATACAAATGTCTTACTTGTTATGTCTATGACGTATCCATTATATTTCGGGAAAAAATTCCCCTTTTCAAATGGTGGATGTGACAGATCGATTCAAAGCATACCGGATGATGGAACGAAAAAATGAATTAAATGACTGTTTTGAACCTCGCAGCAAATGTAAGGAATGGATTTATATGTATAGCCTGCTTTAGATAATTAACATATTGTTGTAGTTGTTAAATTTTTCTTTTTTTGTTCCTGATATATATATATATATATATATATATATATATATATATATATATATATATATATATATATATATATATATATATATATATACCCCTTGTTTATGACTTTTTGTTTTTGCATGATTTCTATTTTATTTTGTATATTCTATTTCGTTGTCTTTTTTCTGCCGCTGTGTATTATTCATTTATTTGTTTAGTTTAATTATGTCGTTGCTTGTTCAGTGGAATGACTTGGTCCATATAGGTCAAGCGAGTCGCCCGCTGGCTAGCATGGGTAAACTATTGGAGGAGAGAAAGAGAAGGAGGATGTGAAAGAGCATGGGAGAGCAGGGTGTGTGCGGGACGAGGTGGTCTTGGCCGACAGTTGAGGTGTTTAGGTTAGGGGATGTGGTTGTTAAGGATCAGAAGACAGGTGGGAAAAGGAGGGGACACTGGATTGACTTTTCTTTGGACATTTGTTATTTTATTTTATTAAAACTTTAAGTGATTATAAATGGAACAATTTTTTTTAATTCTTTATTTTTTTTATTTATTTACTTATTTATTTATTTATTTTTGTCCATGTTTAACTCTTAGGGCTGGTAGGTTTACGATATTTGTATATATTGATTATTCAACGTCTAAGGACTATCGTAATTTAATTTATCTAATTGTTTAGTTAATTTAAATAAGTTTACTTATCATTCTGCCACGAGTCCCCTTTAATGGTTGTTTTTATGTGCCAGCTTGGTATGTTTGATCATTGATTCTAAGTTGTTCGTTTTTTTTTTTTGGTCTTGTTTATATATATATATATATATATATATATATATATATATATATATATATATATATATATATATATATATATATGTATATATATAGTAAGTTATAAAATGTATATGGCGATTAAGCTACACTGAATATTCCGCGTTTCATCCACTCTAGGATTCTTCAGGCTCATAAGTGGATGAAACGCGGAATATTCAGTGTAGCTTAATCACCATATAAATTTTATAACTTACTAACTAGCTCTACTTACGTATTGAGCACTTTGGAAGTAAATACTTAACATTTACACATAAATCTATACTTTCGTATATTGATTTTATGTGAGTAAATTAAGTAGCTATGTATATATATATATATATATATATATATATATATATATATATATATATATATATATATATATTCTTTTCTTTTCATGGGCTTGTGTAATTGTTGTTACGCGTGAGTTTATGCCGGTAACGGAAGTATCTTTATAATCTGTTTGATGGTGGCCGCAGTTATGATATTTAGTTTTGTTTTAGTTGATTTATTTAATTTTATTTGTTATATACATATATGCATATACACACACTTACACATGCACACACATATATACATATATATATATACGCACACACACATACACGTGTACACGAATATACACTCACATGCAAGCTCATGTGCATACATACGCTGCCTACACATATACATATACACACACACGTACTTTTATACACATATACTTACAAGCATATTCACATACATATACATACATTCACGCGTACATGTACATATGCACATACATATACGCATTTATACGCGTGCACACATGCACACCCACACATGCGTGCACATGTAGATACACATACTCACGCCTACATGCACATATACATACATATGCACACTCGTACATGTACTCATGCACAGACTTTTGATGAGTTTTGTTGTTATTTAGTTGGTTAAATGTTATTTGAACTCTTTATTGCGGGATTATATTTATGTATGTTTAATTGTGTTTTGTGGTGTTTATTTGGGTTTGAATATGTGGGTTAGCTTAAATAAATTTTTCTTTTCTTTATATTGGTTTATGTTACTTCAGTTAACTTTTTATTGTTATATTTTATATATATTGTTATTTTTTATTTATTTAATTATATATATATATATATATATATATATATATATATATATATATATATATATAGGGAGCTTGTAGTAAGGTCTTATCTTGACTGTTAGGTTAGTCAGGTGGTGCTTTAGATGTTTGTAGTAGTATACCTGTTCTAATGGGTTAGGGTTGTACGGTGTGGTGGTAAGTCTTTGGTGGAAGCCGTATGTAATGTTATATAATGAATGATGATACGAGCTCCAGTTTATTGTTGAGTTCCAGTCGTAATTTGATATTCGTTGTGATTCCTTTATGCGAAGATTCCCAATATTGCTTTCTGTGGCTAAAATATCGACTTTAATAGATGTATTGGTGTTTCTGCAGGTGTTGAAGTGTTTGTGGAATGACGATACTTGTATTTGTGTGTGTTCTTTGATTCTTATATATAAGGGCCTGGTGGTGCTACCCACGTAGAATTTTCCACATGCAGAGCATTCTAGTTTCTACGTGTGTGCGGTGGCAGATGGTTGAAGGGTATACGGGGCAATTTGTCAGTGTGCATGGCGGTGCATGGGTCCTCATTGCACTTGCGTTTAGTAAGCTTCTGCTTAAGGAATGGTCCAGAGTGGGCTAGTTGCATATTGAGGCCCTCCCTTTCTGATAGCCCTGCGGATAGCCGTTGTGATCTTGTCGCTGAGGTGGGGCATTTTAAGGAAGCAGGTATTGGTAGGGAAGCTTCTTACACGTTTTTACGGGTTCCAGGGGTGTTTAATGACAGTGTTGGGGTATCCGTTTGTTTTCAGGATCTGGTGGAACTGTTTTGTGCATTCTGTCTTGTCTACTAGTTTACTGCACTTGTTTTGAATGCGGATGATCTCATTCCTTGCGTATCCGATAATGGCCTTAGTAGAAAGGGCCGACTTCTAGTGTACTAATATGCTTCGGAAGAATAACTCACCTCTTCATTTTATTTTTCGGTTACTTAGCTGGTTAGTATTTACATTAACGCTTACTAATTATTTTGAATCGTTTATTGCAATACCAGTTTAACTCGCATCTTTCATCCCACTATACATATTACTATTACATACGCTCAATTACAGGAATAGCAGATGGTTAAAAATCGACCACCTAACCTTGCGCCAACATGGCCGGTTTCACATATGACTAGCACAAAAAAAAACACAGTCTTTTGACATATCATCATATTCAATTGGATTCCATCATTCGCTTTCACAATACTTTTATAATAGGTAACAATATAATCAATAGTGTTCAGTAATCTACAAACATTTCGTTAGTACACCTCCAAGCACAAGTACACATAGTAAACGTCGAGTGTTACGGTGATACTAACGCATTGAATTACCATCTACTAGTTCTCTTCGTTCGAACACCATTACATGATGAATTAAGGCGCCTACAGCAATCCTCACAATTTCTACTCTAGCGTACACAACTACGACAGTGCGACAAGTGTCGGCGTAGTATATTTGTTGAATTTTTCGCTTGATGTACATATTATATTCACACAGATAACGGCACGTGCTGCTTTATTCCCGTTTTTGTTTCTGAAATGGAGCAAGGTCATACATTTCGTTACATAAAAAATATATTTTCAAATATTTGTAGTGGTGTTTTGTTTTATTAATCTCATTTATCCAGAGGAAATCTCGCATTAAAGTGATGAAACAAACAACTTGATTTGTTCGGGGTGTTTTCTCTTTATTTCTCTCTCTTTTTCTTCTCTCTCTTTTTCTTCTCTCTCTCTCCCTCTTCTCTTTCTTCCTCTCTCTCTCTCTCTATATATATATATACACACACACACACACACACATATATATATATATGTGTGTGTGTGTGTGTATATATATATATATATATATATATATATATATGTGTGTGTGTGTGTGTGTGTGTGTGTGTGTGTAGTCATCGATATACAGTCCTGTTTCGTTGTATCACAACTCATCAGTAATCTCTATATAAATAAAATGAACTCATTTTTTCCCGTCGGATTTTGACCTTAATAGGATTAAAAATCAAGATATTTCATGCAAATATAATATGCACAAACGGCAGAACAATATCTGAGGTGTGTTATAGGCTTATTATTTCTCAAATTCCTCGATAATCTTAGATTTCTATACTTTTTCTGCTGACAAGTCACTGCCAAAATCGGTTAAGATCAATGGAAGTGGTAAAATATTTTCTCTCTAAGAAATTCCTCCTCCCCCTGCCATCACTTAACACTGTTTGGGGATCGTTCACAAGGAACAGTTGAGAAGAGAACATCGGTTTGGCTTCGTAGTTCTTTCATGTGAAGTTATTTAAAATCACTAAACTAAGCTGCAGTGCTCTGTGGCGTAGTGGTTAGCGTGCTGGACAATTCACATTATATTTTCACGTTCGCGCCGACCTACCGTAGTCGTTTTTTTTTCCTAAACAACTGGAATGGACTTTTCTTGGTGGCCGAACTGTTAGCGTTGCAGATGTTTTTTTTTTCACACTTTATTTTCCTACTTTTACTCATGACTCCGGGTTTGATCCTTCCTACTTACCTACCATAACATTTTTTAAAACTCCCCCCCCCGTCCCGGAAACAAACACTCGGGCAACGCCGGGTACCCCCGCTAGTACGTAATATCTTGTAGTTAGCATTTAAAATATCCCCGGGCAACGCCGGGAAACGTGATCTGTAAGCTGAAACTATTATTTATATAAAGCAGAAACTATTATTTCTAAATGAGCAGAAATTCGTAATACCGTCGTCCAACCTTCACCTGGCAAATTCCATTTTTTTTAATTTTTACACCTTTGCACCGATTTTTCCTGGCTAAAACACAAATATTTACTTTCATGTCTGCAGACCAAAAACTGACAAAGAAGTTTGGTAGGCAAACTTTTTTAAACAGATATATATATGCCCATACATAAATATATAGAAAAAAGGGCTTGTGCTTACTATAACCTTTTAACGCAAATATTACGCTAACATAAGTCATGTAGAATATCTGCATGAATATAATCACACATAATAGTTAATAGATGATCATCTCATGAAAAAAACGAACAAAACTAATGGGGAATTAATTAAAATAAATTTTTTTAAAAATATGCAAATTAGCTAGATCTTTTGCAGATGAATGCAATTCCACGACCAATCTATAACTAAGTTGTATTTTCTTTTTAAATAAATAGAAAAATGGGTTTTTAATAGGAATATCAGTACACAAAGAAACACATAGGTATATATATATATATATATATATATATATATATATATATATATATATATATGTTTGTTTTTGGTTTTATCGATATGTTTTGAATAAATCACATTATTTACGAAAGTGCATTTTTACCTAAATGCGAGTTGGTAATAATTTTCCCTTTAACCAATTTGGTACCCCCCATGGGGAGTGGTATATATATTAATATTATTATTGATTATAATTAATATATATATATATATATATATATATATATATATATATATATATATTGTTCTTTTTGTTAATTTTATACTCATTGATAATATCCTTTAAATGGGGAATTAAACTGAAGAATTAGAATAATATCTGTAAGTAAATTGTACAACTAAAACTTGATAGAATTTGTTATTTTTATTTTATAATAATAATGATGATCATTTACTGTTAAATCGAAAATAATACTGCCTTAATGGGAGGTATAAAAAAGTCGGTAATAATAATTATAATATTTAATAATATTTAACTGGAAGAACTTTATACACACATATATATTCATATATATATATATATACATATGCACATATATATATACATATATATATACATATATTTTCTCATTCACATGCCTATACATATATACATACACACATACATATATACATTCACACACACACATAAATACACAATTATATATATACATACATACACATACCCATACATACATACATACATACTTTAAAGATTATGAATTTAAATATAAAGAAAATATAAAACTAGTCATGCTATTAAATATAACAACCAGTGCACGTAATGAAACTAATTATAATAAAAACAAATTGGCTCCTATACGTCTAATTAACATTCAGAAAATAAGTGTATAGGGTTATGTAACTAAGGATCTAGAGTTGGGTTACGCTAGTACCAACAAGGATGACGCATTATTGAGTATTATGCGCCCATATTTATATGTGTGGATCGGGAAATTATTTTGCAATGTGGAATGTTTAACACTATTTGTGGGTAGTAAAAGAGGACGAATTATAAATCTCGTTAATTGAGAAGCTACATATTAGTTTTGAACAGTATTCTAACAGGATCCTAGAAGTGCCAATTATGTGTTAGAATTTAAAATTGTAGTATGTTAAGGTGTGTATGGTGAGTCTCTACTTAAAATGTAAATTAACAATAAGAAGGTATTAATATATAGGTTAGATGAGACGTTTTTTAATTCGCAAAGTTTTACCTTAGATTTTATTCACAATTTATTTAGTATTATGTTTTTACCCATTTACCTGTCTATATAGAGTGTATGTTATTTTATTTTAAGTTGGCTATATTTAAATTTTTTCTTGTGTTTACATCTAGACACTAGTTCATTCTTGGCATTTATTATGGGTTTGTTGAAGGTGATAATGTTAACTGCTTCGGATATACAAAGATTGCAAAACCTGGGGTATATGATCTAGATTTATTTAGTATACTCCATTTAATTAAATAGGGAATTTTCTTGTCTTCCAGGCTATTGATTAATGTAGTAAATGATGTGCTATTATTATCATTGTTTTGAGATCTTTCATTTCTGAAAGAGTGCAAGTGGTTTGAAATTCTTACTTTAATTAAGTTAGAGGATGCGCCTATGTAAGTGAATGTTTTCCTTGTTTTATTATTGTTTATTGGTTCATTTATCTCAGTGTTGGGGAATCTTATATTGGTGAGCTGAGTTGAGAAGGGGCCTGAAGATGTATAACGCGGGTGCTGTTTAATCCTATTCTGGTTTTCACTGGGAATTATATTATTGGATCTGTTAATCTGTTTTTGTTGTTGTTGTTGTTGTTGTTATTATTAGAATGTTTCCCTATATACACTTGCGTTCTGGGTACTTCGACTATCATCAATTCCCCCATTAGATTGGTTGTTTGCATGTTTTGGTAATTGCGTGACTGTGTAAACGTATACCACGTATTTGTGCATGCAATTGTTATTGAGAAGCCATTCATTTTTATTTTGGCAGTTACATTTGTTACTGGGAAGTTCTGCGCTTGTTTAATTTTCCTGTTATTAGTCGAAATTATTGTCTGTGCTAGATTAGGCATTGTAGAGTATGAAATTTTTTAAGAGTGTTTGTTTAATATACTTATGCGGGTGTTTAAAGCATTTTCCCACTATTTGAAAAAATTATTTTGGTGTGCTAGTTTTTACATTGGAGCTGAAAGGAGGATTGAACCAAATGGCCTTTTTACGTCTTACTTTTCTATTTTTATTAAATTGTTTTTGGTTTGGGATTGTATAGGGGACTGTATCCTCGGTGTGGGGGTTAATATTGTTAGGAGCATTTTGGATTATGTTATTGTTGTTCCTTTTTATTGTCATATTATAGGTAATCACTGAATTTAGCTTTCTCACTACAGGTTTTTTTTGTTATATTCTATGCGTTCATTGTATCCTGAGTTCTTTAAAGCATTGTTGTAGAATGTCGATACTTGGTCAAAGGCTTTTTTGTCCGCTGATAAATTTGATATTCTTTTGGAGATAGATGAAACTATTGACTTGATTATTGACTTTGGATGATTAGGCTATTAATGAACATAAAATAGGTTTAGATTTGATTTATGGTACGGGGTGTAAGATTCATAACATAGATTCAAAGAGACATCTAAAAAATTGGCTGTTTTTTTTTTATTTGAGTTGACTTTGTTGCGGACCAGGATATAATAATATCCTAACTCGCCACAAGAAAATAATGAAACGAATGGAATTGAAGGAAACAAAAACTCAGTTGATGGATAAGATAAACGTCGTTTATTTACTGTTGAAAGAATGAATGTTTTAGATATAACACGCGTTCATGTCCGCGCGGGTGTAACCATCGTTTATTGCGGGATTGGTATTATAGAAGGAAAAAGGAAATGTGTTTTCATCTCACGTTCGGGTCACTATCGTTTGTTCGCGCGTGGGAAAAGAAGTGAGCAATATACTAGAAATGAGAATGATAGTCCAGCGTGTAGACAAAGACAAAGGATAGAGGGTTGACAACAGTTAAACTGTGCACCATGTTAGCCGTTAGCTACGCGGTGGTGTTTTCTGGCACAAGTAGTAGATAGAGAGAGAAAGAGTGTACGTACTGTCTGTTGGCCTATTGTCCCACATAGTAGTAAATGGCGTGAGGTACGCGCGTGCGCGCGCCTTTCGAAACGGCGGCGGCTGGTGCGCCGACCACTCACCTCGGAGGCTAGTCTGAAAAGAAAAGGTTGGAAACAGCTTGTCTCTTCCTTTTATAGGTGTTTCCGGTGTGTCTTTTGCGCACGTGTGGATTTCCTTTGAAAGGGGAAGTGACGTTGTCCATGCGTGCGTGTATGTGAGTACATGTGTGTACGTTAGCGTGTGTGTATATACACGTGAATGTGAGTGTATGTACGCGAACGTGAATATATGTACGTGTGTGGACATGGGCGCGTATGTTTGTGTGAGCGTATGTATATGGCAAGTAATATAGCTTGAAATGTGAACGCGTGTTTTTGTGTGAGACTCGCGCAACTTCAATTGTTAATCCAAAGTTTTTGAAAAAATTGTGTAGTTCTTTAATAGTGTTATTGTATTGTCTTGGTCTCGCGATGGTAACGAATAATGCGTCATCCCTGTAGGTTATTGAATTCTATATTAATTTCTTTTAATATAAAAAGCCCCACTAAGTCAGTTACTTGTGCACTATCGGAAGCCCATTATTATGTCGAAGTCATAAGGGGTATCTTTCTTTATCATTTATTTACCATCAAAGCTTATTATGGATCGCCTGGCTAATAAGATTAATTTAATTTCTAAATCCGTAATGTCCGAATGCTTTTCTGCAAATATTAGTGCCTTATTTAATAGTATTGGGGAGATTGAGTGATAATAATTATTTATATCGAAAGTGATAAAGTTTAGTCGTTGCTTATCTTTAAGTTTTGAAAACCAATTTATAACCGAGTCAGTGCATTGCCAAAGTGGGAATATATATATATATATATATATATATATATATATATATATATGTTGTTTGTTTTCGCGATACGTTTTGAATGAATTCAATTATTTACGGAAGTGTATTTTTACCTAAATGCGAGTTGGGAATGATTTTCCCTCTGGCCAATTTGGTACACACACATAAGGAGCGGCATATATATTATTTTTAAATATAATATAATATAATTTTTAAGATATAATTTTTAAAATATAATATTTGAATACAAACTTTTTTAAAATTGTATTCCTAGAGTATATATATATATATATATATATATATATATATATATATATATATATATATATATATATATATATATGTATCTGTGTTTGTGCGCTTGTGTGTGTATGGAAAGTTTTGTATTTGTATGCGTGTGCAAGCAAAATCTTCCTACTACAGAAATATAGGATTAATTTTCAAGGAAACACTTTAGCAATGATTAGGTGAAAGAAAAAATAATAAGGAGAGAAAATCACTCAAAGGCCTTTTAATCTGACCCTGTTTTGACGAGACCCGTCAAAAACGATAACAATAAAAGTTAAGGGTAGGTTGATTGAATATAAGCGCTGCAATTTTTCTATTGCGCATATTGAGAAATCTCCCAGCAAGTTAATCGAATGGAAATAATTTAGACTTGATTGTCTGTTTAGCAGTAT
The DNA here is from genome assembly GCF_053919585.1 of Euprymna scolopes. Taxonomy (NCBI): domain Eukaryota; kingdom Metazoa; phylum Mollusca; class Cephalopoda; order Sepiida; family Sepiolidae; genus Euprymna; species Euprymna scolopes. The sequence goes on from NC_136501.1 coordinate 45,673,869, forward strand.
TCGCCCTCCACTAAAATATGGTGGTTGTGGAAAAAAGTAAGTTTAAAAGACAAATATCTAATAAAATATACAGCTACGTAATGGCAACATATATAAGAAAAAGAATAAATAGAACAACTGTTTTTTACAAGGGAGTCACCAATGTTCTAAGGCCCGAAGACCACTCGAGTATAACGGTGAATTAATGTAGGGTAGCAGTGTAGTAATCGTTAATGGTGTAAGTTTGGTTCAATTTGATTATTTAAGGGGGCAATTCAACAAGAACTTGTTTACATTGAACTTGAAGGCTACCATACTGAAGCAGGCCAATGGAACAGTTCTATGAAAAAACTGTGTTCGTAGAATCTATGTTTGGATTTAGGCACAGATAGAGAGTAGGCGAAATTGTTGATAGTGGTTGTAGTTAGTCGAGTGTGTTCTGTGAAAGTTTAATAAAGGGGGCCATAGATTGTACCTATTTACTGTGCCTCCCCACGGGACAGAGTTAGACACCAGGGTCGTTTTTTAATGTGGAGAAAAGGTACAAAAATAAAAATTGTCTCAGTCGTGAAGGATTTCTCCTCCACCGAAAGAGAACAAGAAATGGAAGTGCAGCATCTGAAGAACAGATACTACACTTTGATCTTGACCATTGTAGCTCAGACGAGACCTTTCCATAAAAATAACGATAGAGTTTATCAGAGATACATGCTGGATACAATACATATTTTGTCCCATGGAAGAAACTTTTTCCAGAAAAGTATGCTCCTTTAACAGAGCAAATATATATACATAAAGTAAGTGGGGTGGCGGTAGTAAGAAATCCAAACGATGGTGAGGTGGAAGATAATCTTAGGGTGGGAAGGAGTAAAGTGACTTGTAGGTACCTATTTACTATGCCTCCCCACGGGATAGAGTTAGACACCAGGGTCGTTTTTTAACGTGGAGAAAAGGTACAAAAATAAAAAAATTGTCTCAGTCGTGAAGGATTTCTCCTCCGCCGAAAGAGAACAAGAAATGGAAGTGCAGCATCTGAAGAACAGATGGTATTTATTTGCTCCCCCACCGAGCAAATTAGGCACAAGGCCGATTTTTAATGTGAGGAGTGAAGGGGAAATGGGGACCAACTCCCCGGGGAGTAGGGGAGCTGGATAGTGACAATTGGTATGAAGGGTTGCCCCTACATTGACCAAGGTCTTATATGTGGGGTTGCCCCCACATATGGTCTTTGCTTGCAGTATCTGCCGGAACAGATGGTATTTATTTGCTCCCCCACCGAGCAAATTAGGCACAAGGCCAATTTTTAATGTGAGGAGTGAAGGGAGGGGGAAGGGAAAAAGGGGACCAGCTCCCGAGAGGTGGGAAATGGGAGCTGGTTAAAGGTCAGGCATGTGGGGTTGCCCCCACATCTGGTCTTTGCTAGTCATAGCTAGTCATAGCTTGCAGTATCTGCCGGAACAGATGGTGTTTATTTGCTCCCCCACTGAGCAAATTAGGCACAAGGCCGTTTTTAATGTGAGGTAAAAACCAGCTCCCCTAAAAGTAGGCAAAAAGGGGGCACTCTGGTTACCAAAAATAATAATTGTCCCAGTATAGAGGGTTTCCCCTCCATTGACTGGTACAAATTATCTTAAGTGCAGCATCTGCCGGAACAGATACTACACTTTGATCTTGACCAAAAAGGCCAAGTTGAGATAGCTGAAGAGTTTAGAACCTATTTGTTTATTCGTTTGTTTGCAAATTCCTTCTAGAGTTTTATAGTTATCCCCCAAAACTACAAAGCAATTTGATAATATACTTCATTTTTATCAAAATGTGTGCAAAATTATCGTGAAGTTTTCGTTTGCGTGTGACATCTAGTTCATTTGATCATATATAGTTAAACATTTACGATAGATGTTTGTTTTTGTTTTTTTGCATTAAATAATCTGTTCCATACGCGGATAAATAGACAAGTGCAATCAAACGTAAATGGCCTCACACTGTTAATATGTACTGAAACAGACAAACGATTTATACCATTAAACGGACATTGTAAAACTATAGAGTGAAACAATAAAATTGTCGTCCTATGAAAGACGACATGATTTTATTTTCGTTTGATGAAAACCGGTTTTATTTATTCATTTATTGTTGCAGATCCTCTACTAGTTGGCTAATTGTCTACAAACCCCAATTGCGATAGGAGCCTCTGTTATTTCTGAAAGTAACACAATGTTCATTGAGCGAGATCGGAGATGCACCGCTGTGCAACTCATGCTCTCTACCGATTCAAGTTATGACAACAGGACTATTATCAGCACCCTCAAAATGCAAATCCGGACGATTCCACTCTTGAGGGCACAGCACCACAAAGTTTCCGGCTACGGTTATGGTCTTTAGTGTGACTTCAAGATTGCTTGGCCTTTTGGCCAAGATCAAAGTGTAGTATCTGTTCCGGCAGATACTGCACTTAAGATAATTTGTACCAGTCAATGGAGGGGAAACCCTCTATACTGGGACAATTATTATTTTTGGTAACCAGAGTGCCCCCTTTTGGCCTACTTTTAGGGGAGCTGGTTTTTACCTCACATTAAAAACGGCCTTGTGCCTAATTTGCTCAGTGGGGGAGCAAATAAATACCATCTGTTATCTGTTCCGACAGATACTGCAAGCTATGACTAGCTATGACTAGCAAAGACCAGATGTGGGGGAAACCCCACATACCTGACCTTTAACCAGCTCCCATTTCCCACCTCTCGGGAGCTGGTCCCCTTTTTCCCTTCTCCTTCCCTTCACTCCTCACATTAAAAATTGGCCTTGTGCCTAATTTGCTCGGTGGGGGAGCAAATAAATACCATCTGTTCTTCAGATGCTGCACTTCTATTTCTTATTCTCTTTCGGTGGAGGAGAAATCCTTCACGACTGAGACAATTTTTATTTTTGTACCTTTTCTCCACGTTAAAAAACGACCCTGGTGTACAACTCTGTCCCGTGGGGAGGCATAGTAAATAGGTACATTAGGCCACCTTATATCTTTCAAGTAGACTTGAAAGTCAACATCAAAGTGTACCTGGATGTTCTGAAGAGTATGGCGATCCCCTGGTGCAATCAGGTGGCCGCTTGCAGATCCTGAGTGTGGTAGCAGGACTCGGCTCCAGCCCACTAGTTTAAAGAGACTCAGACTTGGCTTCAGAAGGAATCTTTCGACTTTGTACCCTTCTCTTACAAGCCCCCTCTTTTCCTGGCCCGAACCGGCTGGACTACTTCGTTTGGTCATACGTCGAGGACATCACCAACATGACCACCCACAACAACAAAGCAAAACTGATCACCGCCATCCGCCAAATATTCGCGGATACCAACACTTTGATCCTGGCCCGAAGGCCAAGAACTCGAATACCTGAATTGATTTTGCCAACAAAAATTTTTAAATAAAGCTATCGTGTTGTTTTCTTTAGGGTGATAAATTTACATTTCGACATAATTCTGGCTTTGACCTGACTTTTCAATGGCAAGTATCATGGCCAAGATAATCTAGAGTATGTTACTTTATTGGTTACAATATAACGAGACTTCTACGATCAACAGAATTGAAATTATCACCAGACGTTACAAGTCAATCTTTGCTCTATCGTTAATTTTATGGCAAGTGCTTAGCTAAGCTTCAATCTATGGTCCTCCCAGCAAGATATTTACAATAAACACTCGTCTAGCTACAACCAATGTCGACAATTTCCCCCTCCCCCTCTCTCTCTCTCTCTCTCTCTCTCTCTCTCTCTCTCTCTCTCTGCCTGTGCATAACGCAAATTCCATGAACAAGGTTTCTTTCATAGAACTATCCACCCGTGGAATTCTATACTTTCTAGCTGATTACAATATGGCCGTCTTCAAATGACAACACTCGTTAATCCGTATCATCGGTCCACCTCAGGCATTTACAAATAGTGACTTTAATGCACCAAAAACACGGACTAAATAAAGAGTTCGAAATTTCATGAAAGACCCCGTGTTCAACAAAAAAAATTCTTGAGTTCGATTGAAAGATTTCCGAGTTCGACAGATAAATTCCTGAGTTCGATAAGATACACCTGGAGAAGGTCGAAGGTTACATCGACTGAAAAGTTGTGAAAATAACACTCATGATGAGAACAGAAGTCCGAAGAATCCAAATAACAGAAATAATCAATCTTTATCTAAAATATTTAGTAACATAAAGCTGTTGATTATGACGAGCAATTATTTTCCTTGTAATTTACTAATCACTGCAGCTTTTGACACTAATTCAACACTACAATTAGCTGACCTTGTGCAAAACATTGATCACGTGACGATACTAATCAATTCGCAACTACGTTTATTCTATTCAAGTATAACGCGTTGTAGCCACTACGGCTAACACCGAGACTGTCGCTACGGTAACTCTTGTTACCAATATATTAATGCTACTATGTTCTGTGCTGCTAATATTATCATCAATGATGCAGTTAGCATCGCTGGTTCTAGAATCACAAATGTTTATTCGTTATTTTTTTGTTTTTTTTTTTGTTTTTGGTTTTTTTTGCGCTTGCAAAGTGACAGTTACGAAAAACTAGAAGGATGGAAGGTGAAAACATTTTTAGGAAAGTGAAAGTGAAAGTCTAGTAAAAAAACAGAAATTAAATAATACACACACACATATATGCACATTTTGTTTATAGATAGTTAAGCTACAATCTACTACTGTGTAATATATATACATATATGTATGTGCGTATGTATATATTATGTATGTATATATTATGTATGTAGCAATTATACATGGGTAATTGAACTACAAAGAAATTTCCACATTTTATCCCCGCACATTTAAGCCTGATGTGTCCTGAGAGAGGAGAATTCTGTGTTGCTCGATTGCTATATGTATTTTCATAACTTACATGTATACATATATATATATATATATATATATATATATATATGTATGTATGTATGTATATATATATATATATATATATAGTTTTTTTATATTTTATACCTTGTACAATTAATAATATCAATTTTTATAATGGCAATAGCATCCTAAAGTGGCTGAGCACTTAAAATGTATATATGTACAATGGGAGGGGAGGTATAAAATATTAAAAAAAAAAACAACTATAAATCATAATTCAAATAGCATCCGTACATTTATTTTAGTATCATTTTTAAAAACGTAAAAACAACGCACCCTTTTACACACGAATCGCATCACTTTTAGAACGTAAAACAACGCACTCTTTTTACACACGAATGGCATCATTATTTGAATTCACATAAAAACCTGTAAATTACAATTTAAATAACACTCATCCATTTATTTCAATATCTTTAAAAACGTACACAAAAACGCACCTTTTTAGACACGACTCGCTTCTTCACCCGAATCCACCTGTAAATAAAACGAAGCGTACAACAACAACAACAACAACAACAACAACAACAACAACAAAAACAACAACATTCTAAATCAAAAACTGCCCTAAGATGACAGATGAAATGTCGAAAGTACTAGCAAGAACAACATATAATAATGAAATAGATTTCGGAACATTCTGCACCGGCTCGACTGCAATGTCAAAAATACCATTCGTCAAATGGAAAAACTACAGAAAAAGATAATCAGACAAGAACACTCTGTGCTATTCAAAACCCCATGTCTCGATATATATATATATATATATATATATATATATATATATATATACATATATATATATATATACACACACTTACATAAACATTATATATGCATATATACATAAACAATATATATATATATATATATATATATATTCATCCACCACCTCAGGGTACGAACTAGTTTCATTTTTTAATATAATTTTATCAAAATTTTTACGCATTCATTTTCCATTGAAATGATATTAAAAATGACAATGGTTCATACTAGAGGGTAGTTGAGGAATGTATATATATATATATATATATATATATATATGCGCACAATACATAATTAGTAGTAGTAGTAGTAGTAGTAGTAGTAGTAGTAGTAGATTTAACATGAAAATGTATTTCAAAAACTTTAAAAGATATAATTAAGTATAAGGTTTCTGTTATTTTAACAATGTTTGCTTAAATTAAAAACGTTGCCTAAATATAAACACACAAACACATACACACACACACGCACACACACATACATATATGCATATATATATATGTGTGTGTGTGTGTGTGTGTGTACACCGCTTCTAATGCTTATATATTTTAGTTTTAAAATCTCTACTTATGTGTTCAGCACTTTTGAAAAAATATTGGTTTTAGTTCATATTAATATATTGAAACCTCGTGTTCGTCCTTCGAAGTCGATGATGACCATGACATCAGTGAGTAAAAGTAGTGTTTTTGTGCTTCCGGAGATGACTTGGAAGGCCGATCTGGGCATGGAAGGCTCTCCCACAAGTTGGATAGTGGTGAGCAAGTGTTGTGGGGACAGAGCTTGTTGCTCTGGCTTTGCGGGTTACACGCTTCTGTACTGCTTTTAGGGTTCTTCTCTCTTCAGCTGTTTTAGCTCCTTTGTTGATGAGGTGACGCCAGTGAGGTCTGTCTGATGAAGCTTAAAAGTCTTAGGGATCAAGATCTGGCCAAAGAACTGTCTTGATGTCCATCTTGGTGAAATAGTTTGTGACAAGGATGGAGTTGTGGACTGGTGTATTCGCCCAAGTCTTCCGCATTTTCAGTTCCTCATGAATAAATGTGTGTGTGTGTGTGTGTGTGTGTGTGTGTGTGTGTGTGTGTGTGGTTCCCACACTAACATACAATTATGTCTATAGACACATGACGGGTTTTATCCATGAAAATCTTAATTTGGGCAATCAACTCTGGTATTCTGACGACCTTACTCTTACTTATGTCATCATCCCTCACAAACTTCCTGACTTCCTTTAATCTCTTATGCCACTTAAAAACTGATGCTCGATTCATGTAAGATGATCCAAAAGCAGTTTGAAGCATTCCATACGTTTTATGGCATTTTTCCAAGTTTAAAACAGAATTTTATTGCATATCATTCTTTTAAAGTCTTCTCACGTCCAGATTGCATTTTTGAAATTTACCAGCTGTGACAATCAAGCTTGTATTCCAATTCCTTCTGTAGCTGTTCATTTGAACCTGCAGTCATAAAAATTAGTCAGTTATCTCATAAGATATATAAAAAAAAAATAACATACTGAATTGTCAAGTGTCAACGACAATTTTAAATGCTTGTATAAAAGTCTTGAAACTTATTGAAGACACATCCTAAGAGTAATTTCTCTTGCATTTGGTAACAGTAATGTATTTTACGTTACTTCTATTTGCAAGCAAAACACCTTGAAATAAGTTGAATCTCAAAAAATTATCCAAGTAAAAAGTAACTAATATTACCTTTGACTCGTAATTATGTAATAATGTTATTAACTAAAATGTGTTGGATTAAAAGATTACCAATCTACACAAAGAGGAACCCGGAGCACTAATAAAACCAAGTTTCTAACCCCCATATGTTTCATAAGATATTATAATATGTCCACACATGACGTAACAAACAAACAAACATCATGACATAGTTTAAGTATAGTATAGATTTTTGCAGTCTATATTTTATATATGTGCCTCTTACTTTCTCTTTTCTCTCTCTCTTTCTCTCTCTCACTCTCTCTACATTCTTTTCATTCAATGCAATTTTTTACAAAATAAAAAATCTAAAATTCAAAACAATACTTTTAAATAACCTTCTTATTATGGTATGGTTATTGATCTGGACAGCTAAAGAATAGCCTCAAGTGTAAGAAAGCGTTGTGAGTGCAAGAAAGAAAGCAAAATGTACAAAGATTCTAATCATGGAAACCAACATTTAATGAGATAGAAAGATCAAATATTTCAAAATCGATTTCTCATAAATAATTGAGAATCTCAAGAAGAAAAGGGGCACGTCTACGATTGAAAGGCGCAAGCTTGTGCTTAATAAGATTAAACGAAACGAAACAAAACATGTCTTAGACAAATTCAGAGAATATCTATTAACATGTCATAACTCGATAAGCGCCATCGCGGCAAAATATCAAGTTATACTTTTATTCCATATGCCCTCTTTCAACACGTACATGAGTAGATATGGTCGAATCCAAACCGAAACATGCGTAAGACATCGACTAATGCACAGTATATCCACCACCGCAGCCCACATGCCCATCTTATAAGGCGTTTATATCCATTTTAAAATGAAACATCTCTTAGGTTTTAGCATTATCTTCTCCCAATGTTTAAACTTTGGAAAGCAACCAGCGACCGTGTTTTTCCTCAGGCTGTAAGATCGATAATAGACTTTCGTGTATGTTCGATGTCGCATGCAGTGTTATTGGCGGTCACCTGGATCACAGCATCAGTGTCTTAACCCGGTTAACTTGCTATTTATCATTATTATTATTCCTTTTATTCTTTTTTATTATTTTAAAAGAGTAAACTGTTCAGTGTTTTAATAATTTAATTAATATGATAACACTCTTTTGAAACAGTAAAAAAAGAGCGCTTGTTTAGCTGATGTTCTGGACAACAGCAGTTCGTCTTATTAGGTTACTGTTGTTCTGTTTTTGACCATGAAAATACAGTAAAACTCTTTTAATTTGAACTTCCTTTCAAGTTGATTTTCTCTAAACTTCCTCTCATTTGGACTTCTTCTCATTTGGACTTCTTCTCATTTGGACTTCTTCTAAACCTGGACTTTTTCTAAACTTGAGCTGTCTTGTCATTGAAATTATATTAGTATATTTGATGCGGAGTTGCAGTAAAACTGTTTACATGGCTTAGTCAGATATTGCGCAGAATGTTAATATTGGTACTATGTAATTAATGTAAATTAGCTATTGATAATTAATTTACACTAACTGTAATTTTTTTCAGATTGCTATATTTAAAATAGTGTAAAACAATCCATCACAATGGGCCTAGAAAACATTCTTGAAACCAAACGGTTACCGACCAACCACGCTGTTCTTAAATCACTTAATGCAAATGCTGTTGAAATGTGGGTGCAACAAGATGAGGAAACTACTGATCAATATCAAAAAGTATACTAACAAAGAGGCTGATGTTCTAAGCTACACAATAAAGAAAACCTCACAGGGATATATTTCATAGTTCAGATTCTATGGCATTTTGAAAGTCGCTAACAGCGTTTTTTTTCCCCGTTTTTTTTTTCTTTTGTTTGTTTGTGGAGCTTATCGAGTTATGACATTCAGCGCCTCATATTAAGTTATCTATTTATTAATACTATTCGTATATCAAAGCAGAATTCCAAGGAAAGACTACTGTTGGATTGACTAACGACTACTCCGAAGGTAAGTTTCGCTTGTGAGCTTCGAATGAAGAAATGCACTTTTTATACGGTATTGCTAACTATGAGAATTTTAAATTGTTTGACTTACCGAGGGTAGGTCGGTAGAGGAAAAAGGAATGCTGGTAGCTGTGACCAACACGGCCGGTGGTGCGTTAAGCAAAGAAACTGGGTGCCTATTCCTTACAAGTTAAATAGACATTCCAGTCACGCATGAATCTCGTTGAAAAGAGTTTGGGTATATAAAAAGAGTGCCCGCTCTACGGTTGTTGTTGTTGTTGTTGTTGTTGTTGTTGTTATCTTTCAGGAAAAACTACACCTCGACCATCGTTACTCATCTGTTACTTTTAAAAGGAAAGACTGCTTGTAAGCAATGTCGAAATTTCGTTGCAAGACTTCAAACGTCTTTTCGCCCCCCCCTACTTGTCGGTAAGCTAATTCCGACATAACTCCTACTGATACCGTGCTTTAAGTGAATCTGATTGTTCAGCTCGAGTGACGATATACGCAGTAGTAAGAGAGAAAGAAATCGTATTTTTTCTGTCACACGGATTAACATATTTAGGGATTAAACACGCGGCTTTGTTAAGAATGCGAGTCGTAAATGGGATGCAAGTATATAAAAAATCAATTCCAACATCAAGACAATAAGATCGAATATTTTATTATTTCCTTGCTTATTCAGAGTTTATTTATTATACCTTCTGGTCTCGTTTCGATAGTCGCGAAGGTTCAACTATCTACTCATATGTTTGTAAACAAAAACACGCCGTCGGCTGAAGTATGAAACTCTCGGAAATACGCTACAACCAAGCGTGCTAAAAATAGCAACAACCTTTTTGTCAACAACAAAGTAAAGACATAAACTCAACTTTTCGCTACGAAACGAAATAACAAACATTTTATTTTTAGACGGAGATTTAAATAAATACGGGCAATAAACACCACATGTTTTTTTTTAATTTTATTTTCTTTTTTTTTTTTTTTTTTTTTGGTGCTAATGCAGAGAGTGATCCGCGCTATTTTTTAAATCGTATTTCCAAGTTTAATTAAAGTTTTATATGTTTTTTTTTTATTCAATTAAAAGGTTAAAGTACAGAATATGTACAAAACACCCCCATCCCCATGTTAACAACAGCTTTTTAAATAATAACGTTATTATTTCAGCACGGATCACTCTCTGCATGAGTACCTTTTTTTTCGGTAAGAAATCAAGTCTAAAATTACTGATCGTCATTTGTTGTTTGGCGACGCTATCACTGGAGACTGTAACACGAACGACTCTCCACAAATCAGCGACTTTCACAGCAAATTCTCCAGTTCAATCCAGAAGTTAGGAGCACTCCCATCCTGATTTGATGCTCGGATGCGGAACCAATCGTCATGGGAACTAGGGGCAGTTGCAACAGTAGCCAAATAACCTTTTTTAGGACTATTCAACAAACTAATTATGCGATTCACAAAGTACCAGAATGCGATGCACACTCCACTCTCTGCTGCTGCTTTCTCCTGGGACTTTTCGTCTTCGCCTGCAACTCCAGTTCCTGAACCTGCTCCTTAAACTCCCGCTGACTTCCAGCGACTCTAGCTCATTTCTGTAGTGACTAGCAATTCTAGCTCACCCCAGCGGCTCGCCAGCACACTCCTGCAGCTTCCAATGACTCCAGCCTACTCTTGCAGCCTCTAGCGCTTCCAGTTCACTTATGCAACGATTCTACCGGCTTCCCATCTCACTTCTGAAGCTTCCAGCGACTCCAGTTCATTCCTGCAGCCTCTAGAACTTGGAGCTCACTTCTGCGGTGACCTCAGCTCTCTGATGTAGCTCCATCTGTCAGCTCCTTCAGTCCAGCTACCAGCTTCCAAAGCTCACTGACTTCGCGCCCTTCGTTTCAGTGCCAACTGACGTCCAGCTACTCGTACCAGTGCCCACCGACGCGTAACTACCTGTTCTAATACCCACTGATATCCAACTACCGGCTCCAATGCCCATCGACGTCAAGTACAAGTGCCCACTAACGTCAACCTACCAGTTTCAGAGACCGTCTATACGATTTGGATCAGTATGAGGCACGTCTCCCTACCTCAGGGCGAAATAATTTTAACACAACGAGACGCTCGTTCTCACTCTGGCTGAGACTGATATCATTTGCCGTACATTTACCCTTTTTTTGGTAAAAACAAAATACTGTAAACTATCATCTGTGTTTGTCACGCGTATTTGCTATTTTCGTTACTTCTTTGCATTGTGCCTACTTTGTTTGTTGTACAGTTGATTGGCACCTTCATGTCTCTTCGACCTTCTGCAACAGGATGTTCGTAAAATAGAATAAGAAAAACAATAAATCTAAATGCGTTTCTGAAAATCGTATTTCTTTTATATTTTGAATTGTAGCGTTGTCCTTGGTCTTGGTAGAACCATACCAATAATTAATATAACATTTTCGCGAAAAAATGGAAATGATGAATATATAAATGCATTCATGTAAGAGTCACCAGGTAGCAAGTGTTGCCATAAACATGAACTGAGTTTTGTAAATGACAAATTTGAGGAAAAAAAGAAGAAATTTTAGAACAAACATTTTACACAGGGGATAAGAATAAAAAAAGTCATTTTTACTAATGAAAATGTTTATAGTGCAAACACTTTTTGAAGCAAATTTGGGTTAGTTGTCACAAATCAAAGTGTGTGTAGTGTAAATAATATGTGTGTGTAAGTAATATACGTGTGCGAGTATTTGGCAGCGTGGTATTGTGTATGTATGTGCGTTGGTTTACTTTGTTTTTGTTAATGCGTGTATAGCTGTATATAGCAATTCGTCTCTGTTCGCCTAAATGTTGCTAGTGCGTAGGAATGTACGGGCGAGATTGCGAAAGCTTGAATGCGCGTTATGAATCCTTTTCTTTTGCAACTTGCCTCCCTCGTGTCAAAGAGCAAAACGGGTGTCATTAAGTGACGTCCTTAGGCACCTTCTGCTGTGATCGGCTGCTGAAGTCTGGATCAAATTAATTTTAACTTTATACATTCGCACCGTTACATTCATATGAACGTGTTTATTTCGTGGGTGGGGTAGAACTATATTGGTTTGTGGAAAAAAGTGTAATGAAGAACGCAAGAGAGTTCTATGCTCAGTCCGTCAAGTACAAAGTGGCAGAGCAGCGGCTTTGTTCCCACCAGATTTGACAAATAGCAAACAGGATCATGAACAGAAGCGTGTGCTCTATACTAAATTTCATCAATGGACTTGAGGTAATCTCGTCAGCATCAGACAAAGCCAAACTCTAAGGCTACTAATCCCCCGATTTCCGCTTGTATCAGAAAACACGCTATGCGACATACAAATATGTGTGCGTGATGTTGCCAAGCTAATCGAAAACATCGATTCCAGTAAAGCAACTGGCCCTGACGGCATTCCAATTATAGTGGTGAAAAAACTTCAATCAGAACTAGCTTCCATACTTATAAAGCCGTTTAAGTTTTGTCATAAGGAGAATTGCTTTCCAACACCCTGGAAAACCTCATCAATATGCCCTGTATTTAAAAATTCAGTGAATCGGTCATATCCCTCTCAATACAGGCCAATAAGTCTCCTGTGCGTCATGAGTAAGTTACTGGAATCTGTGTTAAATAAAGTTGTCAACCACTTCAACAAATAAAATATGGTTTCCGTTCTGCCAGATCTACAGCAGATGTGCTAACGGTTATATCTCATAAGATTAGCGAATCTCTCGACGGTCGCTTCCTTTCTAGAGCAATTGTTCTTGACATACCAAAGGTCTTTGATAGAGTATGTCATAATGGTCGGCTTCACAAGATCCCCAGATATGGTATAGCTGAAAATGTTTTTTCAATTATTAAATCATTTCTCTCTAGTAGGTTCATAAGGGTAGTGGTTGATGGGCAGAAATCAGAAGCTCTGAGTATTAATTCTGGAGTCCCTCAGGGGTCCATCCTGAGTCCTACTCTCTTTCTGATCTACATCAATGATCTTCCAAATCAAATCCTTAGATCATTCGTAGACATTTATGCTGACGACACTACCATCTATGGCAACACATCAAAGGCCGTAAACAACCAATTACTCTCTGATTCTCTCTCTCCTTTGATCTTCAGCACGTGATACAATGAAGAAAGAAGCGGCTGGTTACTTTTAATGCATCTATACCAAGCTTCTATCTTTACATCATCGCTCTGATCCCTACCTGGCATTAATTGAAATGAATAGCTTTCGTCTTAGGGAGGCTCCATGTTTTAACAATCTTCTAGGCTTGACCTTTACTCCTGATATGAAATGGAACACGTGCATCAAATCCGTTGCCAAGGTTGCTGGAAAAATGGTGACATCCTTCCATCGATCCAGTAGATATGTCACTGCTGATACAATTCTCTATCTATTAGAGCCAGGTACGCCCTAGGATGGAGCATTGTTGCCACATCTTGGCAGGAGCTGCTAGAAAGATCTTATCCTGCCTTGACAGAGTTCAAAATAGACTTCGTAGTCTCGTAAGGGATGCCCTTTTCTCTTCTCTGCAACCTCTTTCTCACAGAAAAGACGGCGAGAGTCTATGGTCCCCCTCGCCAAATTTCACGAGAAACACTCGTCTAGCTGAAAACACTATCAATAATTTCTCCCCACTCTTTATCTATGCCTAAACCTAAACGTAGATTCAATGAAATCTGCTTCTATCTTAAAACTGCAAACCTGTGGAACTCTCTTCCGTTTGCCTGCTTCCAGCTAACTACAATATGGTTGTCTTCAACTCCAATGTAAACAAGTTCTTGATGAGTCGTTCCCCTTAAGTAATCCAATTTACCAAATTTCCACTACTAACGATTACTATGATATTGTCCCATTGACTACTGTACACTCTTTAACCCTTATCCTCCAGTGGCCTCTGAGCCTTGATAAGTAATGATTGCTATGTAAAAAAAATTGAGTTAGCATGTCTCTGTGAATACGTCCTCGCTTTGGAAAGTGAGGAGAAAAAAGAATTCCAACAAAGCGGAGAAGAAAAGAGTGTAGCGGTTGAAGCTATTTGCTTTTAACGTTCGTAAGAATCATTTTGAATCGATCCAGTCGAGAGAATATACCTGTTCAGAACATTTCTACTTTAAAAAACGTCCGACGGCCGTTCCAAATGTAATGCCTCCTATTATTTTATCTCGACCGAATGGATTAAAGCGGATTGCAAAGTGCATTGTTATAATGCTTGAACTCATGCATTAATGACCTGAAATATTCACCTCTCTGTTGCAGATATTAACGGTGTGAGACTGCAAGAAATCAACCCCTATCATGGACGTGCGTCAGAAGCAGAGAGGACTCATTGAATTCATGGCAAAATTCTATTGAGAGTGGTGCTATGTAGAAAAATAAATACGGTAACACAGAAGATTGCTTGTTTTAATGGCATCATTCTCGTCATAGTAGCTTGTCAAGTGTTTAAGGTAAAAGATAGAAGGCTTTACTTTTGGAATGACCCCCGTATGACCCCCCCCCCGTATAACGCCCGTATGAAAAAGTTCGCTTCAGATGTTCATGCACAGAGATCGTCATCTCTGACAAAAGTGCATTGAGAATGCGGGTGAGGATGTAGAAAAATGTATTCTGGAGCACAAATGGTCGCCCGTTTTAATCGTACCAATTCCATCTTCGTAGCGTTTAAACTTTTTTAATTAAAACAATTAGATTTTACTTTTCGAACTATCCTCATATTAACACACATTACGTTTGGGGGTTAAACACACGCATTTCGATCAATACTTTTTTAAAAACAAAATATATTTTTTTGTTGTTAAATCTTACAATTTCGTTTTCGCCTTTTAGATAACGGTTTAATATTTTGAAATCGATTTGCATCCAATAATTTTATAAATATACATATTAATATACTATTACCATAACAATAATATTAATATTTTTCTAACATTTTGTTCACTTAATATTGTTATGAATGAACTATTCTGAGATAATTATTACTTTCTTTAAAAATTTTAACAACTTTTTACAATACTACTTTAAATAAAACGTGTTTTTATATCATATTTATAAAAATCACTTTATTTACATATAATAATAATAATAATAATAATAATAAGAAGAAGAAGAAGAAGAAGAAGAAGAAGAAGAAGACTGAGTGGTGGAAATCTCAGCGTGCAGAAAGGAGGTAGACGTAGCAGAGACAAAGAATAAAATTAAAAAGGAAAAAGGCCAATTAAAGAAATATTTAGAAAGAGAAAATGTAGCATCAGGAAAAACACACAAACAGGAAAACGAATAAGACGGTGAGAAGAAGAAGAAGAAGAAGAAGAAGAAGAAGAAGAAGAAGAAGAAGAAGAAGAAGAAGAAGAAGATAATGAAGAAGAAGAAGAAGAAGAGGAAGTAGAGGAGGAGGAGGAAGAAGAAGAAAGAAGAAGAAGAAGAAGAGGAGGATAAAAAATGATAATGATGAAGTAGAAGAAGAAGAGAAAGTAGAGGAGGAAGAAGAAGAAGAAGAAGAAGAAGAAGAAAAAAAGTAAGAGGAGAAAGAAAAGGATGAAAAGACCATCACAACAACAGAATAACAAAATACAAGAGGAAGTAGAAAGAGACAACAAAGAAGAAGAAGAAGAAGAAGAAGAAAAAGAAGAAGCAGAAGAAAAAAGAAAAAAGAAGAAATATGAATAAATGGGAAGATGGTAAATAGGAAGCAATAGAGAAGAGAAAAGCGAATAGTATGGATCGAGTTAGAAGTAAGACAGAAAATTAGAAAAAAAGGGCAATGGTGAAAGTCATGTTCATTAAAAAAAAGGAAATGAAGACAGAGAGAAATATGAAAAGTAAGGATGAAGAAAATGTTAGATTTGTGTTGTAAACACGAAATTGAATATTAGAAAAATCACAGAAGACGAGCAAGACGCTGTCACCGCCATTGTTTGCCGTGAAGTTGAGCGCTATGACTGGAAGTGTAGCAGCAGCGACGACGGCGGCCAAGGTACCCACCTTCGCCCCCCCCCACATCGCTACAGCATCTCTTCCTCTTTCTCCTCAGTCATATTTGTATCATTTGTCGTCATCATCTTCCTACCTGGATTCCTATTTGCTTGACTCTCCTCTAGAGTAAAGGTTAAACAAATTCCGTTTTGCAATTTGGGGAGAATTGAGTACCCTACCAAAAGTGAAGAGAAAATGGTCGTCGAAATTGATAAGGAGACATAAAAATGTCTTGATTTTTGTGCATAAGAGATTAAGAGAGAAAGATTGATAGATAGATAGATAGAGAGAGAGAGAAAGAGAGAGAGAGAAAAAGAGAGAAAGAAAGAGGTGTAGGGAGATTGATGCTGCCAAATAGGGAAGTCATATCTGTAATGAGGAAGTGTTTCAACAAGTGTCGTATTTATGGATGATTGTTTTTTACCATAATCTAAATCCCCGCTGTCTTTAGTTTAAATTCAAATGGTTGAACAACATCAACAACAACAACCATAAAATCCTATGGGACATGGACATACAAAGAGATAAACCCATCCAAGCAAGACGACATGATGTCGTAATAATTAACAAGAAAGAAAAGTCCTATCAAATCATAGACTTTCCTGTTCCAACTGACCAAAGGGTAAATATCAAAGAGAAAGAAAGCTATAAAAAATAAACAGAGCTAGCCAAAGAGCTGAAAGGGATATGGATTATGATGAAAATCAAGATAATACCTATAATAGTAGGAGCACTAGGAACAATGCCGAAAACCATTATTTTGATTGGAATTCATTATTGAAATGAGTACTATTAATTAATTTATTTATTGCGGACTATTATTCTTATCTTTTTAGTTGTTGTTTTAACGACGTTTCGGCCAACTATTCTTCTGGCCTTCGTCATGTGGTAACTGCGATGGGATAGGAACTCCGAATCTCCTAACTGAATTCTCAGCAATTACTACCATCCGTAGTTGTTTTTGTCTCACCACGTTTTCCCTTTGGATAGGATTGAAACCGCTATCTTCAGACAATTCTCAGAGGAATAGTTGGCCGAAACGTCGTGAAACAACAACTAAAAGATGAGGATAATAGTCCGCAATAAAATTAATAAATTCCGAAAAGCTTTGGAAAAATAATGGGAGAAATCGGGATCAGAGAAAAGGCTGGAACGATACAACGAATAACAATAATGAAAACGGCTGAAATATTAAGAAAACCCCTTGAATGCGGAGACTAATACACATGCCACAAAAGTGGACCAGAAAAACTGATGCAGAAGCAGAATATGAAGAAGCGCTACATGGAATAAGAACATCAAATCTGAAAACCTATAAGTTCTCTATCTCCTCCCCCATCACCTCATGGCCCTATCATCGCCCTCAGCAAAAGAGTGATACCAAATAGCCAAAAAAGGGTCAAGGAGGATGGACAGACCTAGGAAAGAGCATTGACCAGACTTCCGCTGGACAAGTGCGAAGAGAATTGGGACCTTGGGGAGGCTTGTTGCCACTCAAATTCTAGTGGAGACCAATGGCCGCTACTAGCGAGAGATCAATAGTAAGCGGCTGTTGCGATAACACAAACTCATTTACAAATGTTATCGAAAGAGGTGGAGAGTACTGGAAATCTGTGGGTACTTGCTGTCATTCAACTTCCAAGGAACACCACAGGTTGTCTTCAAGGAGAGATCTTTGATGACCTGTGGGAAAGTTTCTTGTGAGCCAATAATAATAATAGCACAATTGACAGAACAAATTTACCATTTTCTTAATAATCTTGGATTACTTCCTGAGGAACAGAAAGGATGGCAAAAAGGAAAAAGAGGAGAACATTATCTACTATACATAAACCAAAATATCCTGAAGGGGATGAAAATTAAACAAGTGAAGCATGCATGGTCCTCCGTGACTGCACAGTGAACGAGGCATTTATCCACCCCACATTTAACCCCCAAAGTCCCTAAGTGACGTCATATCCTGGTGAAAATGAACAAATGGTATAGTTTTAGGCCTCAACATATGTAAATTCAAGTTCTGCACCATGTAAAAAGAAATGATTAAGTCCATCATTTGCCCCACCCCGTCCTCATTTAGCGCCAAAAGTCCCCAAGGCCTTAACATATTTAAATTTGAGTTCAGCACCATACAAAATTGCTAAATAGAAATACACCGAAAATTTTGGACAAATATGGTAAAGTAGTCCACAAAATGGAGTTTTTTATTGGCCCTAAAAGAGCAACTGGGGCACACCCAAGAGTTATCGCGAAGTATAGACAAACAAAATTACATAGAAATCAGTTATAACTTTTCAGAAAGGTTTATAAAAATTCATGTCATCATTATTTTGTTAATAAGCACAAAAGTGTCAATTTTAGCCATTTTAACCCGAAAAGCTCCCTTAGGAGGGCAACCAGAGTTTTCCCGGAAAATACCTTCTGTTACGTTTTTTAATCATATCATGTTTAATGTTTGTGCGAAATTTCAAATATTCCAAGACGTAGTTTTTCAGAAAGTGGGAACGGGAGAACGGACGAACGGACAAGGATGAATTTTCAGGTCCACCCTCCTTTAGTCCGGGGACGAAAAAAGAGCATATATTCATAGAATTCATCGACAGGATCCCTCAAACATGAATAATAGAATGCTACTTGCAGATTACACAATATCAAACAAGATTATCGAATTGATTGAAAAAGCAATGAGAATATGACAACTTGAACCAACAGCTGATGAACAGTACATAACTGATATAAAACAATATAGAAAGGTTTTCTTCCGAGGAGATTCCCTATCACTAAAACTCTTCATCATAGTCATAATGCCTTTAACAATATATTAAGGAAATGCCGAGCCAGTTTTCTAACACAGATGAAAGAATGAACCATTTAATGCACATAGACGACCTGAAAGATATCACCAGAAACAAAACGAAAGAGGAGACGCTATTAAACACAACTAGAAACTTTAATCATGATATCCAAATGGAATTTGAAATGGAAAAGTGCGCACTGCTAGTTATGAGAAAAGGAAAATGTAGAGAAAACGGAAGGTATGAAACTGCCAAACAAGCAGAGATGCAGATATTAGGCAAAATATTTGGGAGTTCTGGAAGTATTAGATTATGCCGAGGCGACGCTGGGTTTCCTTGCTGATAGTCGATTTAGGAAAATCGACTATTATAATAAAAAAGTTCAAATGTTAGATAACGAACATTGTTATTATTTTGTCAACTGTTATGTAGAAGAAGGTATACAGAGAGAATGTTTTAAAAGAAAGGAATATAATGTTAAATATTTATGTTAACTTAGAAACAATAACAAAAAGTATACGCTGGAAATAAACAATAGGTTTTCAAGCCTAGAGATAAAAACAATAAAATTCGGGAGAGAAAACGTGACTGATTATTAACTCGTGTTCGTCTTTGTGTAGTCGAATGACATAAGCACAAAGGATTAGTATGAATATATATAAGCAAAGTTAGGAGTTAGAAAGAGACGGAAGACGGACAGAGAAGAGTTGAGGCGTTGGAGATAGCCTGTATGACCCTGTACGTAAGGGAAAAACTGAATCTAACACGTGTACAATCTTCTAAAAGGTAAACATTTGGAATAAAATCTGTCCAAAAATATAATCAAAAACTTCTGGTCGTTCCTTTAGAAAGAATGTTCATTTCAGCTTTGGCCGGTTCGTCAATCAAGACCCCAGATAAATGAAGGTAATGCTTTCCTGTTTGGCGAGATATAATTCCCCAGAGATGCTCCGTATTTTTTTTGTTGAAAGAAGATATTTTTTTGATAAAATGTTGTATTTCTCGTTGAAACTGTGTAAATGTGTAATGTATATATGTAAACAGTTATATACAACGCTACAAAGAACATCATGAAATACATGGACGACGTATATATACTCAAAATAATACTATACACGCTCTTTAAATAATATTTAAATCCCGCTATCCAACAAAAGTAGACATCATAAAATCAACAGAAACGAAAGAGAAGCTAAGAAGAATAAGAAAAACTAAACTATATATAGTAGGAACCTAATAAAAGGTATAAACATATGGACAGTATCACTATTAAGATACTTTGGACCGTTCATAGGTTGGACCAAAAAAGAACTGAGGCAACTAAACCATAAGACTTAACTCATGACTATGCACAATGCATTACAACAAAAAGACCATACTGAAAATGGCCCTTTAAACAGAGAAACTGGATCATTAATAACAGCCAACCAAGAAAACACGTTTAGATCTAACTATATCAAAGCAAAGATCGACAAGACACAAGAAAACAGCAAATACGAATTGTGGGCAAAGAGACGAAACGATAAACCACATAATAAGTGAACGAATCAAACTGGCCTAGAATGAATTATAGAATAGTTATGATCAGAGGTACACTGGGAACTATGCAAACAACTGCATATTCAACACTCGGACAGGTAATACAAGCAAAAACCGATAGTACGTGAAAGCGCAAAACATAAAATTTTTAACCCTCATTGCACTGAGGTGTTCCTTATCATGTAATTAGGAGCTATTAGTCACCTCCAGGTCGACCAATGCCTGGCGGCGACCCCTCACCCCCGATTCCCACCCCAAGCTGTCAGCTTAAGAATCTGGATTTCTTCATATCGCTTAACAGAGGGTATAAAAACAACCTTTTCGTTGTTAAAGGATTTCTAACAATAAGATAAGAACAATTATTTGTTTTTTTCTCTCTCTCTGACAAAATCCCATAGACATTTCTGCTTAAAACAACATCAAACCATCATCATTAGAATTCAGCCGTGCGAATTTCTCTGAATTCGTGTCGACTAGCAAGGTCACTCGGCATCGCTCGGTCCGCATCATGTCACAATCAAAGCAAATTATGTACTGAGCTACGTATTATAGACACGGTTTAGAGATTGCTTATTAGCATCACTAGCTTCCGCAGGTTTTCACGTTCATTAACGGAACGTAATTGGGTGTTTTAATACATATTCCGATGTATCGGATGTGATTTTTAGTTTCTTTAGGCAACATAAACTTTTACATATATTGCATAAATAGACATATTCTTTATTTGTCTCTCATCTCATTTTTTGTCTCCTTCTTCGTTCTCTTCTAATTTTCCCCCGCTTTCGTTTTTCTTGCTCATATTCTTCGTCTTTCTTGTTCGCCTTCTTTTTCTTTTCCTATTTTCAATCTTTGTTCTTATTACTTATTTTTTTCTTTTTCTACGTAAACGTTCTACACAATTTATTATGTAAAACTTACACATTATGGATTGATTTTAGCATCTTCAAGACATATAATCTCGATTTGACAGTTTAATGCTTCCATATTCCTTTCAATTTTTCGTCTAAACATTACAGCGAAACATGTAAACTGTTCAAAACGGATTACGTACTGGGATCCGTATTATAGGCACGGTCTACAGATTGCTTAATAACATCAATAGCTTGCGCATTTTGGCACGTTCATTAATGGAACGTAATTGGGCGTTTTATGAAATATTTTGAAACAACATATGTGATTATTAATTTCTTTACAGGACATATACTCAATCCAGCAATAACTGTCAGTGCCCGCCAGTGTCATCAGGTGACAGTAACCACCTAAAAAGAACACTATTATACAGTTACCGCTGATAACAGTCAAAACCGCCACTGGATTACAGTGCCCGTCAATGGATTACAGTACCCGCCAATGGATTACAGTGCCCGCCAATAAATTACAGTGCCTGCCAATAAATTGAATGCTCAATGATTGAAGGCAGGCGATTTTATGGCATCCAGTGAGAGAATTCATTTTTGAAGGACTGGTCATGGCGATCAGTGAACGACAGTAATCACCACGCACCGACGGTAACAGTTATAAAGGCAAGTAACTGCTCTAAAACAACATTACTTGCTACTGCAGGTCACTACAAGACAGATGTTTTCATTTAAGACATATAGACCTTTATTATCCAATGTAATTCATTATGTTTTTACTGAGGGCCATGTTTTCCCAACTATAAATTAATAATGCGTATGCATGTTACAAAACACCCCCTCCTCCTCATGTTAATAATGGCGAAAGCCGCTGACATTTATTAAGTAACACAATGGAAGAAATGTCTTAATATCCCAAAAAACTACTTGTCTGCGTCAAATATAAATCTGATATTCGTTTTTAGCATACTCGAAAACATAAAAATCGACAATTTCACGGTGAGTGTTAAGGTGAAAAGAAATTAAATATTTACCTCAAAATCGTTAATATAAGATTTTATCAGTATTCATTTAAGATAGCAATTGCCTATCATAAAATAAAAGAAGTATGCATATATGTGTGTGCGTTTGCGTGTAGTTTTCAAATCCCTCGGTGTGTATATATATATATATATATATATATATAGAGAGAGAGAGAGAGAGAGAGAGAAAGAGAGAGACGGAGGGGGAAGAGAGAGAGATATCAAGTTCGAAATAAGTATCATTAAGCGAGGTATTATAGTTTTTTATAACGGTTTTGATGTAGAATTGATTTTGAGCCGTTAAAGATTTAATATGTGATATTAACTGAGGGTTTATAAATATAATCATTTAATTATTAAAATATATTACACACACACACACACACACGCACACACACACACACACACACATATATATATATATATATGTGTGTGTGTATGTATATATATAACTACTTAATTTACTGACATAAAATTAATATACGAAAGCATAGATTTATGTATAAACTTTAAGTATTTATTTCAAAAGTGCTCAATACGTAGGTAAAGCTAGTTAGTAAGTTATAAAATGTATATGGCGATTAAGCTACACTGAATATTCCGCGTTTCATCCACTCTAGTATTCTTCAGGCTTATGCGCGAATTCTGTGGTTGTTTGTTGTTTTGTGGGATTATTCATTCTATATACCTTCACAAGCATATTTGATACTACGGATATCGGCCTATATAGAGATGACGGACTAGCTATAATAAAAAAAGACTCCAACAAAGTCAAAGGAGATACCTTTAAGAAAATCATACACAAGGAAATGAAAAAATTAGGCCTAAAAGCAGACGTATCAGCTAACATAAAAATAACAAACTTCCTGGACGTCACGCTAAATTTAGATAAAAACACATATGAAACATACTTAAAAGATAACGCGACTCCAATATACGTAAACCTCAAGTTTAATCACCCAGCATCAATTATAAAACAGATTCCTAACTCGATCGTAAGTAGACTCAGTAATAACTCAATCGATGAAAATGCATTTAACAGGTCAACCAATATCTGTGAAACAGTTCTAAAAAATAGTGGATACAAAAATATCGAGATCAAATATAAGCAACAAAACACCAATAACTATAATAAAATTAAAAATAGAAGAAAAAGAACTATAATTTGGTATACGGCCCCATACAATCAAATGCTAAAAACAAAACTTGGCAAGAAATTTCTAGATCTTATTGAAAAACACTTTCCCGCAACCAACCCCTTACACAAAATTTTCAATAAAAATACCTTAAAGTTATCCTACAGTTGTTGCGAAAATTTAGAGATGATAATTAAAGCACATAATAACAAAATATTAAATAAAAACAATGTAAACAACAACAAAATAAACAATAAAAAACTAGACACCATGACAAAATAAAACTAACACAAGCAGAAATAATAATAATAATAATAATAATAATAATAATAATAATAATAATAATAATAATAATAATAATAATAATAATAATAAACCCCGGACAAGAACAGCCAAACTAATAATAAAAATACTAATAACGAACAAGATAAATGCAACTGTAGACACCGCACACTTTGCCCACTTGAAAATAAATGTCTAACCAAAAGCGTAGTTTACCAGGCCAAAATATTTGCGAAAGAAACCCCGAATAACAAGAAATATTACGAAGGTATGACTTCCTTAGATTTCAAAACTCGATACTATGACCACAAAAGTACATTCAACAATAAAAAGCACCGTATGAAACAACACTAGCGAATAAATACTGGGAACTCAAGGAAAGCGGACATTCGCCGGTAGTCGAATGGAAAATAATAAGACAAGCTGCCATGTGTAGGGACCTAGACGACCTATGTAGATTATGCCTTCATGAAAAATTTGCTATCCTGTACTTTAAAGAACCCCAACATCGATTAAACTGTAGAAGAGAAATAGCAAACAACTGTGTTCACAATATAACATTTACTCTAGGATAGCGATACAAAATAGTTTTAAAACTAACCAAAACAATAGAAAATAAACAAATAAATAAATTAAATAAACATGAATATACATAAACGATCACACATATATGTAGTATATATATATGCATATATATGTGCATATATATATGTGTGTACACATATATATATTTATATATAAACTAACATAAAAACACACACACTAACCTAGATTTAAAACATATCAAGAAGCTAAATATCCAGGCTAAATAAGAGCAAACACAAAGGAACAGGTCAACCAGAGGTCAAATAGGCCTTTGTCCGATAAATGCATTCTCATTGGCTGATAGGAAGGGCGCAGTGGATACTAGAAAGCTGATTGGCTCACTAAAATTTCAATAGAAGATGAGCATATTAAAACGACAAACAACCACAGAATTCGCGCATAAGCCTGAAGAATCCTAGAGTGGATGAAACGCGGAATATTCAGTGTAGCTTAATCGCCATATACATTTTATAACTTACTATGAGCTTGAGCTCATAAAAGAAGGACTATTTTTACGTCCCGCAAATGAAAGCCGGAAAAAACAAACACTGCAATTACAAAAATCACATAGTTCCAGATGAAAAGGAGAACATAGAAAAAGAGAAAAAAGAAAAAAAAGAGGAAAGAAAGAGAAAAGTGTGTGATGCTTCGTACCAACACAAGCAATATATTAGGTTGGTTCGGTTTTTGATGTTGAGTTGAACGTCAAAAAACGACATTTTTGCACCAACCTAATATATTCCCTCTCTCTCTCTCTCTCTCTCTCTCTCTCTCTCTCTCTCTCTCTTTCTCTCTACACTGATATACACACATCTATATATATATATATTATATTATATATATATATATATAGAGAGAGAGAGAGAGAGAGAGAGACAGACAGACAGACAGAGAAGGAGAGAATGATACCTTGGTTAATGATCCTTATTTCAGACTTGTTTTTAAAACATGTTTGCGTTCGGCTATCTATATATTTTTCTATCTATATATTTATAGATATGTATATATATATATATATATATATATATATATATATATATATAAATATATATATATGTAAACACACATGTGCATATATATAGAGAGAGAGAGAAAGAGAGAGAGAGATAGATAGAGAGAGAGATAGAGAGAGAGAGAGAGAGAGAGAAAAAAAATAAGAAGGAAAGCATTTTCTCCTATTTCCTTACCATCTTCAAAGCTACTAGAGGTCTTATAATAATACTTACATTCCGGTTGACATGTCTCATCTTCGTTTTGCATCATTAAGATTGCAATAATAGCTTTCACATTGTCATGGTGATGCTGCATTTAAAAAGCACACTGTTCAGCTAAGTGGCCAAATCTTTGATTTATCACACTGAACTCGACACTCAAGCAGTTTACATTCATAAATATAGAACATTTTCACCAGATATATCCTCTATCTTTTTTTTCTTTTGGACCTTATGCAATAAATAACAAGCACAGAATTTTGGAATTATTTCGTGGCATTTACTTGTTGCTTATAATTGGTGGATACACTTAAGCATATATATATATATATATATATATATATATATATATATATATATATATATATATAACTACTTCATTTAATCACATAAATTAATATAAGAAAGTATAAATTTTTGCGTGAACTTTATTTACTTCAGCACAGAAAATGCCATTTTTGGAATTATTTCGTGGCATTTACTTGTTGCTTACAATTGGTGGATACACTTAAGCATATATATATATATATATATACATATATATATATATATATATATATATATATATATATATATATATATATATAAGATGAAAATAATGGAAATAGTATTCCGACAAAATAGAGAAATAAAAAGGAACAAACCGTATTATGTGTTCATCAAGGAAGTCTCGAAATAAAGACAAAACGTTGATGAACACATAATACGGTTTGTTCCTTTTTATTTCTCTCTCTCTCTCTCTCTCTAATTTTTGCGTGAACTTTATTTACTTCAGCAGTGCTCAATACGTAGGTAGAGCTAGGTATAAGTTATAATATATATATATATATATATTTCTGTAGAAATATATTTTCTTATTATATATCAATCCTTATATAAGAAGCTTAATGTGATTACAGAGGAATATATAGAATGAATGACAAAAATTTATATTCCAAAATTCACGATGTTGACCATCTTATAATTTATTCCTTTAAATCAGTCGATTTTTACAATACTTAACAGTATCTGTTTCGTAGGTCAAAATCAATCACTTAATTATTATATCAATCAATGAATCTAATCAAGTTAAGGACAAAATAGATTCACATAGATATAATAATTATGTAATTCATTTTCCGCTATGTAAAAGATACTGTCAATGATTGTATAAATCGACTGATTTAAAGGAATAAATTATAAGATGGTCAACATCATGAATTTTGGAATATAAATGTTTGTCATTTATTCTATCTATCTATCTATCTATCTATATATATATATATATATATATATATATATATATATATATGCATAAATATACAGATCAATATGCATATATATGTGTATCTATATATATAAATTCGTATTTCTGTCTGTTGGTTTCTTTGTTCACAATTTGATATATGCAAAGGTTTCCTTACTTTATTCTTCATTTTTTTCTTTATATAGTATGATCTTTGCAAACTATACAATTAAGATATCATCTCATTTGTATATTACATTAAGAAAAACCGATCTTATTAAATAGCAGTAGATTAGTTAATGTTTCTAGTGAGAGAATTGTTTTAAATGTACTATTTTTTATAATAATTAAAAATAAATTAAATATGTTAGCAATATAATTATTGTTTAAAACTTATTAAATAACAATTTTTAATTGATCACTTTTGGGGGCAATTACATTTACATGTTTTTATCCGTTCTTTTATTTTTGGAATTGTCGTAGGGTTATCCACGTTGTCCATGATGAAAATGATTAGTGTAACAGGTGTATTAATTTTTATTTTTATTTCGGACTATTAGTCTCATCTTTTTTAGTAGTTGTTTTTCATCTTTTATTGGTTTGTTTATTCACAACGTTTCGGCCAACTATTCCTCTGGCCTTCGTCAGGTGGTAACCGCGACGGATAGGAACTTCGAATCTCCTAACTGCATTCTCAGCCATCACTGCCATCCGTAGTTGTTGTCGTCTCACCACATTTTGGCCAAGTAAACCTCTGGCACGAAGAATAGTTGGCCGAAACGTTGTGAATAAACAAACCAATAAAAGATGAAAAACAACAACTAATAAAGATGAGAATAATAGTCCGAAATAAACATAAAAATTAATATACATAATGCTCATCTCAAAAACGAATTCCAATTAAGGAATAATATATGTAACAGGTGTGTTCCAAACGGAACTATGCCAAACCAGGCAACGCCGGCTACCCATGCTAGTCTGTATATATACATTTAATCTATTTATATATTATCTATACTCCCATAAATTTGAGGTTTTATATTAATATTCATATTAAAACCCCTTTTTTCTATTTATTTAAAAAGAAAATACAACTTTCTTTATACATGGGTCGTGGAATTGCATTCGTTAGCAAAAACCTAGCTAATTTGCATATTCTTTTAAACATTCATTTCAATTAATTCCCGACTAGCTGTTTTGTTTTGTTTTGGTTTTTTTTTTCTTTCTTTTTTTGTATTATCATCTTTAGTTAACTATTACGTGTAATTATATTTCATGCAGATATTCTAAATGATTTATACTTACGTAATGTTTGCGTAAAAATTTATAGTAAACAAAAACTTTTCCATATATATATATATATATATATATATATATGTATATATATATATATATATATACGTATATTTTGTTTTCAAAAAGTTGCCTACCAAACTCCTCCTTGAGTTTTTGGTTTACAGACATGAAACTTCATATATTAGGTATTTGAACCCATGCAAAACTTTATATTTGGGTTTTAGCTGGGGAAAACCAGTACAAAAGTGTGAAAAAAAACAACATGGAATTTGCCGGGTGATGGTCGAACTCTGACATTACGAATATGCATGCGTAACGTAGTAGCTATTGGTTTATGTTTTAATGTTTAGCCATGCGGCAAACGTGTCTTCATAGCTCAGTCATTGACGGCAGGGGAAAAATAAATCGCTAGCTAAACGTTTTAGTTTTGATTCTCGGTGGTGGCGTTCGAGTCACTTTTATAACTTCTTAAATCATTACTATATATTGGGTCCAATATAATATAATGATAAATATGAAATCTGCACTAATGAAAGTATAATATTTAAGCGTATTTTACGACCGGTAAATACTTGGCGCCCTGCTAGTTATATAGAATGGCACGTTTTGTGTGTAAAAGTTCGTTCCCTATTGACTCGTTGATGGCAAGGCCGATTAATTTGAAATTTAACACAAATATACTTTATGTGTCTGGCAGTGTTCTTAGATCGATTATCTGAAAAATCCGAGGAAAGAAGAAACAGACGATTTCGACTAAAGTTAACGCCTTATACAGCCAAACATCACAAGTGCATTTGACGAGTTTTATTACCTCACAAGGAGAAAGACGTGGTATCTAAAATCAACAGTACGTTATTTGATATGACAGGGTAAATTTTTGAAATAATTTAGGAGTTTAAATTTTATGATTTGAAACGGTAAAATTTCAGATTTTTATTGTATTCAAAACAAAGAATAGAGTTTAATCAAAATATTTCCTTAATCCATGAGTTTTCGATGTTTATTCATCTCCCAAGAGGAAAATATTAACAAATATTATAAATGGTTTGCACTTTATTTGCTAAAGGTAATAAACATAGAAAAGTTTAAAGTTTTTAAAGTTTTTAAATGCATAGAATAAGGAAAATTAGTTATTGATGCAGAATAAAAAAAATGATATTGAGCTTCAGATCGAAAATGTATACTAGATCCTGAAATGAAAGTTCTTGGTGGCAGAGAGGTAAAAAGATCCAACGCGTATTGTAATGCTTCCAGGCAGGCACCAGGTAACAATCCAATGTAAACATGTTTCCTCAGTTTCTCCTTTTGTTGGATGAGATATCCGGCAAATAGTTAATTTTATCAATCCGGTAAGAGTTTTTAAAATATTTTTAAATAATACATATATATATATATATATATATATATATATATATATATATATATATATATATATATGTATATATATATATATATATATATATATATATATATATATATATATATGCTTGGTTTTTTGGAAAAAGAAATCCAGCAGAGTACTCAATTAAAAGGAAAATCCAAAATATAAGACCGCATTTATATTTTGTATGTTGTGTACAGAAAGTTGTAAGATGAGAAAAGTCATTGGTGCCGTCGGTTTCAAACCCGATTATTAGGACCGTTTAATATATCCATATCAAGCTCTCTTTAGCCAATACTCATCTCAGAGATGAGAGATGAGTATTGGCTGAAGAGAGCCTGATATGGATATATTAAACGGTCCTAATCATCGGGCTTGAAACCGACGGCACCAATGACTTGTCTCATCTTACAACTTTCTGTACACAAAATACAATATATATAGAGTCCATTTTCTGCAGGGTGTTTTTGAACCCAGTCAACGACGGGTACTTTTGCTAATATATATATATATATATATATATATATATATATATATATATATATATATATATATATATATATATATATATATATATATATATATATATATATATATATATTGGTTTTTCGTGCCTCGCCATTACCCTAGAACGGAGAATAAAGAAATTCCATCATCAACCTTGAATAAGCATGTAAGAACACAAATTTTATTGAAAATCTGTTTTATTACTCATTTTAAAGTTTTCAACCAGGTTTGATCTCGCACCGATTACTGTGAAAGTTAATTTGCGAGTTCTTCTGTAATAATTTGCTTTTGGATTGTTTACGATGACGCTCTTGTAGTGAAAAGTGATCTTGTAAACAGAGTTGCTAATGCAAGGGAAGCAACTTTCGCTTACTAAGAAATTCATCAATTTGTTCCTAGCAGCATTTTGATGCTAAAACAAACACAGCTTTGAGTAAAAACACACATGAAAAAAACAAAACATTGGTTGCATTTTTGTGTTGTTCTGTTTATAACGTTGAAGAGCTGAAAAATCGTATCATTATAAAAATATTAAATTGTCGAAGTTTTATGCAATACCGGTTAGAAAATGAAAGTAGCTCGACCATATCATAAATAAGAGAGTCATCATTTTTGTCGAGTAGAATTTAGGACGCCAACGTCTGTACTTGCTATAAAACTAAAAGACTTGTTTAATTCCAAAACTAAAAGACTAGTTTAATTACAACAAAATTTCAATTTACATTAAAAAAAAGTGCGTTTTTTTTTTTTTTTTTGTTAACAGAAATTTCATTAAGCAGTAAAATATACTTAGGGTACAGGGTAGAACAATAAATTGCCACCCTAGAAAAGATGACATAATTCCATTTCCGTTTGATGAAAACTGGTTTTATTTTTATGTTGCAAATCATCTACTAGTTGGCCAGTTGTGTACAAATTCCAAATGGGATAGGAGCCTTCGATCATGTCTGAAGGTTTCATCCATTTCCACTTAATTAAAATAAACGGGTGGAAGCAATTTTGTATTCCTTATGGTTTTCTAAGTGTTGAAAATCTTTAACTTCTCCAGCACCTCCCCCCACCACCACACAAAAAAGGGTGTAAAAATTTTGTGCAATGTTAGTTTGCTATTCTGAGCAGAAAATATATTAAACTGAATCAGTTATATAACGTATATAATACGTAATTGTCGTTTTCCTTGGAAAAATAAAGGTTTTCTTTATTTTTGAGAGGAACAAAAAATATTATTGTGTGCTATAAGATTATTCAAAATAAGAATGTTGTGAGGTCATGTCGAAGTTTTGTGAAATATCGGTTAGTAACGATAAAAATCGTGAAATATCGCTTAGTAACGACGAAAAAGTACGATTAGAGAATAAGAACCTGTCTTGACAGCTAATGTTCAACTAATCAAGGAATATAGCGTATTGAACTTACCCGAAGTATTTAGCCCATGAACCCATTTCTGGACTAATATAAACGTCCGAAGAAAATACAAGATCACTATATATATATATATATATATATATATATATATATATATATATATATACACAGAAATTTTCACTTTTATAGATATATAGATTTTAAACCAAGTTCTATTAATAGCTATGTATATATATATATATATATAGCTATTAATAGAACTTTGTTTTAATTTATATATCTATAAAAGTGAAGATGTCTCTCTGTGTGCTTGTGTGCGTGTGTGTCTGTGTGTGTGTATATATATATATATATATATATATATATATATATACATTTCTTGATTTGTATTTTATATACATACATATATATATATATCTTGAAAAATCAAGAAATCAAGATAACTATATATATACATATATGTATGTGTAAGAGAGAGAGAGAGAGAGAGAGAAAGAGAGAGGGAAAGAGAGGGGGAGTATGTGTATAACTGTAAATTTGAAGAGGTGGAAAGTAAACAAGGATTTTTCTGTAAAGGATACCATTTGTTTTGTGTTTTTTTGTATATATGAGGAAAATAGAAGCACATATATGATATATACACACGCATACATACATATATACATATATATGCATATACATGTGTATATATATATATATATGTAGTGTGTGTGCAATGCACACAGGGTGATGTGATGCGCAAGTGTGTTAGCTATAAGGTAGCGTCTTGGCTTACGCACTATCTCGCTCTCAGCAACCACCACTGGCTAGCCTTGCGCGAAACGAGAAGCCGAGTGCGTAAGTCTTCTCCTGCTAGTACACAGCCTCTCCATCATCAAGACCTCTGCTGTGCCTCCTCGTGGTCACACACGGTAACTGGTTGTCATGCGACTCCAGGCTGAATCAGTAGAGGATCTCGGAACAGTAGGGAGTCCCAGAGGGACTGTGTTACGGCCCACCGACGTGTGGACATGCCCTGACACATTACCAATCCCTATCCCAGCCATGGGTAAAAATGGCCTCACTGCCTTGTGAGAGCCATGGAAATGGATAAGGCTAGGGGAGCAACCCCCGACAGAAACGATGGAGTGGAGCCCCTTAGGCGGTTGGATGGCATACTTGCCTCCCTCCGGCAGCTCCTGCACCCTTGTTCGTCCCCAGCCGTCTCGACTATGTCTTGCCGTTGGAATTGGGCGGGCCAGGACGAGAGAGTGAGGCCGATGCAGCGCAAGTCCCCCCCACTATAATCCAAATCCAGCGCAAGTCAGGGTGTCAAACATTGCGTCAACACCAAGCCCTGTGGCGATGGGCGAGCGGCAAAGCAGCAGGTGTGGAAATCACTGGGAGCTGTAGCTGCAAACCTGCACACAGGCGGCCCAGAAACTGGTCGTACTCCACTCGACCGAAGCAGCGAGGCGGTGCAGGCAACTGGCTGGCCGACCGAGCAGTCCTTTTCAGGATCACTCTGCTCGCCTCCATGGCATGAGGACGGGGCGATAAAAGGAGCCCTAAACATAGCTGCTTCACCATCACCCCTGGCCAGCATACCGCGGCTGGCGGGGTTTCCCTCACAGCGGTCGAGACATGAGAAAAAAAGGGTTGGTGCTTACCTTAGCATCATGGAATGTTCGTACTTTGCTCGACAACACCAGAGCTGACCGACCCGAGAGAAGAACTGCTCTCGTAGCAAGGGAGCTTGCCCGTTATAAGGTAGACATCGCAGCCCTCAGTGAGACTCGCCTCTCAGACAAGGGTCAACTGACAGAGTCAGGTGGCGGCTACACCTTTTTTTGGAGTGGACGCAGCATCGAGGAGCGCAGAGAGGCTGACGTGGGCTTCGCCATCAAGACTGAGCACATGAGGAAGCTGGTCAGCATCCCGGACGGCATCAATGACCGGCTGATGAAGATGCAACTCCCGCTCAACAAGGCAAGAACGGCCACACTGATCAGCGCCTACGCACCAACCATGACTAACCCCAAAGATACCAAGGACCAGTTCTATGAAGATCTGAAAAGCCTCATCTCCGCTGCTCCGCAGAGAGAGAAGCTCATCGTCCTCGGCGACTTCAATGCCCGCGTTGGCATGGACCATTCCACTTGGGACCGGGTCCTTGGCCACCATGGAGTGGGCAAGTGCAATAGCAACGGCCTACGGCTGCTCAGTCTTTGCGCTGCACACGACCTTTCCATCACCAACACCATGTCCCGCCTACCCACCCGTAGCAAGACGTCGTGGATGCACCCACGCTCCCACCACTGGCATCTGATTGACTACGTCATCATCAGGGCAAGGGACAGGAGAGACGTAAGATTGACCAAGGCTGTGCGTGGTGCCGACTGTTGGACAGACCACCGCCTCTAGCTCCTCCCCCCTGCTTAGCTCCGATGGAACAACTGTCTTGAATGACAAAAAGCAGATCCTTGATAGATGGGCGGAGCACTTTAACAGTGTGCTAAACCGACCATCTTCCATCAACGATGAAGCCATCGACCGACTACGCCAGGAGCCTATCAACGAGGAGCTCGACATCCCACCCTCATCAGAGGAAGTAAGCAAAGCCATCAAGCAACTTTCCTCTGGGAAGGCCCCCGGCCCCGACTCAATTCCAGCAGAAGTATACAAAGCTGGTAGACCTACACTGCTTTTAAGACTAACAGAACTCTTCCAATCCATGTAGGAGAGTGAAGAATTACCCCAAGATTTTCGTGATGCCACTATCGTTCACATTTACAAACGCAAGGGAAATCGTCAGTCATGTGACAACCATCGCGGGATATCCCTTCTTTCCATCGCCGGGAAAATCCTGGCCCGCGTCCTTCTCAACCGCCTGCTGGTGCACCTTGAAGATGGTCGTCTTCCCGAGAGCCAGTGTGGCTTTCGAGCGGGCCGCGGGACGACTGATATGATCTTTGCTGCACGCCAACTCCAGGAGAAGTGTGTCGAGCAGCATCGGGGCCTCTACACCACGTTCGTCGACCTGACCAAGGCCTTCGACACTGTTTGCCGAAATGGCCTCTGGCGGATCATGAAAAAATTTGGTTGTCCAGACAGGTTCATCGCCATTGTCAGGCAGTTCCATGAGGGCATGACCGCTTGTGTCCTGGATGACGGCGACCCCTCAGAGCCCTTCCCTGTGACCAACGTGGTCAAGCAGGGCTGTGTCTTAGCCCCGACGCTCTTCAGCATGGTTTTCTCTGCCATGCTCCAGGACGCTTTCAGAGACAGACACTCTGGCATTGCAATCAAGTACAGATGTGACGGGGAATTGTTTAACATCAGGCGAATGCAGGCAGTCACGAAAGTGAGGGAAACCATCATCAGAGACCTTCTCTTTGCCGATGACTGTGCCTTTAATGCCCCAAATGAGATAGAGATGCAACGTCAAATGGACGGATTTTCCACCAGTTGTGACAACTTTGGTCTCACCATCAGTACAAAGAAGACAGAAGTTATGTACCAACCCGCTCCAGGAGATGCATACCACGAACCCGGCATCACTGTCAAAGGGCAGAAGATCCATGCTGTGGAGCAATTCACCTACCTTGGCAGCACTCTCTCCCGCACCGCCAACATTGACATTGAGGTTAACCATAGGATCTCCAACGCGAGCAGTGCATTTGGAAGACTTAGAGACAATGTGTGGAAGAGGAGAGGCATTAGACTCATACCAACCAAACTGAAAGTATACCGAGCGGTCGTCCTGACAACCCTACTCTACGCATGTGAAACTTGGACGCCATATAAAAGACATGAAAAACAGTTGAATGGCTTCCACCTCAGATGCCTCCGTAATCTTCTCAACATCCGCTGGCAAGACAGAATTCCTGACACAGAAGTCTTGAAGCGCGCGGGACTCTGCTAAACGTTCGGCCTGGCGTTGCGTCATCAGCCTAGGAGCCGACAGGGCAGAGAATCATCGCATGACACACGACCAGCAGAAGCGCAAGAGGAGGAAGGAGAGAGCTGCCGGTTCACAGCCTGCCGATA
Organism: Euprymna scolopes; assembly: GCF_053919585.1. Taxonomy (NCBI): domain Eukaryota; kingdom Metazoa; phylum Mollusca; class Cephalopoda; order Sepiida; family Sepiolidae; genus Euprymna; species Euprymna scolopes. Next base: position 45,709,377 of record NC_136501.1, read on the forward strand.
CCGCCTTCACGTGTCCAGAGTGTGGAAGACTCTGTCGAGCACGGATTGGCCTCATCAGCCATCTCAGGACCCACAAACCCCTGACGCCGAATTGATTGATACCTTGGTCATCGTCGACTTCGACGGACGAGCAAGAAGAAGAAGAATATATATATATATATATATATATATATATATATATATATAAAGTAAGAAAACGTCTACTGTTCAGAAGCACTGTTGACAAGGAATGCAAAATTTTAAATTTAACAATTTTAAGACCATAACAAGTACAGAAATTTATTTCAATAAGCAAACATATTTTTTTTATTAAAATTACATTCGTTATTCGATTAATTACAAAACCTTCATCAGGAAATATATTTTTGTTCTTTTTTAATCTACCATGATGGTTGGTGATAATGCTTATCACGTTTTCCTGCTGATGTCGGCGAAGTGTAATGTTTAAGAGAGAGAGAGAGAGAGAGAGGGAGAGAGAGAAAGAAAAGAAAGAGAGGGAGAGAGAGAAATAATTAAGAGTGTCAAAGTATCAATCAGGAAATGAAATGCGGTTAGCAAAATTTTCAGCTTTGAATAGACGCGTATTTTGCTTTTCAGCACAAATATTGAAAAAGTTTTTTGAGTGGTGATTAATAATTATTTGAAAATAATTATAGGAAAAGGAATTTCATACAACCTGGGCAGTCAATTATCGGAAGGAGTACAATATCTTCCGAGGTATTATTGCCAGGTAGGCAGAATATTGGTCCAGGGGAGAAGGCAGTAATCCCATATAACAAGAATGCATGGTTGCTCCGTACTGATTTTCCGAAGGGTATAAGGAGCGGTCGTATTCGTTGGTGAGTTGAATATGTTTTGGTACGAGGGGCGTGCAATAAGTAATGCCCCTGACCAACTTTCAGTTATCTGCTGAAATTTTGCATGTGCAATGATTAATATCTCTACGGATTATGTGGCATATTACAGCTCTAAACTAATTGTGGTTTCTGTTTTACAGGTGTTTGAACTGAGTCAGGTGTGAAGTGGAGCCTGTTGAATGTCGAGCAGTGATCCGGTTTTTGATATGTATATATATATATATATATATATATATATATATATATATATATATATATATATAGATAGATAGATAGATAGATAGATATATCGCACAATCATTCATATATATATATATATATATATATATATATATATATATAATGGGTTAAGAAATTCCAACGAGAGAAAGATGTATATTTAAATAAAGGGGTGGTCACCAACGATGTGTATTTTTTAACATTCGAATGTTCAATTTTTATTACTGTTTTATTGGGCTCTGGTCACTGCTGTTTTATATTTCTCTCTCTCTCTATTTCTCTCTCTCCCTCTCTCTCTCTTTCTCTCTCTTTCTGCTTGTATTTTTATTTATCTGTGTTTTTTTCTCATTTGTTTCCTTAGGGTATGGTGTGTGTGTGTGTGTGTGTTTTCTTTTATTAGTTTGAAGAATGTTTGTAATGTTTTATAGTATTATAAAGTTATTTGTTCCCTATATATATATATATATATATATATATATATATATATATATATATATATATATATATATATATATATACACGACACACCGGTTCTCGCCAGATCATCAAAGTTTCAAAGTTAAGCAACGTTGAGCCTGGCCAGTACCAGATGAGTGACTACTCGGGGAAGTAAAGCGCTGTATGTACCGCGCCGAGTCGTAGAAATTTCCAGGTTACTTGTAGGCATAGACCAATTCATACCATCCAAAATTTTCCAACAAACACCTAACAGTCAGCCATGGTTCTCCCCTGAATGTGCTGCTACCATCGCACACAGAAATAACTTTTTCCGTAGCTACCAACGTAATAGATGCACTGAAACTAAAACTGCTTTCAGGACTGCCAGCAACTACTGTAAAAGAGTAAAAAAAAATGCAAGAGAACTATATGCTCAATCCGTTAAATCCAAATAGCTGAGCAGCGGCTTTGTTCCCACCAGTTCTGGCAAATAGCAAATAGGATCCTGAACAGAAACGTGCTTTCTATCCCAACCATTATCAATGGACCAGAGGTCATCTCGACAGCATCCGACAAGTCCAAACTATTTGCCAAAAACTTTGCGGCAAATTCTACCCTGTGCGACGAACCCTCCTATAACAGACAACACGCTATGCAACATAGAAATATCTGTGTGTGAGATCGCCAAGCTAATCAAAAACCTTGACTCCAGTAAAGCAACTTGTTCTGACGGTATTCCAATTATAGTGTTAAAAAATACAACCAGAACTTGCCCCCATACTTACCAAACTGTTTAAGCGTTGCCTTAAGGAGAAGTGCTTCCCAACACCCTGTAAAACCTCATCAGTATGCCCTGTATTTAAGAATTCACGTGATAAGTCATCCCCCTCTCAGTACAGACCAATAAGTCTCCTGTGTGTCATGAGTAAGTTGCTGGAATCCACAATAAATAGAGAAGAAGTCAACCACCTCAGCAGAAATAACCTTCTTAGCGACACGCAATATGGCTTCCGTTCTGCTAGATCTACAGCAGATGTGCTATATCTCATAGGATTAGCGAATCTCTCGACAAAGGCTTAATTTCTAGGGCAATTGCTCTCGACATATCAAAGGCCTCCGATAAGGTTTGGCATAAAGGCCTACTACACAAGATTTCCAACTACGGTATAACTGGAAATGTTTTCTCGATCATTAAATCTCAGATAGGCTCATAAGAGTAGCGGTTGATGGGCAGAAATCAGAGGCCCATAGTATTAATGCTGGTGTCCCTCAGGGGTCCATACTGGGCCCAATTCTCTTCCGGATCTACATCAATGATCTCCCAAAACACATACTAAAATCCTTCGTTGACATCTATGCTGATGACACAATCATTTATGGCAACACATCAAAGTTCTCTCTGATTCTCTCTCCTCTGATCTTGAGCGCGTGGTACAGTGGGGAAAGAGGTGGCTGGTTACCTTTAATGCATCTAAGACCAAGTTCCTATCTCTATATCATAAACGCTCTGATCCCCATCTGGCATCAATTGAAATGGATGATTCTCGTCTAGGGGAGGCCCCATGTTTTGATAAGCTTCTGGGTTTGACCTTTACTCCTGATCTAAAATGGAACACATACATCAAGTCTGTGGCCAAGGTCGCTGGGAAAATGGTGGGATCCTTCTACCGCTCCAGAAGATATTTCACTGCTGATGCAATTCTCTATCTATATAAGAGCCAAGTACGTCCAAGATGGAGTACTACTGCCACATCTCGACAGGAGCTGCTAAAAACATTCTATTCTTCCTTGACAGAGAACAAAATAGACTTCGTGGCTTGGTGGTGGATGCCCTTTTTTCTTCCCTGCAACCTCTTTCCCACAGAAGAGATGTAGCGAGCCTGTCTTTGTTCTATCGTTATTTACATTGCAAACGCTCGTCTGAGCTCCATTCTCTGGTCCCCCTCGCCAGTCTTTTTCAAAAAACACCCGACTAGCTTAAACCACCGTCAATAATTTTCCCCACTCCTTATCTGTGCCTAAATCAAAACGTAGATTGCACAAACAAAGCTTCTTTCTTAGAACTGCACGCCTGTGGAACTCTGTTCTGCTTGCCTGTTTCCCTCCTGACTTCAATCTGGATGTTTTCAAGTCCAACACAAACAAATTCCTGATGAACCGCCCCCCCCTAAGTAAGGACACCTTATCAAGTCTCCAATACTATTGCTACACTATCCCATTGAGTACTGTACACACAATAACCCTTATCCCCGAGTGGCCATTGGGCCTTGATAAGTGGTGAACTCCATGTAAAAAAGAAAAAAAAGGTTGGTACCTGGAGGCGCATCAATTCACTGGGAGAGATGCACCCCCAGTCTTCGTTAAGACATGCATCTCAGAGAAGGAAACTGATGTAAAAACCTGCGGTCTACTGTATACTCTGTCCTGTGGCATTTATCTGCACTGACGGAGGTTAGCAGTAATACCAAAAAAGCGTGGATGGTGCTACACAAAGCCTTCACCACTATAAATAAATCGTCTGTGTGGATTTCCGAGCAACTTAGCTCTTGTGACGGAACCTCATACGTCGAAATCTACGGGAGAGTCCATTATATACATATATATAGACACGACGCCTATGTTTATAATAAACCATCGCTAGAATTATAGTACCGTGTCAGTGATAATGAGATCAATAATGTTTATGGGTCAACAAGCTTGTTCTTATCACAGATCGATAAATTGATTGATCGAGATTCACTAAAGACACTATCGATTCTAAAGCGCGAGAATTGCGATGAAGTTGTGGATTTTGATGAGAAAGAAAAAATATTCAACGTAAACGGAAACGAATCTCTTTTTTACATGCATATAAATACGCCCCAACCTCACCTCCCATGCACACGTACGCACACACACACACACACACACACATAATACATTATATAAAATAAGTACTGTTTTGTTATGATTTTATTCATATAATAATAGCTCCGCTATAAGTAACTATATAATATTATTTCAACATGACTAATCTAACATTGAAGAAATATATAATTGCAATACAGAAAATAACAAAGGTTTTGTTTTTTAAAAAACATAAAACACGAGAATATCCTCCTATGGAGATAATCGGAAAAAATGGCCTCGATCAAGGGAGGGGTAAGCGGTCATATGGTGGGGGTTAGTTGTGCTTCTATGATTAGTGATTACATTGACAACTATCCATGTATTTTATTTGACCGAAACTTGTGAGAACTGTACCCTCGAATTAGAGTTAATGTAATACATAGTGTTGAGTAGTTTTTATCTAAATCTACATGTTGATACGATAGTGCGTGTGTTCTTTTGTGTGTCACGCTTACATCCGGGTCGTTAATTGTTATGTACTGCAATTTCTTGTCCTAAATAATTTTACCAAGAATTCTTAATAAGTTTTGGTCTCGGTTTCGATTACGGCTGAAGGAACTCAAGTTATATATATATATATATATATATATATATATATATATATATATATATATATATATATATATATATATATATTATAAGTTTTTATTTCGATTTCGATTCAGACTAATGCACCCAAGTCATATAAATACTTTTTTTTTTAATCGCAACCTTATAATATATAAAAATCGATTTTTTTTTACACGGTGGTCACCACTTACCAAGGCCCGGAAGCCACTCAGGGTTATTGCAAATACAGTACATTAGTGTGGAGATTTAATGAAGTGTTTACTTAAGAGGGCGGTTCATTAGGAATTTGTTAACGTTGGACTTAAAGACATCCAAGTTGTAGTCAGGTGGGAAGCAGGCAGACGGAACAGAGTTCCAGAGTCGTGCAGTTCTAAGAAAAAAAGCTTTGTTCATGAAATCTACGTTTTGATTTAGGCACAGATAAAGAGTGGGGGAAATTTTTCACAGTGGATTCAGCTCGACGGGTGTTTTTCGTGAAGGATTGGCAAGGGGGGATCAGAGATTGGAGTTCAGACGAGTACCTAACTCTACATACTTATAAGCATACTTTACAAGCATACTTAACAACCAGGCTACGCCAAGCGTCCCTGCTAGCATAGATAAATATTTTTGCAGTCTTAACAAAAAAGCTACAGTTATATCAGAGCTCCTCCATTTACAGTGAACATCTACAGAATGCCAACATCAATATATTACATATGAATGAATCCGCTGTGGAATTTAAACGTGTCCTGCTAGTTATATATTAATACTAGCTTGCCGGCAAATAATAACATATTCCAGACGATATGTATTCAGACCGTCAGATATTGTGTAAATACATGATATTTTATGAACTAGCATTTTTTTGTTTGTGTTTTTTTACAAGCGAATATCCACTTATGAAGCCTCAAAAGCCACTCGAAAATAAAGTTTAAGTAATGGTCACTGAGACAGCAGCGCAGAGATCGTTAATTGTGGAAATTGGGTATAATTCAATTATGTAAGGGGTGGCAAGAACTAGTTTAAAGTGGTCTTGAAGACAGCCATATTGTAGATAGCTGGAAAGCATGCCAGTGGAACAGAGTTCCACATGCAGGCAGTTCTAGGAAAGAAGCTTTGTTCGTGGAATTAATGTTTTGATTAAAGCACAGATAGAGAGGGGGGAAATTGTTGACAATGTTTGTAGCTAAACGAGTGCTTTTTATGAAAGTTATATAGGGAGTGGGCATAAATCGAAACTTAGATTAGCACCTGTTAGGAAAGTAGCGATAGAGCAGAGCTAGGCTCGCAACGTCTCTTCTGTAAAAGAGAATGTAAGGAGGAGAAAAGAACGCCCATTACAAGGTTTCAAAGTTGGTTCTGAACTCTTTCAAGACAGGAGAGGGTGATTCAACAGTACGTATATATATATATATATATATATATATATATATATATATATATATATATATATATCGAGAGAGAGAGAGAGAGAGAGAGAGAGAGCACATTCTTTTAAAACATATAGTGTATGGATATTTCCGATATGAGCGTTCCAGTCAACTATCCAATAACTATACACTGTTCGATGGAAAGGGGTATTTTAATACTTAGTTTTTACCTTTATTATGACAACCGAGTGATCAACAGATCCCAGAGGGGACATCTCTGGATGGACACAGTGCAGAGCATGTTGTTCAAAAAAGATCTAGAAGCTTTGCAAATTGTCCGTCAGAATTAGATATCCTAGTGAGTTCATTGTCCATTTGCGTTAGCTTAAAAACAAAGGCGAAATCATAGCCTCCCCCCACCCCTTCATCATCTATTTAATTTGAGTTGATTAATCATCTAACGCAGCGAATATTGAAATCGTCACATACGTGATTGTCGGCTGAAGGGATGAGCAGACAATGTGTGATAAATTTTCTCGGCACTCCATCATTGTGGGGACATAAGAAGGCAAATATAAATGCTGCAATGTGTGTAAATGCTACTTGGTAGCATATGTAGGGGAATTTAGGATCTTGTTCGGGGATTTCCCTGCTACAGGAGAAGCCGTCCTTAAGGCAGGCACATAATCAATCAAGCGTCGGGTTTGAAAGTTAGGTTAAAATAACATTTGATTAAGAAATTGGTTAAGAAAACAGTTGCGATAATGCCGATTTCGCATAGGAACAACAAGTCAGAGAAAGGTACCTTGTAATTGGGATCTAGGGTCAAGGTTAGGGTTAGTTGGGATCTATGTCAAATGTAGGTGTTTGGGTTTTCTTGTTTTGTTAGTTGGAATTTTATTAGTTGTTTAACTTTGCAGTTGATATTAGTTTATTTTGTAAAATTGTTGATATCAAAAAGAAACTTAGAAAGGAAGAGAGAGACAGAGAAAGAGATGAAGGGAGGGACAAAAAAAGGAATGTTATATCTAAAATACACGGAAATAACGAATAAGAAAAGTATAAGAGTATATATATATATATATATATATATATATATATATATATATATATATATATATATATATATCAAAACAGGAAGCTTACAGAGGTTGGGACAAGAGGTAACTTTAAGGATATTCACTACTTGACTGAAAATCAATTGAACGTTCGTCTTTATCTACAATTTAGAGTCTCTGATGTAGATCCGAAATAATTGAGAACTTCACACACAGGCTTCTGATTGGCTAAAATATATATCTACATTCAATTATCTAACCGGAAGTCTGCGCTGTTCTATATGCGCCTAAATGATTTTAGGCACTTTTATTTTGTACTTCGAAGGGTAAACGTTTACCGCAACATTGTTAAGTCAATAAAGTATATTTATCTCCTATATAATATTTTGGCTGCAGAAATTCCTCTCTGGACCAAATACCGTAGGTTTCCAACAACAGATGCCACATACAAATTTATTATGTCTAAACTATTAGCCACTATCACATGTAATTTTAGAACGCCATTATAGACACATTTAGTCGTTATATTAAAATCTTACATTACATCCTAGGAGTAACATCATCACAATCGCGACTATCTTTAGAGGAAGTAGTTCCTATTTTTACCTCTAAATAACAAGTACTCCTACCGTGGTAAGTCATCACCGGAGCTATTCTGCATTAGGGACACATGTGGGGTTTCACTGTTTGTAGCTGGATCACAAACTCATTGATATAGCATAATCTTTCCCTTTTACGTTACAAAAAATAATGAAGTCTCCCCATATTAATTTAGCTTCTTCTGATTGGATGATCTCTGGCCATTCCTACATACCGGAAAAACAGTATTAACATGCTAAACGAATGCTAATGTACCATTCAAACGTAGCGTTGCAATGATGCCTACTTGTGCTCTATGAGTAAATTGCTTGCTCGCTCGATTTGTACCTTTAATTGTACTTTTTTACTAACATAATTACGTTTTTTACAGTAATTCATTTATATATACTTTATTAAAATATGCGCGATGTACTAAATTCTCTCGTTGTATATACTATTCTCAACTATCTCCCCCCTCTCTCCCCCCTTTTGCTTCGAAAACAAAAAAAACATTTATTTCTTCTTTCTCTCGCTCGCTCAACCAAAAGTTTACAATTATCGTAACCAAATTTTTTAACTTTTCTAAAACAAAAAAATTCTGTGGAGAAAAAAAGAATTAATAAAAAAAATCTTGAAAAATAGAAGCTGTACGCACATCTAACAATTTACAGTTAAAAATAAAACATTCACCTTTATGGGAATAAATAATTTGCAAAAAAAATAATATTAAAAAAAACATTTATATTCAGTCAGTATATGGTAGGTTTTTGCCATTTTTATTTAGTGTATTTCTATTTTCCTGGTTTATTTGTTTGGTTGGTTGTTTTGTAATGAGTCTACGTCTGTTACTGAACTCGGATTCATCAGATGATTGCCAGTCGCGTCCGATCAATGATTGACGGGATATCTCGAGAATATCTCAAATTCTGCAAGTTTACCTGTTTAGATAATCTCTTATTATATTGCTTTCATAGCTCAATTGACAGATCTGCACGCGTGTTTGCAAGTAAGAGCTTGGTTTTAGTCACAATTACCGATTTCTTTTTACAATGATCACCTACGCTACAGTTTTAACGTAAATTTCATTGCATATGAAATTGAATTTGGTAGAGTGTTTTATCTAAATTTATCCTCCGGTCTGATTTCCGAGATTGCGCACATGTTAAGTTTTTGTTTGTTTGGTTTTTTTTGTGGGGGTAAATTTGTACATTAGCTCCACCTCCAAAATTTTCTTTAGAATGACTACTGTTGTAATATTTCAATATTTTTATGTGAGGGGTGACAGGCTTCAACCTGGCAACGCCAGTTTACGTGTCCTGCTAGTTAATAAATATTTACCAGTTATTTATGTTTTATGAACTATAATTTTGAAAGAAAAAAATGGAAATGACACCTATATATTGTTAATCGTCTTTTAAAATGATATGTGTTTTTAATGTAACGTATTAAGCACACTTTGTATAGTTGTTTTATACAACAGTCACCCCGGACAAAGTATGAAGCGACTTGATGTAATCAATCATGAAGGGAAGACTTTTATTATTCATCATTAAAAAGTAAAATGCATAAAAAAGTGTATTTAAAAAAAAGGGAGGAAGAAGAGGAAAGAAAAATAAAGGGGGAGTCAGCTGACCGGTTCGCCTTCGCATTTTCAAAGCTGTACCGAGGTGCTTACGATTAAAAAAGAAAAAAAACAAAAATATATAAATTATTAAAATAAAGTTACTTTGCGATCTGTTCATAGGGGATAAAAAAACTGGGAAGCAATTAAAATAAAACAACATTATGATATTCCTAGATCTTTATCACGTTCAAACCTAAGAGATATTTCCTATGTTTACAGAGAGAAGGCCTCCCCAATCGTACGTGAATAGTCTCCAAGATCTTTAGATGGAATGTAGAGTAAGCACGACTCAGACTTGAAAATAAGTTCGTTCTGAAGTTCGCTGCACATGACGAGTATGTATTGACAAGAACGTCCATTACTCGGTATGTCCCATTTCTGATTTTGCTGGGTTCGTGCTGTTAGACTCTCCCATCCAATCCCAATATCGTTCGACGTTGGCACTGCAGCTACACTTAAAATTATAAATTACATTATTATTATGATGGGGAGGGGGTAGAACAACTTTTCGATGGGATCCAATTAAAGTTTTCGTAGATAATACAACATTTGAATCAAAATAAAATTTTGGAATCGTTGACCTGATTTGTTTAGCGAATTTCTCACTTACTGTCCCAAATCATGATAAACGATAAAAGGTATATTGGACATTAAGTTATCGTTTTCATTTTAAATTTAGAAAACTCCGTTATTTTTCTTTGCATGTCTGACTTAATCACATCAAGAGGGTGCCCATTCTTGGACAGAGTCTCAATAATCATTTTAAATTCCTCTTCCAATTTTGATCTTAGACAAATTATCAGGACACGATGTGTGAAGGTTCAAATTAAATTGATCTTAGTTATTGGGGGAGGGGGGCAAAATGAATCCCAGTGTGTATACAATCCCGTAAATATGGATTTGCGGTGTATTTCTGTAACGTGTTTTTGTTACCAATACATCAAGGAAAGCTATGGACGAGTTGCACTCTCCTTTATAAGTATACTTTAACGTGGGGTGCATTATATTGAATAAGGAGAAACAATTATTTGCCTCCGTTAGATTATTAAAGAGATAAAATGTGTTATCCACGTATTGAAAATAGACTAATCGTTCCGGGGGTCCAGAAAGTAATTGTTCTTCATGACACCCACGAAAATATTCGCTATTATCGGTCCTAGGACTGAACCTCTGGATATGCCTTCTGTTTGCCCATCTACGGTATTTGAACCTAGTAAAATTTGTTGCTCTGTCTTTTCTGATTTAGTTTCAATAGTTTCGTTTCGACACGCGTTCTCCCAACACGCAGTCTTCCCACCCGCCAGTGGTTCCTTTTCTTTTCTCTGTTATACCCGTTCAACAAATTCGCTCGCCTCTAATTTGCATATCTCACACGTAAATTTGCATGACCGTCATACATATAAATGCGACGTCTGCATTTTAACTTGTTTTTCTTAAGGGAAAAAAAACACGAAACTCGTGCTATTCAGGTAAGACGGTTTCACCACATCCCACCCTGATCTCATGATCATAAAAAGGGCAAGGAGGTAGCATCCGTCTCTGTCAGGTACATCTTCGAGGAGGAATAACGTTGCCTTGACTTCCGTGCGTACGCTCGTCTGTGGGTGGACTTTCAGTAAACAACTCATCAGCTGGGAGGTTGCTAACATCAGAATCATTCGCAAACGGATCTGAATTCAAATAGATTAGCCGCTCACTTTCCTCAGAATCACTTTCGTCACTTGACAAGTGCGTCCGAATTACTGGTCGAAGGTCTTTAACGTGCCTAGGCACCCCATCAACTTTCACAGACTGCGGGCTGATCACTTTAGTAACCCGACCAGTGTTATATTTCGTTGTGCACCTGCCACGAGGATTTTTAACCCAAACGATGTCTCCTTTTTCATACTTCCCTCCAGTCACTTCTGGTTTGGGCAGTGGGTTAGCTTTGATATCTTTGATTCGTACATGGTATCTATGTAGCATGTCCCCTAGTGCGGTGGAAGATGAAACGTCATCCTTTGGGGTAACGTTGTGCCAGTAGACCGCCTCCATTATTGAACAGTTCTTTCTGGCTGTGATGGTCTTAATGGTTCTAAGGCTTTGCTCTATAATACCATTTCCACTTGGTGAGTACGCACATGGAAATCGCAGAATGTATGTCCCAATTTTTTGCAAATGACTAGAACTGCTTACTGGTGAAAGCAGTAGGATTATCGGTCAGTATTTCCGCCGGTGGGCCTCGATCAAGAAAATACTTTCTAACTGTCGGATTACAGTGATCGTATCTGTCCGATGCAGTGCCAGCCAGATTGCAAATCTAGAGGGGCCACAGTCGATAATAGTTAAAAAATTCTCACCATTGTGGTGGATTACGTCCATTGCCAGTCTGTCCCAGTTGTTCTTTACACCAATTTTCCCCTTTTTTTCAGCGCACATGTGCTGAATCTACTGATCAACATGTTTCGCATGCTTTCACAACAGATTTAGCAGTCTCTTTGGGCACTTGTGGGTCCACAATCCTGGCAAAATATAGAGTTCATTTTACTCCTGAATGTCTACTTTGATTATGAATATCAGCCACCTGGTTCCCACCCAGTTGTCTTACTGCTGCACAACTCCCAAGCACCGACTCTCTTCCTTCCTTGAGTAGATCCATCCACTTGCGTGGCATTTTGATGAGACAATCTGCGTAACTCTGATAGGACTTCATGAGTTGTATATAGATTGACAATTATGTTCTTTTGCCAGTGATTTCAAAGTTTCTAACGTCGCCTGATGAGCATTTCACCAGCTGCTTTCGTGTTCACATGCGGTTTCCCAGTCAAAGTGTCAGAGATCAATCGGTGCACGCACACCGAATCGGTAACTAAGTGTAATACTGTTGCTTTCCACTGAAGGGCTAAATTGACTCCTTTGAGTGCTGCGTCAAGTTCAGCTAGATTGATATGTTGGGCGTCGTTAGTAGGACGCAGTCAACACGCATCCTCAATGACCGCTCCATTCACCTAGAATGCCACTTCTGTGGCTATGCAACTTGCATCGACCCAGACTGTAACCTCTTTGCACCAGGCTCCTCCAACGGGATACGCTTCTCGTACTTTGCTCACAGTTTCTGCCAACATGCGATAAAAAGATGCATTTTTGATTCTGTCATCCCAGCCTTTCGATGCCGCAGTTGCTAGGCTCTTGATAAATACGACTGACACCTGGAGCCATCTCCATACGGGAAAATGACCAACGAGTTTCCCACAAAGAGAAACTATGAGTCGACGGGACAATTCATCAGGGATTCCTGGAATTGGACTTCCTAATTTCCATTGCAGTGTGCTATCTTTCTCCTAGACTTGCAAATCCAGAACTCTGGCTCCGTCTTTCAGTTGCACCGGATGCTTGGAAGCCAAGCCATATGCTAAAAAATGTCGTTGCACGCGTGACGCATGAACTACACTTTTATTAATGAAAATATCATCCACATATGCTGATGTGGCATTTTTGATTGCATGGTACTGAGATATGATCGCGTCTATTACAGCCTTCATAATAAGTCGTGCCACATTCAGCCCGAATCCCAACCGCGTGAGACAAAAGCGCTGGCCCCTGAAAATAACTGTTTGAAATGACCATAATGCTTTGTCAACGTGGATTTGAAGATATGCATTCCGCAGATCCATAAGCGACACATTAACCCCTTGTCGCCGCCACTCTCTTAGTTTCTGTGCACACACTTCTGCATTGGCAATGAAGGCATCTACAAATTCGTTCAATTCCCAGTAATCAAGAACCTGGCGTACCTTGTACTTCTGCTCCTGTACGACCGCCATTAATGGAATTAGGCCTTTGGGTGGGCCAAGTTCTTCTGGCATCAGCCATCCATTCTGTTGCCACCGTTGAATTTCTTTCTCATAGACATCTCTGGCATGACAAGGCATAGTGTATTCTTGTACATTGTTATTCAATTTACTGGAAGAGAAAACAAATTGCCCATTTTCATGATGCAGTTCATTCTTTATTAATGCGATCATAAATCACGCTAATGTCCGGCTCGTCGATAGAGATGTCAGCACATTTGTTTAAGCCTCCAAAACGTGCTTCACCTGATTCCGTAAAATGTACTCCACCGAGTTTTCTGATGGCATCAATTCCCAGCAGTAAACTCAATAGCTGTTTATCCACGACCAAGGGCTCAATGTCGATAGCAGGAACTCGGCCAACCTCTACATTTACTCTGCCGTATCCTTGGAAATTTAATGTCATTCCGTCAGCTGTCAGTACCCCTGCTGACTTCCGCTTCCAAAAGCAACAGACAGCTTTACTCACTACAGTCTGTGAACGCCCGGAATCAATTAACGCCGTACACTCTTGCCCATCTACACGTACTTTCATAGAGGGAAGAGTCTCAGTGTTTAGTTTGTTGGGGAGGAGACTAATGCTGTTGCCTCCTCCCCTTCGGCGTTTCTCGGGCACCGTGATGATATCTGTCCAAGGCCACTGCATTTGAAGCAACGTATCTCACGACGGACTTTGCACGTTCGACTGTTCAATCTTTTTTTTTTTTTTTTTTTTTTGGCGATTCTGTAAGCAGTCCCTCGCCAAGTGATTGGGACCACCACACCTGTAGCAAACACATTTTTCATCGTCACAGTGCACCTTTGATTCTGTAGATGATCGTCTGGCAGACGTAACAACAGCGAATTCTGCAGGCCGTCGTGGTCAATCATGATAGCTCTTGTTCGGGTCAACAGTTGTTCCGCACTCATTGTTTCCATCCTGGATGAGGCACGTAATACATGTTTAACATGTTGCAATAGTCCAGACACGAATGCACACGTTAGCAAACATTCGGGCAACGGACCCCCAACCAACCGGGCCAGATCAGCAAAAAACTTGTCCACTGTCTCGTTAGGACGATGTTGTCGAGTGACAAACTGGTCATATACATTAAATGCATGAGTAGCATACGCGGTTATGAGGGCTTGCTTGATTTGTTCTGCATCCGCTTTCTGCTCCATACTAAGTTGCCTGTATATGGCCAGAAATCGACCTCGCAATCTCAATGGCAGAACGCGCTCAATATTGTTCATGGTGCAAAGCACACGTACAAGCTCCACATATTCAATCCACTCGATAATGAGCATATCGGCGGCAGCACCACTAACTTCCGGAATCGACCGGACATCAAACATGTTGGTTTCCATGGCCGAAAGGTGATATAAAAGGCCGAAATAGCTTCTACGTTCTCCCAACACGCTGTCTGTTCACTCGCCGGTGGTTTCTTTCCCTTCCTCTTTACCTGTTTAACAAACTCACTCGCCTCTAATTTGCATATCTCACACGTAAATTTACATGACCATCATACATATAAACGCGACGTCGGCATTTTCACTTTTTTTTTCTTAGAGGAAAAAATACGAAACTTGTGCTATTCAAGTAAGTCACGGTTTTCCCCACACATGGCATCGTTGAAACTGAATTCAACAGATGTAGTGTCAAATTTCATCAGCTCAACAAATCTGCTTTCAGAAATGGGAGGAGGTTATATCTGGCAGCGATATAAAAAAAATTGTATATACATCTATAGTCTCTAAATCGAGAGGCATGTAAACAAGTTGCTAATGTCACAAGAACACATAAATTTATTGACAACCTTAGACTTTTGAATAAAATCCGCAAAATAAATTTAATATTTAAGACAGTATTTACTGTAATGTTCTAATACTGATTATAAAATATTAAAGATCCATCTTGCAACCTTATGCTGTGATTACCCTACCATAGATAAAATGGGCCTTAGAGTGATAATGCTTTGTGAGTTTTAGTTAAACCGTATAACCTTTGGTGAATAGATCCTGAGGGTCTAATATCACTAGGTGTGCTAGGAGGAAGTACACCACTTTTAACCCACTAATTAATTTTGGAATTTGGCTTCTTAAGAGGTTGTTGAATAGTTAGTTGCGACAGAGCCCAAATTTCTCCGTGTCATTCAGTATGACAGAAATTTTGTCGGCCTAATAATGATTCTATATGCCCGGATTGCTCTTTTAGCTCATGTGTGTTAGTCTCCACATTCAATGGTTTTCCTTAGTATTTCAGCCGTTTCCGTTATTGTTATAATGTATTTTATCAGCCATCTCTCGTACTCCAATCCTCTCATTTTTCTCTTAAAGATTTTCGAGATTGTTTCCACTGCTCCTACTATTATTGGTGTCATCTTGACTTTCTTCATCTTTCTTATTCCCATTGAGCTCTCTAACCAAAATGTTTATTCTTCAAGTTCTTTATATGTTCAAATATTTATTGGCAGCGTTTAGTTTGGTTGTTTTGTAAATAAATTTTCTTAGCTATGAAAGAAAATGTAGTCGTGTTTTGCAAATTGAAAGGGAAAAAGTCAATAATATCAATGTTTGGTGCATTTAAGTCAGGAAGACGATATCTTCATACAGCCTGATCCGGTAGCACTAGTTCTGAAAAATAGAAAAATATAACATAAATATCGCACAATAAAATGCCCTCAAAATAACCTACGCACACGCTCGCACACGCACGCACGCACACACAAATATACACACGCACGCACACACACACACACACACACACATATATATATATATATATAGTTTCTATTATACGATATGATATATATGTGTATGTGAGTTGATGAGAGAGAAAGCGTGTGTGCGAGAATGTGTGTGTGTGTGTGAGAGAGAGAGAGATAGAGAGAGCACGTGTGTATGTATGTGGTGAAAGGTTGTGGCAGATCGATGCTGCCTGCAAATGGTTTTATCCTTAATAATGGTTAATTTCTCCTTTGATCTTCCTTTTCGACTGAAGTGCTACGATCGACGGTGGATCAAATTCCATTTACCATCTGCCCCAGCCTAACTCGCATTTCCCACCGCCATAGACGTTTACTGTCCACTAAAACAGGAGTAGCAGAAACCTATGCCAGAATTCTTTCATTATTCCGTAGACTTCTGGCACCGTTCTCCCATTTTCTTGCCTATAAAGTGCCACTCAACAGCAGTAATAATGCTGGCATTGCCGCTGCTGGTAAGGGGTCGAAACTTTGGGCAAGACAGGAAGCAAATGATTGGGATCAAATGAGTTTCTGTGATATCCCAGACAAAATAAGACATTTAAGAGAATGAAAGCATTAAAAAGCTTTACCAAAAATGACCGGATTCGGCATTAAATGACTAAAAAATGGTGTATATTATGTAAAACCAAAAACCAAAACCAAACAACATGAATAATTTTTTAATTGATATCAAGAACTTTCAAGAACTATTAAGAAACATAAAAACGTTTACCAAAATTACCGGCATTAAATAACTCGAAGGGTTTGATATTCCGTGAAACAACCAAATGAAACCCCATGAAAAAATAATTAAAAATATAATTTGAAGCATAAAAACGTTTATCAAAAATATCAGATTCGACATAGAATAATTCGAAAAGGGTTGACACCACGTAAAAACGAAACAACCAAACCAAATGCCATGAATAAATAGTTTAAGATATCAATAACTTAAAGCATAAAATATCTCACCAAAATGATCGGGTTCTGCATTAAATAAATCGAAAACAGGTTGGTATACCGGAAAACAAAAATCCAAACCAAATTTACAACGTTACATTGTCGCGCTTACGTTTGAAACAACCGAAGCATGCATGCCCTCCCCCCGTTAGTGCATAGTGAACGAGGTATAAAAAAAAGTGACTAAGTTCAGCATTTGATTCCTCCCCCATTTTGTCCCAAAAGACCCCAGGGGGCGTCAAATCCTGGTGAAAATGAACAAACCGTGCAGTTTTATGTCTTAACATATGTAAATTTGAGTTTTGCATCATGCGCAAAAAGAAGTGACTAAGTCCATCATTTGCTTCTTCCCATTTAGCCCCAAAAGTCCTCAAGGTTTTAACATATTTAAATTAGAGTTCAGCACCATGCAAAGCTGCTAAATAGACATACACAGAAAATTTTGTACGAATATGGTAAAATAGTAAAAAAAAATGGAGTGTTTTTATTAGCCCATAAATAGACCCTGGGGCCCACTCAAGAGTTATCAAGAAATATAAACAAACAAAATTTTATAGAAATCACTTAGTTACAACTTTTCCAAAAGTTTGATAACAACCCAAGGCATGAATTTCTTTTTAATAAGAAAAAAGTGTCAATTTTAGCCATTTTAATCCGTTGGTATATCTGTCGGTCTGTCACACATTAGTTCAGTCTGTCACGCAGAATAACATTTTTATCGCTAACCGGGCAATTTAAATGGACGTATCTTAAGAATATATGTTCTGTCTTTATTTTCCTTTGATACATCCACGGATTTTTATATGTCGGCCCATCTAGCATTAGTTCTAAAATAAATAAGGTTCCGTATTATTAATTACAACGGACTACTGTTTTCATCTTGGATGTTATTCTCACAACTTTTCAGCCGATGTAACCTCCGACCTTGTTCAGGTGCATCTTTTGCGAAATCGGGAAATCTGGAATCCTCTAGCAATA
The DNA here is from genome assembly GCF_053919585.1 of Euprymna scolopes. Classification (NCBI taxonomy): domain Eukaryota; kingdom Metazoa; phylum Mollusca; class Cephalopoda; order Sepiida; family Sepiolidae; genus Euprymna; species Euprymna scolopes. Next base: position 45,727,457 of record NC_136501.1, read on the forward strand.
ATAATAATAATAATAATAATAATAATAATAATAATAATAATAATAATAATAATAATAATCCTCTTTCCCAACCATTTTAACTTTGTGGAATATTTTTAATAAAAATTATTTACCGAGGATCCCCAATCTTGATTTTATATATCTGGCCTTTCGGCTTCTATAGTAATAAAACTTCTTAAATTCACTTATGGTCCTGGATATGACCTTAAACAATATCCGATGGTGAGGCCCCAGCTTGTGGACTTTGGGGAGTGTGGAGCCACCATCTAATTACCATTTGCTCCCAGGTCCACTCTGACCCGCTGTGGTAGTACTTGTTAGGGTCCCAACTATGGGTTGAATAGAAACTGACTTGAAAGCAAAACAAAAATATTCTATTAAAAAAATTTTCTTAAAATAACTGGATTCGGCATTAAATAACCTAAAAAGGGTTGATATGCCGTAAAACAAAAACAACCAACCAAATTAAATTCACTTGTATAAGGTGTATAAGGTGCCCACTTTGGTCAAAATCTACTGTTCTTTCTTTCACTGGATTTTTTTGATTATCGATTATCGATACTTATCGAACACATTCTGATATAGAACTTATCTAAGAACACTGCAAGGCACATAAAGCGCCGTTGTGTGAAATTTCATAAAAATCGGCCCAGCTGTTTTCTAATCCATAAGAACGAACTTGCACGCATGCACACAAAGTTCCTTCTATATGATAGTAGATAAATAGGTGTATATATATAGATAGATAGATAGATAAATAGGTATATATATATATATAATAAAATAAATATATATATATATAGATAAATAGGTGTATATATATAGAGAGAGAGAGATAAATAGGTATATATAATAGATATAGATAAATAGATATATATATACATATGCATATATATATACATATACATATATATACATATATATATACAGATACATATATATACATATATATACATATACATATATACATATATATACATATATATATACATATAAATATATATATATATACATATATATACATATACATATACATATGCATATGCATATACATATATATATACATACATATACATATATATATACATATATATATACTTTTACATATATATATGTATATACTTTTACATATATATACTTTTACATATATACATGTGTGTGTGTGTGTGTGTGTGTGTGTGTGTGTGTGTGTGTGTGTCTGTGTGTAAAAGTTATGTGTTCATTAACGTTTCGTTTTTATTGCGAGACTTAATCTGGATGAATGAATTAAAAAACAAAATACCAGTACAAATATTTTTGATGTAATGAAATGTATGACCTTGTTTCAAAAAAAAGTCATTGTAAATTCGAAAAAGGTAGGGGGGGGGAGATCGCCTTGTGAAATACAGTAAGATTTCTTTTCATAACATCATATAGCTGTAAATATATTTAAAAAGGTTTGATGCAATTCATATTCTTTTTGGAACAAATATGTCCGTTATAATTCAAATATGGATGCGTAACTAAAATTAAATGAGTGTCTTTTTGTTATGAAATTAATTGACTGATTATACCTATTAGTCATTATAGGTGGTGTTTTCAAAGAGATGTATCGCCATTAACATGTAAACCCCTATTAAAAGAACACAATTTAACGTTAGACGCAGGTTAACTCTCTCGCACGATGGAAAACGCATCCTTTAATAATTAATACATATAATCAGAAAATAATTACATAACAAGAATACACTCATTTCGTTTCAGTTACACATCCATATTTGAATTATAACGGACATATTTGTTTAAAAAAGCACGTGAATTGTGTCATATCTTTTTAAATATGTTAACGGCTATATGACACGTTATAAAAACATCTTACTTTCACAACGCTATGCTCCTTTCTTTTGAATTTACAACAACTTTTTTCATCAAATTAAGAATATATTTCCAAATATTTGTACTGATGTTTTGTTTGCTTAATTCATTCATCCAGAGGATCTCGTTGTAAAGACGAAACGTTGATGAACACATAACTTGTTTTGTTCCTTTTTTCATATCTCTCTCTCTCTCGTCCATTATTCCCATCATATATATATATATATATATATATATATATATATATATATATATATATATATGGTAAAACTGGTAATTAGTAAAAACCTGAAGAGAGTGCTCAATACTAGTGCAGAGCAAATATGTGTTTTATTTTTTTATTACCGTTTTATCTGTTTGGTTACATATATTTCGGATGTTGAACCATGTTTTCGATCCAACAGCCTCGTCAGACCTTACAGAAATGGTTGTTAGTATTAAGAAGAAGTGTTTTAGAAAAAATACGAAAAATGGAAAAAGGGGGTAGGAGATAATAAGGAGGATGGAGACGGGTATTGACAATATTTAAGTTTTGAAGGTTAAAATACATTAGATTATATTGTGTGTGTGTGTGTGTGGTGTAGCAGATTCAGGTAGGCGTGGGTGGAGATATATGGATATAGGGAGGGGGTGGAGAGATGATGGTAAAGAAAAAAGAGAGGGGGTAAGCAGAGGAGTTGGGAGGAGTTTCAATTTTTAGGTTTTAAATTTTGACTGCTTTTTCTTGTTCAGCAAGGTATATTAAGTAGATTAGAGAAAGAGAGAGAAATGGAGAGAGAGAGGGGAAAGTGTTAGTGTAGATGTCATGTGTTTGACAAGTACGGGGTTCCATTTAAAATTTTCGTAGTCACTATAAAGCGACTTGTTCATTTTAGTTTACAATGCGTTGTTTTTTAGGCAGTTAAGAGTTAATACATACGCTAACGCACGCGCAAATACGCATACATACATATACATACATAAGTACATTTCTACAGACAGACATAGTTGATTGTTATAACTCCGCAGACAGACATAGTTGATTGCTATAACTCCGCAGACAGGCGTAGTTGATTGTTATAACTTCGAAGACAGACATAGATGATTGTTATAACTCCGCAGACAGACATAGTTGATTGTTATAACTCCGCAGACAGACATAGTTGATTGTTATAACTCCGCAGACAGGCATAGTTGATTGTTATAACTCCGCAGACAGACATAGTTGATTGTTATAACTCCGCAGACAGGCATAGTTGATTGTTATAACTCCGCAGACAGACATAGTTGATTGTTATAACTCCGCAGACAGGCATAGTTGATTGTTATAACTCCGCAGACAGACATAGTTGATTGTTATAACTCCGCAGACAGACATAGTTGATTGTTATAACTCCGCAGACAGGCATAGTTGATTGTTATTACTCCATAGACAGGCATAGTTGATTGTTATAACTCCGCAGACAGACATAGTTGATTGTTATAACTCCGCAGACAGACATAGTTGATTGTTATTAATCCGCAGACAGGCATAGTTGATTGTTATAACTCCGCAGACAGTGCCCATCCTTAAGTGTTCTCAAAGGGACTTAATAATTATAAGTGTAGATCAATTGTTTTTAGTTTTATTTCTGAAGTACTCTGTAAGAAATGTATAAATACAGAATGACACCCACAAAAATATAACACGTAGACGCATTAATCCGATAACTATTTATTTACCATCGTTCAATGATAATTGCGTCTGGATCATATGTATTGATAATAGATCAATAAAAATTACGTAATATCGAATAGTGCAGTTATTTACCGTCTTGACTTACAAGTAAGTCACTTACGCAACAACAATTGTTCTTAGTAAACAATCTTAAGATATCTAAACAAGTTATGCAAAAAATAGATCAATGTATTTATTGTTATATAATGTATATATGTGGCTTCAATGTCATCACCACGGCTGCATAATTCATGTTGACACACCTATCCCAGCTAGATCACCGAAGTTAATGAGTAACCATTAGGGAATACCAGGTGCTGTATACGTTCTCCATTTATCTCGGCGTTTTTATTTTTCAGTCTTCTAGTAGTTCTCCTTGCTATTGGACTCAAGCAGTGCTGATTCAGGAGAGGTGTGGTTAGAGATTGCGCACCTCTTGCCTTACAATTACACGTGCGGTTACCCTTACAGGGGGTATCCATTGTCTCTTGAATAGTGAATGTCATCACTATATGCGAAATTTGGATGGACGTATCTTTAGAATTATTTATTTATTTATCTATTATTAATTATTTACTTTTTACTTAGTTTTTGTGTTATTTTAATTTGTGTTCTTTTTGATTTTGTATTCTTTTCAATTTTGTATTCTTTTTAATTTTGTGTCTTACATGTTTGTGTTTTTTTTATTTTTGTGTGTTTTTTTAAATTTGTGTTTTTTATGTGTATTCTTTACTTAGGTTTTGTGTATTTTTTAATTTCGTGTTTTTTTTTAATTTTTATGTTTTTTTTAATTTTTTTTTTTTTTAATTCTGTGTTTTTTTAATTTTGTGTTTTTGTAATTTTGTGCTTGTTTAATTTTGTGTTTTATAATTTTGTATTTTTATTTAACTTTGTGTTTTTTTTAATTTTGTGTTTTTTTATAAGTTTTATTTATTTGAAAATGACGTTGGTGACCGCATGAAATCTTTCATCCACTTGAAATCCGGTGTTTGGTCTAAAAGCCAATTTATAATGAAACTACAGTCCGTAATTAGCATACGCCTTTGATTTCACGCTACGTAATTAGGCCCGTTTTATTCTCGTTTTTCTTTTCATCAATTCGACCATTATTATGCATTTTACTTTCATCTGAAATATAGGCCTACTTAGACTTCGATTATATCATGCTTATTGGATGGATTAATTCGGTCTTCGTTAATTACAAGCCGGAAAATAATGGTCACAAGAACATAAAATATGTGAGAAAAAGTAGTAACTGCCGGGTCCCCATTGTCCTTTTTAATTCTATTTCCGTTGCCGACAGAAGAAAAACATAAAAAGTTCGAGTAAGAAAAGAAAATATAACCAAAATATGAATGATTCAAAATTATATCCAAAATCTAGAAAAAAAAAATAGTATTTCCTATTGTGATTTCCTATTGTGGCTTGATCTTTATTGCCATTGAGAGTGTTTGGCCTGCGTGGGTTGTGGCATCGATATGCCGTGATAGAATTCCGTCCAAAACATTACACCGCACGCACTAATACAAGCGAGAAATTGTGTATGTTTCCTAGTGTTCTCTTGAATAATTGTGTGTACAGACCCCCCCCCCACACACACACACACACTCACTGACATCAAATTGTGCATTTGTAAACAGACGACTGTCCTTATCCATGAAATTCATTGTTTGGCCAATTAACTCTCGTGTTCTGACTTTCTTATTTCTCTCACAGACTTCTTGCCTTCTTTGAATCTCTTATGCCACGCAAAACGTGATGCTTGATTCAAGCAAATACCGTTTGAAGCATTCCCTATGTTTCTGTGTCATTTTTCCAAGTTTAAAACAAAATTCTATTGCATATCGTCCTCTTGCAGTAGTCTCAAGTCCAGATTGCATTTTTGAAATACATCAGGATTTAGCAGGGTGTATTCGAATTCCTGCTGTAACTGTTCACCTGAAACTGAAATCATAAAGATTGGCCGGTCATCTCGTCACATTCATAGTAATTACAAACTGAATTTTTAAGAGTCTATGACAATTTTAAATGCCTGCACTAAACAAATCTGGAAACTTATTGAAGGCACCTCGTAATTAATGTCGAGCCCGATATATATATTACAACCGGGTTCCTTCTCACAAGAACATGATTGGTTGTTGTAAGCCATAAACACGGACGGTTATAGTACACTGGGAGAGACGTCGAATGTCACGCCGAAAGCCTAAAGCTTAATCATATTACCAGTTACACCTACGAACAACCGTCCATTAAAGCAGCATACCAGTTAGTATTACTCGATTATTGTAGCTACGACAACTTAACCACTTAACATAAATATATACCTTTCCGTGATATAAGCTTTTGACTTATTGATGCGTATATAAACTGTTATACGTGACGTATTCGTGAATACATGTTCTTGCTTCTATGTGGAATCAAAATCACTCAGACGCCGATGCTGATTTATAAAATAATTTTGTAGAACGTGGGCCCTGGATTTACTTTTGGCAGCATCGAAATTTCGTTTCCCTTAATCTGACCTTACATTTCATGAATTATGTTTCTGACAAGAAGGTGGGCTCTCTCTCTCTCTATCGTGCTAGAAAGGTACTTACGCCTGAAAATATCCTGTACCTCTATAAGGACACCATTCCCCCATGTATAGAGTACATGTGTATATGTCACATTTGGGCTGGTGCATCTGCTACTAGTTTCTCACTCCTGGACAGGATTCAAAAGAGAGTCGCCAACCTGATAGGTCCTGAACTGTCATCTAAGCTTCAGCCTCTGTCCCATTGACGAGATGTTGCATCCCTTCGCCTGTTCTACAAGTATTGTAATGGTGAATGCTCTGACGAACTACAAGCACTTGTACCCCCTCGATGTAAATACACCCGACAAGCAGCTAAATCCCACCTCTACACAGTAGAGATCCCTAGGTGTAAGAAAGCCTTCTACTCCAATATTTCTTCCCCAGAACTGCTAGTCTTTGGAACTCCCTTCCTGGATTCTGCTTTCCCAACTGTATTGTCATGTAAGTGTAATGTGAACAGACATCTTGCTGCTCATCTCCCTTAATAATATCCCTGCAACTTATGTCCCTGATAGTAGCCCCTTTCATCAAAGTGGCAATGTGCCTTTTTGGGGGTGAAAATTGAATTAAAAAAATGTTGTTTTCTTGGTCAGAATCCCTATCACACTACTCGTTAGCTATGTATTTTTAAACCTCAATGAGATATGTTTTTTAGCTCGTTACTCCAAGTAGCTTCAAATTTTGCCTTATGCGATTTCCATAAAAAGAGGTTTATTACAAACAAAACATTCCCAGATACCATCAGAGAGACACGTTAATTCCGTACGTGTGCGGGAGACAGATAGACATGGAGACGAATATCTCACCTGTCTACATCTAGTTACACTGCGCTCGTTCAACCTTTCAGCCTCATCAGTATAAACATTAGGGAGAAAGAGCTCTACACAAGTCTTTTGTATTTGAAGTATCACCACACAAAGATAGAAAAGCTTCGCCAGGAAATCACAGTTTTACAACTTCCGTCTAGAGTCACCACTGACTTTTAAAAGTGTCATTCAAACTTTCCCATTCAAACACAGGCCCTTTTGTTGTACATTTTTTATAACTTAATTGTACTTGTTATCATTCTATTTATATTAAGGGGTGATATACATGGACCAATCAGCTATGAAAATCGTTGTATAAATATATGGAATCTCCTTTTATCAACCAGTTATAGGTTTTCGCCTTCATATGAGAGAAGGACCATTACTGATCTTGAATAACTTGAGTTTTATTTCTTCCGCCCGTCACACCAATAATTTCCTGGGTAACGTTAACACTTTTGTCCAAACTTCCATCTTCTGTACACGTAACACACCTTCTCTCAACTCTCAACGTACTTCTGCTAATTCAACTTATTTCTTTGAAATCCAACTTCAAAATGAACGACCCTCTAAAAAATCAACCCTCTTTTATCTCCAACCAGGAGCATCTCATTTGCATATCGGGTGGTCACATTGTAGGCATATAAAGAGATAAGGCAGCCATTTTTGTTTCTTTCTTCTTCATTCATTTCATTCCACGACCGACCCATTGAATTATGCACACGTGCTAATTAGGTAAGTCGCACGTTTCCCTACATAATACTATCAGTTTTTTTACTTGGATTATTTTACAATGCAAAGCTTCTCTGACTTGGTTGATACTACTATTTGGGGGGGGGGCTCAACTAAATTAAACGTCCGCAATTGGATTTTTTTCTCTACAATAGTGTAGTTTTTTTTTTCATTATTATTTTCAGTTTTCACTTCCTCATCCCTCTTCTTCTTCTTCTTCTTCTTCTTCTTCTTCTACTACTACTACTACTACTACTTCATCGTCATCATCATCATCTTCTTTTCTTCTTCTTCTTCTTCTTCTTCTTCTTCTTCTTCCTCCTCCTCCTCCTCCTCTTTGTTGTGCTATCAGGTCAGACCGTGTGAAGATACTGGCTTCACAGCCTAAAATGCACGAAACATTGATGTTATTGTTGTTTTTCTTTTTCTCTTTTGCAAACTTCAATCATATTCTACAAAGTCAAAAAAACCAAAGAATTTCGCAAAAAAAAAAAAAAAAAAACACTAGGGTTAATTATTCGAAGATGCATAGGACTGAAAGCATACATACTTTTAACCAAAGCTACAGAATTTGGCACTGGGTGACCCGATGCGGGTTGATATGCCGTAAAACAAAAAAAAAACGATCATGAATAAATATTTGAAGATATTGTCAGAAATTTAATTTCTTCCCTTCTTTATCGCATGTGTAAATCCTATCCTACGTTCAAAGATAGGTTGAGAAAGTGTAGCGAATTAGGGATCTGTTCAAAATGCACAAGTTATCTCCATGTTGAAAAGTACTGTCGTTGCAGTAGAAAAGTCTTTCCTGTGTTGGTCTTGCAATAAACTCGGGCACCATAGCGTTATGTGTCCCATGCCGGTCGAGACTGCTATTTCTTCTAATGCTTGTTGGATGACCAGTAGCTCGTCGTTGTTGCCTGTAGTTAACATTTCGGTTAACGTGGGAGGCAAGGATATTTCCTTTAACTGTCTGGTGGATACATGCAGTGAGAAATCTTATCTCTGCAGAGGACTTATAGGAAAGATTCCTAAGTTCTCGTCCATGAAAAACCGCAGATATCTTATTAAGACTTTTTTGGGGTAATAAAGTAAGAGACCTGCATGAGGTGGATCTCTGTGTTAACTTTCCGCATGAGTCAAGGCAAGTTTCATTCTTGTTGGATGAATGTTTGGACCTGTCATTTAAGGTTGAAGGGTTGGGTAGTGTGATATCTGACCTGAAAAACAATGATGTGAAATTGGCTGCTGATTTCTCGTGTATGAAGGACGATGTATTACCAGTTCCTGGTTTGGTTGGAATAGACGTGATTAAGTTATTGCGCCCTTTTCAGTTAACCCAATTTAGAAACGGCTTTGTATTCAATTTGTCTCTAGGAATGATATTGTTCGGAGACATGTCGGATTTCGTTCCTTGCGGTGCTGTGCGGGAGCATTCAGACTTAAATTACAATCAAGTCGTAGGCAGATTTTCTTCCTGTAATGTTAATCACGTATACTTTGTCTTGAATTCTAAATCGGATCATTTAGATCATTGGAATTGTTTTGATGAAGCGGCTGTGGACAGGATATTGGAGCAGATGTTCAACCTGGAAACGTTGGGTATTGCAGATAAGGTATGCAGTAGCTATGATAAGGTAAAAATTGAAGATTTTCGTTAGTCCATTGAGTATCGTGATGGAAATTATCTTGTAAATTTACCTTGGAACTTACATAAGTTGAACGAAGTTCCGTCTAACTACAATGTGGCATTAACTGTCTTAGACAAGGTAGTAAATAAATTGTCTGACAAGAATTTGTACTCTGACTATTGCAATGTATTTCTCGATCAAGAAAAAGAAAGGTATAATTGAGAGGATACATGTGGCTCCTTCGGAATTTGCTGAGTATACATGGATACCCCATCGTCCTGTCTACAAAACTGAATCACAGTGAACTACAAAGATAAGGCCTGTGTTCAACTGTTCATTGAGAACGGGGGGGCAAACCGTCTCTCAATGATTGCGCCTATAGGAATGTTAATCTGTGCACCGATATGTTGGAGCTTTTATTCAAATTCAGAACCGATAGGTTGGTTCTTTTAGCGGATATTAGAAAAGCTTTCCTAATGGTTAAATTGAAGAACGAATTTGACAAGAATCGATTCTGCTTCTTTTTGAAGCTAAATGACGAGTTGGTCTGTTACAGATACAGTACCTTGATCTTTGGATTCGTATCAAGTCCATTCATTCAGAGTTATATAGTGAAATACCATGTGGAAAAACATGCCGTAGGATCCTGTCGAGACATGCTGCTGAATAACTTTTATGTCAATAATCTGGTAAAAACATACCAGTCGCAGTCTGAGTTGCTGAAGTTATATGTTGAAGCAGTAACTACCATGGAAAAAGGTGGCTTCGAATTGAGAACTTGTAGTAGCAACCGCGAGTTAGTTTTGCAGCGTATACAGTTGGATAACAATGGTTCCTCTCATGGAATGATGGGTGAAGGGGTCTTGGGCTATACGTATGATCCGATGTTGGACAAAATGAAATTGAGTTGCTGAAATGTGGAGAGAGTGGTCTCAACAAAAAAAGCAGTAAATACGTCCGTATTTGATCCGTTGGGTCTGATGTTGCATATTACCATTAAAGGAAAGATAATCGTAAGCCAGTTATGGAAGTTGGATGTTGCGTGGGACCAAAGCATTCCAGATGATATACAGCCTTGTTGGAACAAGTTCCAGGGAAATCTTGTTAGCATCAAGGATATTAGTTTCAGTAGATGTTCTGTGTACACTGATTCTTCTGTCGTGCGGACAGTATTTTGTGGCGCTTCAAATTAAGCATATGGTATGTACCAGCATTAGACCTCTTCAAAATTGATCTTTTTCTTCAAACATATTGGAAACTGCTATTATTCCCATTCTCCAAGGTCTAAATTAGCTAAATATACCAGTTATTGTGATCTTGGACCTTGGCTATGCCTGCCTCAAGAGCCATGTAATTTTATTGTTGACGTTTTTCAAAAACGCTGCAAAATTTGGGATATTATGTCCTTATTTTCATTGTAGCTTTCCAGAGGTTGATGCCATAGCATTGAAAGTGGTACCAAATGAAAGCTAATAAAATTTTCTTGCATATGGTTGTAAGCACAATAAAACACATTAACACCTGTGTAAATTTTAACTAATTTTAATGCACAAACAGCTGGGACACTACAAAAAATCAGTTTGGTAGTATGATAGCACTACACTGACACATATATTGCATAAGAAACTGTCATATAGGATGTTACTAATACATGTATTATCACTTGTTCAATGTAGCTTTTTTGAAACTGTCAAATTTTTTCCTGTGGTACTCCACAACTTGTAGTAAGCAGCTTCTTTGCTCTAGGTCACTTGTGATCTGAGTTGCAAAGCCACTCATTAGGTTCACACCTCTCTCAGCCACATCATTGGTTACTTTCACTGACCTCACAAACTTCTGTGCATTCCTGTAGCTGTCATTGTCTTCCCAGGTGTCAGCAGGAGTAGTGAGCCAGTCACATTTCACTCGAAGAGCATCAAACAGAAAGTGAGACTCTGGCCCTACCAGGTCTGTGAGAACTGTAGCTGCATTGATGACAGGAAACACTGGCTTGCCTTTCCTGTAACTCTCAGGTTTCTCTGTTCCTGACAGCTTGACTGCGAGCTTCTCTTTCGCAGACTTGGTCATGCTGGCATGTGTGAACTGAACAAGGTGAATGGCACTAGTTCCTGGGTCAGATACCAGCGGTGGTTGTTCATTTTCTTGAGGACAGAGGTTGCCAGTTCATAGTCATACTGCTTGTATTGCAGCATGTTCTTCATAAGCTGGATGTCATGGATAGGTGCATCAGCTGCAGATGTAGTGGTCACCCAGTGGCTGGTGTAGAATAAGGCCAGGAACTTGTTCATCCTCTCCAGCTTGAAGATAGTGTCCGTGTTGTATTTTAGTTCCTTGGAAAACATGAGCATCTTCATACAGTAAATGTTTCTGGCCATCCAGCGGGCTTGGTGAATGGCACTTGGCTTGGCCCAGTGGATACCTCGAGGAGGTTCCTCACCAATCAGGATCAGGCACAGCTCTGCCACCTCTCTGTGATCTGCCCTCGGATTTGCTTCCTCAAGGAAATTGCTTAAGACTGCAATTGTGCTTGTCTTCTTCTGTTTCAAGTCTTGTTCAACTAGGCCCAGAACTCTTGGGCAGTCCTTAACCAACTTGTCCCACTTCTCTTTCACATTGCTGAACATTGGGTTGTCAGGACTCTTGACCTTGCTGAACACAGCCTCCCATACACTTCCAATTATTACCTCTGATATGTGATGGCGACAAGCGAAGTAGAATAGCTTTTTGCCTAGTTTTTCTTCAATAAGCTTCGCTGCACCCTTGTTAATGCCACTGTTGCTTGCTGTGGTATCAAATACCAAGCCTACAATGTTGTCTGTGAGACCCCATGCTTCTATCAGTTCCAATGTAGCATTACACTGTTGGATTCCTGTGGAACTTTCTATGAAGGGCACACCAAGCAGCTTCCCTTCTTCATACTGTGGAGTACCAGAGACGAGCACTGCAAGAATTTCCACTGGGTATCTTTCACCAAGAACATCCCGTAGAAGTTTTCCATCCCAGTGTAGTATGCAGTAATCTGACGGACTTTCCTTGAAGTTATTCATGTAACTTTGGCACAAGTTATGACGAGTGTTTATCCTATTTCGTCTTGTAGTAGAGGCTGATATAACAAAGTCATCAAGATCTGCGCATCCTGCCTTCAACACTGCAGACACCATGGCTGTAGTCTGGTTGTCAGAGAGTGACAACCGATCTGTAGTGCTACAAATCTCTTCACTGGTCATAACTGAGTGTGGAAAGTGTAAGGTTATCGTACTTGGTTTTGATGAACAGCTTGGTGTTGTCTCAGTGTATTCTGAACCCTCACTAGTACCAGAGCCTTGACTGTTCTCTGGGTCTTCATCACTTGAAATTTTACCAACTTTTGCTGCTGCAGTCACTGATGATAACATTCTCTCTTCTCTTTCTTCTCGGAAGCTTTTCTCTCTAGACTTCTTCTCAAACACCTTATCATGGCCTGACATGTGTGCCAGGCGAGTGGTCTGTTGGTCCAAGTAGAAATTGACGTTCTACTTCCTTGGTCTCCTTTGTGAGCAGCCTGTTGCTTCTTATCTCCTCCACAACATCCTTTGCTCCAATATCAAATAACTTGTCTAAGTGCTTCAGAAAGTTAGCTCGTTTTTCTTCCTCTGGTTTGTTATTTCTTCCCTTGTTTTTAACAATTTTCCTGTACTTTTCGTGGAGGATCATGAAACGGTTGACTGCATTTGGTCTAGTTAGTGTTTTAATCCTTGCCATATTCCAGAATGGCAAAACGACATCCACTGTATCATGGGCCCAAGACCTATTGTCACTGTTGGGATTATCATTCCTCAAATGCAGGAAATACTGGAACACCTGGCGATTAGTAGGAAGTTGAGAGCCCCTGATGCTGGAGCTGGGTTGCCCAATGAGATACACATCACTGAATGACCTTGTGGCAGGAGTTGCTACCTTTCTTCTCTTTTCAGTTGGTTCATCCCGTTCACTTGTATCGCTGACCACTTTCCCACAGCGTAGTTGTTTTCCAGATGCCATGTTGTCAGCAGTTCACAAATCTTCACAAATCAGCTTTAACTTACAACCTGAAATGAAGAGATAAAGTATACTTAGTGATAATAAATTAAATACATGCATTAAGAGTAACATTTTTTAGATAAGTTATGTATTATATGATGGCATCCTTTTCAAGCATAAAAAATATATATGTTTGTGCATTAAAATTAATTAAAATTAACACAGATGTTCATATATATCTACTGTACACTCTTTAACCCTTATCCTTGAGTGGCCTCTGGGCCTTGATAATGTGGTGATGCCTTTGTAAAAAAAAAAATATGTTTTATTATTAGCTTTCATTTGGTACCACTTTCAATGCTATAGCATCAACCTCTGGAAAGCCACAATGAAAATAAGGACATAATATCCCAAATTTTGCAGCGTTTTTGAAAAACGTCAACAATAAAATTACATGGCTCTTGAGGCAGGCAGAGCTAAGATCCAAGATCACAATAACTGGTATATTTAGCTAATTTAGACCTTGGAGAATGGGAATAATAGCAGTTTCCATATGTTTGAAGAAAAAGATCAATTTTGAAGAGGTCTAACCAGCATGGAAATGCGAGGTTGTTTTTTGCCAAGGTAAAGGTGGCCCCCTCTGTGAAAAGAACCTTGCCAATTGCTAGCGGTCTTTTTAGGTATTAAACATGTCGCTATATTGACAAGAATGTTTCCAGAAATGTTCAAGGAAGTCATAGTGGCAGTCGACGCACAGGTGGTGCTGTCGTGGTTATTGTCAGAAACAATTAATACCAAGTGTCAGTTCACAAGAAACCGATTGACGGATATCAAGTCTATGGTAAACGAACTGACAGATAGATGTTATACTTTCAAGTTTAGATACGTTAAAACTGGAGAGAATCCAGCTCATATGGTAACCAGAGGTGTTCCTCTCGACAAGTTCATTAAGGAGCAAGATTTTTGGTTGGGCGACCCTATGTGGTTGCGGGGGAATCGATTGGAATGGCCGGAGTACAATCTGGCTTGTCTTAGTGAGAAGAGTCGGGGATTGACTCTTGCATACACTGGATGTGAGGTGGGAGCTAATGTGTTGCCGGTTATAATGTGGAGAGATTCTCCGTTCTCTCTAGGGTTATCGGGATTCTAGCTATGGTTTTTAAATTCTTAGCCAAGCTGAGAAGAGATAAGAGTACTGACCCTCTAGTTAGGGCCAAGTTGTACTTAATCTTTTAGTGCAGAACCAGTTCTTCGGGGAAGAGAGGAATTTCTTGCTGAACCCGAGTGGAAAAAATGCGCCTGGGCTGGTAGCTAGGTACAATCTATTTTGGGGTGAAAAGGATATAATTTGCTGTCGCGGACGAATTGATGGTTGTCTCTATTTTTCGGATGAGTTGAAACATCCAGTATTGTTGCCCAAGTCTAGTCATGTCACTACCTTGTTTATAAGAGCTTTTCATGTAAAATGCAAGCATTTGGGTGTTGCTGTAACTCTTGATGGGTTACGCAATGCTGGATTTTGGATTCCAAAAAGTAGGCAGGCTGTGAAGACTGTTCTGGTTGATTGTGCCACGTGCAAAAGATACAACTCACTGTCCTTTAAATATCCAAAGATCACCAATCTACCCAAGCACCGAGTGAACTTAGTCAAACCCTTTGTACATGCGGGTATTGACTTCACAGGTCATCTGTGGGTGAGTGAGGGTGAAACTATCAAAAAAATGTATATACTTGTCTTTACGTGTCTCAATGTAAGGACAGTTCATCTGGAATTGTTGCCAGATGTGTCTACCTACTCAGTGGTACTGGCCTTTTTTAGATTCTTTAACTTGTATGGTGTGCCTACTCACATCTACTCCGACAATGCTTTATCTTTTGTCGCTGGTTGTGATTTAGTGAAGAGAGTATTGTTGACGGATGAATTTAGAGAAAATCTTGATGCGTGTAGCATAAGGCATCATGCAATCCCTTTGTATTCTGCATGGTTCGGTGCTGTGTGGGAGAAAATGATCAAAACGGTGAAGAATTGTTTATTCAAGGTTGTGGGAAGAAGTAGGTTAGACTATTACCAGTTGTTGACTGTGTTGTCAGACATTCAGCGATCTATTAACGATCGACCGTTGACTTATCGTGGTTCTGATGATAATGGCCTGGAAGCTATCACTCCCAATGCATTCTTGCGTTCATATCCGGGAAATGCTGCGTTTCTAAATTTCGAGGAAGATATGTCTTCCATTGAACCTCCTAATAAATCAGATTTAATTGATAGGTTAAAATACCGAGATTCCTTTTTGCATGAATTCAGATCTATGTGGTATGAAAAGTACTTGACGAGTTTGAGGGAGCTATCCGGTGATTTGTACCGGGCTGACTTTGATGACAGGATAAAGGTGAATGATGTCGTGTTGATAAAAGGGTTTAAGTCTAGACCTCATTGGAAATTATGCAGGGTGATGAAACTGGCTCAAGGTTCCGACGGTTTGGTTGGATCAGCCTTGATTAAAAGGGGTGATACGTTGCAAGAGCATGCAATAAAACACTTGTTCCCGTTGGAACTTACTATTACACATTCTTAACAAGCTCCTCCTGCAGATCGAAGTGATGATTTGCCGGAAGATGAAAATGATGTTGAATCGGTTAGAGAGGCTCAGTCTAGACCTGTTAGAGATAAGAGAGCAGTTAAAAAAAGAGATCCTGATTATCTCTGGTATTAATTGGAATATCCCCACCTTTTTTCTTTTTCTTTTATTGTTCGGGGAGAGTGTCAGAAATTTAATTTCTTTCCTTCTTTATCTCTTTCCTTCTTTCCTTCTCTTCCTTGTTTTTTTCGTGTTGCATTAAGAAGCTGCTAATGATGACTTAAGATCACGCAATCCGTCATGATGTTTGATTGGCTAAGGGTTTTTATCGCCTTTTTTTGACAAGAAATTGAAGAGCGAACAACTAGTTTCAGACAAGAATTGATGCACGTAACACATCGTTACGAAAGTCTCGAGGAACTCAGACAATACCAGTCTTTAAAATGGAAAAGCATTTCATTATTCAGATGAACGAATAATGAAGGCATGCTGGAGTGTTCAAGGAACATTCTCCGAAAAGGAAACCAAGCTGTAGTACCTTGGTAATGCGAAGAGAAAGAGAAAATCGATCTTTTTCAAGTTAGAATCTGACCGTTGGAAGCGACGGACGTGCGGCAATTTAAATATCACCTACGAAGCAGTCGAGATGAAAGTTAACATGGTCGTCGTGGCGCTGTAAAGGATATACCTACTGAAGAGTTTTTTGCAGACTAAGGATTTTACTTAATCAGTTTTTGTACTCGGATTAATTCCTTCGTCGAAAATGAACTTTGAAAGAGTTAAAGGATTACGTGTCTTCGGAAAAGGCGAAGGGGATATATGTATTTAAGATACACATTTAAAGAAAAGAAAGATGATTATTGAACCATAACCACGCAGTAAGTTTCTATACCTTTCAAATCCTCAAATTTCTGATATCTCTCTCGTTTGTTAAATTAAGCTTTGCGCTTGCCTGAAGGACAATTCTAGGCAGCTACTTTACAGTCGAACTGGTGAACATCTGAACTTGAGTATATTTTGATAATTGAACTTTGCAACTTTGCTGTTTTCCTTTCTCCCAACCCTCTGTGATCTTTTCTCCCTAATAAATGTTAATGCTTTCATTTTCTTAAAGTATCTCTTTTTGTTATTCATTTAAGTCCTGTTAGTATTACATACTATTTCCTTCGTGTTTTCTTTAAAGCTTAATTGACGTACAACTCGTGGGATAACCTTCGCGGGACGTAGCGAATAAATTTCCTACAATATAAAAGAAATTGAAGCAAAAAATTTTTTTCCAAAATGGCTGGATTCGACATTAATTAACTCGAAAATGCAAAAAAAAAAAAAAAAAAAAAAAAATTCCACCATCTTTTTGATTCCTCTTTTTTCTTTAGCTTTTCTTTCTTCGGTCTCTTTTTCTTCTTCTTCTTCTTATTATTATTATTATTTTTATTCTTCTTGTTCTTATTCTTTGTATTGTTATCTCTAATCAATCCTAATCTCACACTTATCAACACCAACAACAGTTGTCGTCATGCGAAACATATTTATCAACTCTTAGGAAGAATCAATTCGATTCTACTCCGAAGAGCAATCAATATTTCCTTTTAGCTCCTTTAGGTTCAAGTAGTAAAAGTCATTAAAAGGTTATCCTTCAGCCAGACAATCAGCCATCGCAAAAAGCTAAATGTCATGCGTAACAAGGCTAATATAAAATCAAGAGGTCATATATAATCGGATATCTAGCATCCACACTTGCTGCGGATTAGTTCAGTGCTTCTCGGTGCCATTTTGGAACCAGAAATATTAATTAATTCTTCCTCATGGTATTATTTAATCGTTGAGAGGAATTCTTTACGGCATATCAACCCTTTCATTTCCTATATTATCAAAGATAAATGCATATTGTCAACGCTCCGTTGGATACGATTGTCTGAAGATGATAGTTTTATACGTATTACATACTAATTGGCTAAGAAGATGGATAAAAATTACAACGTGTACAAGAATACATATATATGTATATGTATATATGTATGTACATAAATATATATAAATATATATGTATATTTATATATATATATATATATATATATATATATATATATATATATATATATATATATAGTATTATAGACAAGACAAAATCATATATTGGTATACGTAGATTTATTTATCAATGTGATAAAGAAAATCTATAATTGGGAGGTATATATACTCTTTATATCAAGCTATTTCGAAGCCTAATGCTTCTCATCAGAAGAGGAGTAAGAGGGCTATGTTGTAAACATTTCCATAAATGGTAAACAACTGATGATCCCTTTAAGAACAATGGAACTATTCTTTGTTCATGTAAGTAAAACTATTCAGCGATATGGAAAATTATTTGTATTTATATTTGAAGTTTTAATGAAAGACATTTCGTTTTATAATTTTAAAAGTTTTAAAGAAATTTCCAAAACTATATATATATAAGTGAAAGGTCTTGTCTGTCTGTATGTTGTCTGTCTGTGTACATTTCCCTACACTCCAACTCTGTCAATTTTCAGTCTACAGACTCGAAATTTGATATACAGGGTATTGAGATTTGGGAAGATCTTTGTAATCAGTTTTCAGCCAGAAATTTAGCTGTTAAGGGCTCAAAGTTCAACGATTTGACTTTTGAGAACTCTACCAAACTTCTCCACCAATTCTGGATATAAACAATTGAAATTTTAGATATAGTTTCCTTGGGCATGGATCTAACTTAATAACTTGATTTGTTCCCAAAACAATAAATGTTAAGGAGTCATAATAGGGGCCAAAGTTTTTAAAAAAAATTGACCGCTTCGGTCTCATCCAACTTACTCAGAAAATTTCTGGTCTAAACATTTAAAATTTTACATAAACGGTATTCAGAGATAAGGCAAGCTTTTTCATCGGGTTGGGTCGATAATTTGAGTTACCAATATATAAATGTATGTATGTATATATGTATGTTTGCATGTCTGCCTAAAACTTTTAAAAGATCAGTATTATTTTGAAGTTTGACCTTTCAGACGAGACATATCAAAAAATTGACCAAAAACATTAATATCTTCATCTTCAACTGGGCACTTTTCTACAGGGGGAGTCGCGTTTTTCGCCGATATTTTTGAAAGACATCCTCTCCTTTCGGTTGTCTAGCCTTAATAAAAAACCTACGTCACTTCCGGTTTGGTGGTGGTCGTAACAGCAAAGACGTCAAGGTTTTCCCCGTTCTTTTCTTCCTTTGCGGTACGGGTTCGAGTCTGCCTTCATACTACCACTTTTTTCTTCTCAACATACACCTCTAAACAACCGGGCAACGCCGGGTACCCATGCTAGTACATATATACATTTATATGACTACTCATGTAAGGGTAGCTGCACGTGTCATTGTGAGGTAACGGTTGCGTAATCTCACCCACACTCTCTCCGGCGCTGCTTGGGTTCAGTGCCAAGAAGAGGCCCTAGACTGGAAATAAAGCCGAAATACGCGGAGAACACATGCAGCACCTTTATTTCCCAAATAGTCATTCATTTTCGATCAAACTCAACGTTTTATATATATATATATATATATATATATATATATATATATATATATATATATATATATATATACACTTGTGCCCGATATTATTCATACCCCCCTTGAAAATTGAGTTTATTGGGTGTAACTTTTGTAAGAATTTATTGTTTACGTCCATATTGATACATATTCTTAATAAACCTCTTCTGATCATTTTCGTCATTTTAAAATCTCGGGATACTTGTAATAAAAGAAATATACAGCTATTTATAAAATCTGCAATGTTCAAAAATAATCATACCCCCTTATTTTTTCAGTATTAATCGAGTTTCTGACTGTTTGTTTTCTGTTTGATTCTTATTTTGAATGCTTTTATACAACCTTTGATTAGTTTCATTTCGTTTTTTGCATTTTTCAGAAATTAAAATGATATCAACTGAAAACCAATAAAAGAATAAAAATTATTAGAATGGGGAAGAAAAAAGAGCTTAGTAATGATCTTAGGACTAAAATTGTGAATTCACATAAGGATGGTTTAGGTTACAAGTCAATTTCCAAGAAATTTGAGGTCCCTACAGCAACAGTACAGAGCATCATCAAAAAATTCCAGAGCCACCACACAACAAACAACTTGATTGGTAGAGGAAGGAAAAGGAAACTGTCTGCTAGAGCCACCAGGAATATTGTAAGAAGTGTTAATGCAAATCCAACCACCACTAATAAGGACATTTTAGAAAATCTGGAGTCTTCTGGCATAAAAATATCAAGGCAAACATTGCAAAGGACTCTGCATGAAAATGGTCTGAAAGGAAGAAGACCAAGAAGGACTCCATTGCACACCGGAAAACACCTTGCAGCACGTCTAAAGTTTGCTAGGACCCATGTGAATTCTTCAGAGTCCGTTTTCTCAAGTATTTTGTGGACTGACGAAACAAAAATTGAATTGTTTGGCCATATGGATGCTTCTTACGTTTGAAGGAAGAAAGGAGAAGCTTACAACCCAAAGAACACCATACCCACGGTGAAACATGGTGGTGGTAGCCTAATGTTTTGGGGCTCCTTTTCGGCTAGTGGTCCAGGTAGTTTGGTCAAGATAGATGGAACCATGAAGAAGGAGCAATATTTGGAGATACTCCAGAAAAACATTAGACAGGATGCGGAGAAGCTCCATTTAGGACCAAACTGGGTCCTTCAACAGGATAATGATCCAAAACATACTGCCAAAATAGTCAAGAAATGGTTTGAGGATAATCAAATTAATGTTTTGGAATGGCCTAGCCAGAGTCCCGACCTGAACCCTATCGAAAACCTCTGGCACATATTGAAAACTGAGGTTAAAAAGCGGAAACCTAGAAATTTGAGGGATTTGGAGAACTACTGCATTGAAGAATGGTCAAAAATCAGTGTTGATGCTTGTAAAAACCTTGTTGATAAATATCCCAAACGGTTACAGGCAGTTATTAAGAATAAAGGGCATGCTATTGACTATTAGTAAGAGAGGTATGAATAATTTTGAACTAGTGTCATTATTGTTTTTCTTTGTATAATGTTTCAAACTTGCATAATTTATTTATTTGTTGAGTTTAAATTAAATGCTCATGCTTGATTTATTGTTTTAAATCCCTTTAATATTGTCTACCTTCTGGTTTGAGCAATATTCTTATAGAAATCTCAAAGATCCGAGGGGTATGAATAATATCGGGCACAAGTGTATATATATATATATATATATATAACATTTTTATTTATTTATTTATTTTAAAAACAGTAATCTACGTACATGCATGTTTCGGGGCCCTACCCATCTTCAACGTAGCTTGACTGTTATTAGGAATCGAATCCTGGACCTTATGTCTTAATTTTTAAGCGTCTTAATCCATTACGCTATGATGCCATAGAGGATTTACTGTTTAGTTTTTATCGTTTATATATTTACGTAGTTTTTTGTTGTTTATTTATTTATATATATATATATATATATATATATATATATATATATACATATATATATATATATATATTCTCTTAGTCGACACCCTCTCTCTCTCTCTCTCTCTCTCTCTCTCTCTCTCTCTCTCTCTATCTATCTATCTATATATATATATATATATATATATATATATATATATATATAAAAATTTTGTCTTAGTCGACAGTGATAATGCTCTACTGGTAGAATTTTCTCGTATTTGGCCCGTCGTCTTTAAACTTACTTGATATCACACTAGCATAAAATCTCAATAGTTTCACCATATATATATATATATATATATATATATATATAATTTACGAATAAAAGCTTGGAGATAGGTGATTTTGGTAGTCAATTTATAAAAAGTCGTCTAAGTCCTGCAAACATCTTAAATGGACGTAAAACCGATGATGATGATGATGATGATGATGATGATGCCTGTATTATCAACAGAAGCAGTAGCAGTAGTAGTGGTGATTCCTTTCGTCAACACGAGAAACAAATAACTCCAGTCAAAATGCAGGCGAACAACATAGCTGCCAAAACAAAACTGACTTGCGAGCAAAAGGTCTCTCTACGCCCCCACCCCACTTCGCGTATGCAACTTGTTCTTGGTTCGCATGAAACTGTTTCCTTACAGCGGTCACATGCTAGCCATGAACGCTTATTTCTCTCTTTCTTTCCGTTTTTTATTTTCTCTCTCCGCACCGATACTACAGTGATCAAAGCTAATAGTACACTTTCAGATCGTAAACTGTTTAAAATATGGACAATAATAAATCATGTTCAAATAATAAAGCATAAAAGAAGATTGTTTTCTTTATAAATTGCATGAATTTTCTTCCTTTATAGTTTTAAACTACTAGACTATTTATTCTCAGATAGTAAAAATTGAAATTAAAAAACGTGAGCGGAGTATTCTTTTGTCGATAAGAAAGAAAACCAGTGTTTTCGATGTGTCAAATACATTGAACATACACACATACACACACATACACACACACACACATATATATATATATATATATATATATATATATATATTTATATATATATATATATATCACCATGCCCGGCCACGCGTTGCTGTGGCTCAGCTTGTGCAAACAGAAACCCCCATAAAAAACACCAATATCTGTAGAATCTGTATATTTCCTCCCGGTCTTGGTTGGGAGCGGTAGGAGGACTTAGTATTTGGGGAGAAAAATAGGAACTACTTCCTCCAAAGATGCTGCGATTGTTGTAGTGTTGCTCCTAAGATGAAATGTAGAATTTTATTGTATCTATTAATGTGTCTAAAATATCGTTTTAAAGTTACATAAGATAGTGGCTAATAGTCTACACATAATAAATTTGTATGTGACATCTGTTGTTACAAACCTACAGTAATTTGGTCCAGAGGGGAATTTCTGCAATCAAAATATCATATATATATATATATATATGTGTGTGTGTGTGTGTGTGTGTGTGTGTTTGTGTGTGTATGAGGAACAACAGCGGGTATATGTATATATATATGTGTGTGTGCATCGCTGAATGAGCTATGATACAACGAAACAGTCTGTTTCTGGATGAGTATAAATGCTATTTTTCTTGAGTTGAGCATATTCGTTGGCGAAATAACAAACTGTCACTATATAATACAATGAACTTTGTTTAAAGAACTGGTGTTTTAGGCTTTTGGGCGATGTTGATCATTGTAATTTCACCTACCTTCCTTAGCAGAAGTCAAAATAGTATCATGGTTAGAAGCGTCGACTGTCTTCGAGGCGGTTGAGTTTCGATGCTAAATTTAAGCAGTTTCTTGTCTAGCCGCATCAAAGAACCGTGATTCAGCGAACTTTCTGATTGTGGGTGATTATATATATATATATATAGAGAGAGAGAGAGAGAGAGAAAGAAAGAGAGAGACAGACAGACAGAGACAGACAGACTAAGATTAAAATCAAGATGTAATGATACTAAAATTTATATTAAGGATCCTTACTCCAATTATGATCAAAATTACATTATTTTGAATCGAGAAATTGAGAATTGTCTAAATTTATTTAAACCTAAGGGATCTGAAGAAGGAATAAAAATTCAGCGAACATTGGTTAATTATCATAACTTAATAAAAAATATTTTAAGAAACCTCTTTCAATGCAAACGTGATACATTTGAATTTGAGGTTGCATCTATATTATATCGTTTGGAAATTTTTATTAATTGGCATCTAATTGTCTTATATATAGAGAGATAATTTTCGACTATCTGTCCGTCAATCATAATCTTGTTAAAGGTAATAAACTCATTGTGGAATGCGTTTTTGCAATATCAGAAACAGATATGTTGCTGGGTGCTCAGTTCACCCAATTTTGGCAGTTGTCCCGTCAAACATAAAAAAAATCCACAACCATTTTTGTCACATCCTAAATTGAAGTTGGATGCTATAGCACAGTAATCAACGATATCAGGATGCGGTATATTCACCAGTTTGCATGAAAATTGGCCAATGAGAAAGTTGTATCAACGTGAGTATCAACTCCATGAACGGAGACAGGTGGAAAACATTCAAAGACGCAAACATCAGCAGGCAAGGTTTTGGTCTCCCCGTTTTTGAAAGGCGCGAGGTAATTTGTTCATCAGTTTTGCTGGGAAAGGAAGAACCATCAATAGTGAATGTTATATATCATTGTTTTCTGCTTTTGAAGGAAGAAATTGTTCAAAATAAATGGCTACACATGAAGAAAAAATATGATCTTACACAAAGACCATTCATCTTGTTACACGTCGTTCGATGGCAAAACTACATGAATTGCTTCTTCGATCACTAAATTTTTCAGGTCTAGACCCCGGTGATTACTCGCTGTTTGTAAACGTAAAAATTATTATTTCAGTAAAGAGATTATCCCCCATGAGAAAATGTTATCCGAAACTTGGGCGTATTTTGAAGTGGCATCGAATTGGAATCATTGTATCATCCTAGAAGGAGTTGATCTAAAACGTCAAATTTTTATTAAAAGTTTAGTAACATTGATGACGGGTTTATAAAGAGAAAAATTATGGACATTTATTTGGAGTTGAAATGTTACATTTGAAGGAGTACGCTGTTGATGAATACAGTCGAATTTTTGCCTAAAAGTTATTTTATCAATTAGGCCGGGAACTTATTGAGTGAATTTTTACATATACCCATTTTTATAGAAATAGATGAACATAGGTATGTGTCCGTGTGTGCGTGTTAGGTCTGCTGATATTAATTTACGGTTTAAGAAAGGTGCAGCGCAAGCAAGCTACTGTAATGCTTTCAGAATATAGGAGTCAGGAAAGCTATCAGCGTTTCGTTAATTGAATTATTTGTAAATTTGATGAGACAGAAGAAAAAGAAAAAGAAGAAGGGGGAGAGGGAGGAGGAGAAAGAGAGGAAGGTATGAGGAGGGTGGTAAACAGACGAACAAGGATGGGAAACAGAAGAAGAATAAGGAGGAAGAAAAGGAGGAGGGGGAGGACGTAAAGGTAGCAGGAGGATGGAAAACAGAAGGAGAAGGATGGAAAACAGAAAAATAGGAGGATGAAGAGGAGGAGGATGAGGAGGAGAAGGAGGGGAGGCAGGCGGAAGAAGGAGGAACAAGGAGAAGGAGGAGTGGAAAGAGTAGGTGAAAATGGGATGGAAAACAGAAGAAAAGGAAAGCTAGGAAGCAAAAGAAGAAGAAGAAGAAGAAGAAGAAGAAGAAGAAGAAGAAGAAGAAGAAGAAGAAGATCAACAACAATGGAAACAAGCAGATGGGAATTTACCGGCGCGTTAAATAATTATAACTCTCGGCGATAATAAAGGCGGTGAGCAGTCATCCGTTGATCTATTACAATCTGCGAATTATTCGTTTATCGGGATATTTTGTAATTAATACTCTTTATTTATGTCCATTCTACGTGACTCTCCCGCCTTTGTTTATGCATTTTAATCCTATTTTTATATATTCGAGCTTAAAAAGAAAAAAAAAAACGTGCACTGGTGTAATATATCATGGCACCGGATTTTTCCATTTTACCACCAGGATCTAAACGGATGTCCGTTGATTATAAAATCAAATTTAAAACCAAACGAAATCAATTATAGTTTAAAAAAACGAATGCTGTTTTGCCCGTTTTTTAAATTCTTATTCACCGCAAACGAGACACAGTGCGACTTAGACGGAAGGGTTTACTATTTTTGGACTATATATGTAAGTACACTATGTAGGGAGTGTAGCAGCGAGATGTCTGTTCACATTGCAGTTAAACTTCTGCATGTTAGTACAGTCAGGGAAGCAAGAAACAGGGAGGGAATTCAAAAGTCTAGTGGACCGAGAGAATAAACTATTAGAATAAAGGCTTCCCCACATCTAGAGAAATCAACAGTGAAAGGGTGGAATTTTGTTGCTTGTCGGGTTAATCAGGAGCATTTACGTTGAAGAGACACAGGTGCTATGGGTTCGCTGGAGCACATTTCATTAAAATACTTATAATACACACAGGGATGCAACATTGCGGCGATGGGACAGGGGTTGGAGTTTGGTTGATAGTGGGCGATCTATTAGAGTGGAGATGCTTTTTTTTTTTTTGACCCTGTGTTATTAGCGGTGGATGCACCAGATGTGGTAATAATACTCTATGCATTGGCAACCTGTGGCTTTATAGGATATTGTCAGGTGAGAGTAATTTTCTAGCAGGTAAAAGAAAGCTCACCTTATTTGCAGCAGCCTTAGCAACGTCTTCAATCAATTTGCTTTGCTTTACGCATGAGTCACACAGCTACGTACCCAGGAAATGGAGCTATGGAAATTGAAACCGTGTTATGAGATAAGAATGAGAAAGAAACAACCTTAGTAAAAGTTAGTGTAAACAATTATGCTAGGGTAAAACAGGGCCGAGAAGGAAAAGATAATGAAATAGCAAGGTCTTATGTACGATATGAAAAGAAACTGGAATTGTATGAAGATCGCTATCATTCCAGTAATTATAAGAGCAACTGGACTTATGAAAAAGAATTTCTAAAACTATTTGGCAAATATACCCGGTGAAAAAAGTGCAAGAGAGATTCAAACAATTGTACTTGAAGGGACGATTAATATCTTTTAAAAGATCTCTCGGTTGGAATGTATGAAATGTTTGGCAGCCGGAAGGATGCGTCCATCCCAACTATAACAAAATGATAAGAAAATTGAAAAGTTTTACCCGAGGATGTAATTTAATGCTAAGGATATATTGCCAGTTAAATGATTATGAATATTATGAGAGGATTTAAAATGGTGAGTGGAAAGAATACCATCTGATGGCTTGTCACAAAAGTTTACTGATATTAGATTTCAATTTTGTAGCCCCGAGGAAAACAGTTGGGTGGAAGAAAGGGAAATTTGTTGCACTGGTTTATTACAAGATAAAACTAGAGATTGAAGTTCGGTCGAGCAGGTTTCGTTGAAAAATTAGTAACGAGGCGATTACGAACAGAAAGTATTATTTCCTGCCTAATTTGTGAAGTTGATTTTTAACTTTGTCAAGGTAAGAATGAATGCTATGTGTCGCACTTCCCCTGTCTTGGGATCTATCTTACTCTTATATAAGTAAAAGACTGCATCAGGTGGCAAATATTTTCTGAAATCGTAGAATGATGCAAACATTTGTCCATCAACTTTAGCAATGGTTTTGATCATGAGTGTAACATGTGTAATGGTACTCACGTAAGCCCAACACGCTGTAGCCGAGTACGTCGCAAGGAACAGAAGACAAGTAACAGCATCAAATCCGTTGCCAAGGTCGCTGGAAAAATGGTGAGATCCTTTTATGGATCCAGTAGATATCTCACTGCTCCTGCAATTCTCTACCTATATAAGCGCCAGTTACGTCCAAGGTTGGTTTACTGTTGCCACATCTGGGAAGTAGCTGATAGGAAGACTTTATCTTGCTTTGACAGTGTTCAAAATAGACTTCGTAGCCTAGTAGATGTCCTTTTCTCTTCCCTTCGACCTCTTTCTCACAGAAGAGACGTTGTGAGCCTGTCTCTGCTTTCTCGTTATTTTCATGGCAAGTGCTCACCTGAGCTTCAATCTATGATCCCCTCCAGCCAAACTTTCACGAGAAACGCTCGCCTAGCTGAAAACACTATCAATAATTTCCCTTAAACCTAAACGTAGATTCCATGAACAATGTTTCTTTCTTATAACTTCACACATGAGGAACTCTCTTTCGTTTTCCTGTTTTCCAGCTTACTACAAAATGGTCGTCTTCAAGTCCAACATAAACAAATTCTTGATGAACCGTCCCCCTAAGTAATCCAATTTACCAAATTTCCACTACTAACGATTACTATGATATTGTCCCATTGACTACTGTACACTCTTCTAATCTTATCCTCGAGTGGCTCCTGGATCTTGATAAGTCCTGACTTTTATGTAAAAAAAAACTAACTGTGCCTAAATCTAAACGCAGATTCCATGAACAAAACTTCATTCCTAGAACTGCCCGCCTGTGGAACACTGTTCCCCTGGCTAACTTCCCGGTTGAATACAGCATGGTAGCTTTCAAATCCAACGTAAAGAAATTCTTGGTGAGTTGTCACCATAAATAACTAAATTCTACCCAATTTACACCATTAACGATTACTACACTACCGCCTTACATTCATTAATCCTTATCCTCGAGTGGCCTTTTGCCTTGATAAGTGGTGACTCCCAGGTAGAAAGAAAATAACTCGACTAACTTTTTCGTATTGTTACAACGACATTTATTTGCGCATTCTTTCATTTAATCGTGCTCCTTCCCTCTGACCTCTGTCCTCTCAAACGTCAATCGGTCTGTGCGCACATTCTTTTTTATTTTTATTTTTCTTAAGGTGACGTCATTTCACATACAGCTAAGCATTTGCAGACAGCTGAATACTCTGTTGCACACCTTTATATGCTGAAAAAATTTTTTTAAAGAATTTAAAACCTGCCCCGGGGCAAATAAAAAAAGAAAAGAATCAATACTCTTTTACATGTGAGCGTATCAAAACAATGGCTTCCTAAAGGAAAGTGCAATGAATTTTAACTGAAGCAAAAAGAAAATCCGATTGTTAGTGGTGGAATGGGGAGAAGCTTAGTTTTAGAGGTATTAAATATAACAAACAACTTTTTCTCATTACCTAATATGCCTCAGATTAGAAGAGAGAAAACCATTAAGATCTTGAGACACTAATGCTCTTCAAAATGCTGCCATAGAAGGTGTGTTGTATATCATCAAATATATCCGGAACATGGTTTGGAAGATCATTAATGAAGATTAGGAAGACCGCTGTCGTTATAAATAACTAATTTTATAGACCTATCAAAAAGAAAGCGTCCGATGGTTACCAAGACATTGGCAGATATTCATTAGCTAAGTTGCTAAAGCGACCTTTTCTGCCAGAGACTATCAGTGATCTTTTCTATAACAAAACTCAGAAACATGGCTCCCACCGTGCGATTCACTGATCCTATAACAGTCAGCACATCAGCAGGTGATCGTGCAATAGGAACTTCATACTGCTTGTCGCTAAATAGATTGTACGCGTTGAAATGATTGACAACTTTTAAAAATTATCCATGATTCAAACAACTGGAGAATAACGCAAAGAAGAAGACTGCTTACCAATATTGGTAAATGCTGTAGAAACTGACGAAAATTTCCAAAGAAATGGAAAACCTCTAATATATTAACACTCTTTATTATCTACCAGAAATAGGTGTACGTTATACCACGAGGGCGAAATAATTTGTTCGTTTGGAATAATTTATGAAATAATGAGATAATTTTATTGATGCGATATGACACTAGAATAATATGCATCGTTATTGCGTGGTGCTCATCCATCCTATTTCAGGAATACATGAACTCTTCCAGATACTATGTATACAGCTACGACGAAGTCCCAAATGGATTAGACAAGTGAAGATTTACCACTTCATTTGAAAAAAAAAGGAAATATTGAAATATTAACTCAATTCGCGTGTTCAAAATAAATCAATAAAAACATAACATGTTAGTCGAAATAGCAAGAATTTAAAAAATACGAAAAATATAAAACTCCAACCGCTATATATATATATATATATATATATATATATATATATATATATATATATATATATATAAGTGATATTCTCTGTGTCTGTGTGTATATATTTTCCTACAAAACTACTCTGCCAATTTTCAGTCTACAGACTCGAAATTTGACATAAGGGGTATTGAGATTTGGGAAAATCTTTTTAATCGGTTTTCGGTCAGAAATTTGGCTGTTAAGGGGTCAAATTTCAACGATTTGATCTTGAAAACTATACCAAACTCCTCCGCCAATTTTGGGTTTAAACACGTGAAATTTTAGATGTAGGTTTCTGGGACATGAATCAAACGTTTTCACTTGATTTGAACCCAAAACAATGCATGTAAATGGGTCAAAATTGGGATCAAAGTTTTTAAAAAAATTGACCTCTCAGCTAATTTTTGGTTTAAACATTTGAAATTTTACATAAAGTGTATTCAGACATAGGGCAAGCTTTATAATCGCTCTTTTTAGTCGGAAATTTGGCTACCAAGAGGTCAAAATTCAAAAGATTTGACCTTCGTGGTCTCTAGTAAACTATTCAGACAATTTTGGGTCTAAACATTTGAAATTTTACATAAACGGTATTCAGACATGTAGCAAACTTTTTAATCGGTTTTTGGACGAAAATTTGGCTGCCAAGAAGTCAAAGTTGAAAGAGTTGATCTTTGCAGACTCTACCAAACTCCTCCGACAATTTTGGGTCTAAATACTTGAAATTTTAGATGTAGGTTACCTGGACACGAGTCAAACTTTTAAATATATATGCATATGCAAATAAAGTTATGAACAGTACATAGGGCCCGAGCAAAGCAGGGCTGAATTGCTAGTTTTAAATAATTCTAAATAAATTTCATGGCATTTAATCATGCTGCTTATAAATTTTCAGGCATGCTGTTTATTCTTCACTATGTCTTCATAGCAAACGATTAAAAGCTGGTACTAAAATATGTCTGCAAATGTGTAACCAGAATATTTGTATAAATAATGATCGATACTAAAGAAAGAAAGGAAGGAAGACGCAAAGCAAGGGAGTTAAAAATTCACCCCCTACTAAGAATAGTAGGTTTTTAATCTCTTATGTCATTCACTGAACTCCGCAGCCGTACCCGTCAGCCCCGGGCAACACTGCGTGAAAGCCGGAACACGAGCTGCGAAAGAGATGTTCATTTCCAGCCTTAGTATTCTCTGGAAATAGGTCTTTTATTCCGGGAGAAAAACTATCGGAACCAAGAACTAGGTTGTATGATTAACAATCAATGGAATCAATAGTTCCTCACATGGACGCGAAAGAAATCGAGACATTGAAATCCGTGTACATATATATATATATATATATATATATATATATATATATATATATATATATATATATAACCATATGTGTGTGTGCATGCGCGCGTCTTTTACTAGCTTGTATACATTCCCTGACTCTTTTATTGGTATCTGTATTGGCCAATATTTGCATATCTGCCTAATTTTCTTTCTTTCGCTTTCTCCCCCCCCTTCTCTCTCTCTCTCTCTCTCTCTCATATATATATTTGAAGAGGGTTAAAGAAGTATTAAAGGCTCCTTTAATTTTGGACCTATTCAGATGTGTAAAGCTCAACAGACACTGTGGAGCTTAAATATAATGATAGCATTATAGACAAGACCAATACATTTATTGATATACGTACATTTATTTGTCGATGTAATAAGAAAAAAACTTTAATTGTTTTTTATATGCTCTTTAAACCAAGGTATTTCGAAGTCTAATGCTTCTTATAAGAAGAGGGGCTAATGGGCAAGGTTGCAAACATTTCAATGCGACATCTAACTAAGGTAATAATTGAGAGAATATTAGTGTGTCTGGTATATAGGAGGGTGATGGACGAGAGACGTGGAGGGCGTATCTGGGGAGGTTAAACTAATGTAGGTTAATTTTAGAAGACTGCAGCTATGAGGATCAGAGAAATAGGAGGATAATAAAATAGGGGCACGATAGTGACGATATGGAGGAAAGACACAAAGTGACGGGCTGTGTAATGGGGTAAAGGACATCCAGTGAGCCAAAGGATTAGAGCAAAGGCATTAAACGAATAAGGATCGTTAAAGATGATCCAGCGGTACACATAGCTCACAGCATATAACACCTCTCCTAAGTACAGTTCTTCTTTATTACATCGAAAAATAAATCTATGTATAACAATTATGGATTTGTCTTGTCTATAATGGTATGTACACACAAACACACACAGACACACAGACACACAGACATATATATATATATATCAAAAACTCCAAATCTACAAGAACCTATTAACAGCAATAACTCAACTACCAGATTAAATAATAACACCAACTTAAATCAATCTACCGATCAATTACTAATCAACCCACCACATAATAATCCAACAATAGACCTAACGGAAAATAATCACAATAATCAAGAGGTAATATATATTGGTTCCACATCTGGCCCAATAAAACATAGAATTTCAATGCACAAACATTCTTTTAAAAATAACTCTCTATCAAACCAAACTACTCTATCCAACTATATTTGGCAACTAAAAAATAGCAATATTTCTTTCAACTTAAAATGGCAAATAATTGAGACTTGCAAATCATATAAACCAGGAGATAAATTTTGTGCACTATGTACAAAAGAAACCCTAAAAATTTTAAAATATGAAGATATAAAAAATACAACCAAACTAGTAAATTCAAGACACGAGCTTCTGACATGTAATCATAAACGTTGGTTTAAATTTAATAAATATAAACCACCTTAAATCATTAAAAATTACTCATTAGTAAAAATAGATTACAATTTTTTTTTTAAATAAATTAAGTTAGACCAATTACCTCCCTTAGACCCGTAAATCAAATAATAAATAAAGTCAATAATACATGACAATTATCTCCCCTTAAAAACTTGCAAAATAAATACTCTCTCTATATATATTAACTGTAGCGTCTTTAAATCAAAATACGCTAACGGAAACAATTTACTGCACGAGCGTCACCCTTTTAAAATTCATCATTCAATAAAATAAAAAGCTATAGCAAACATCTAAATGACTACTTTAAACACAGTTCCTGATTTCAAAAAAAGAAAAACTAAAAGGTAACTATCTCTATATATTTTTAAATCAAATTTATTATGTAAATTCAAAAATATATTTTTTCTACTCATTTCTATCTATAACCTATATTAATTTTCTTATAAATTTTAAATCCAAACCTTTTATTTCAATTTTTTCAGATTCATCTGCTTTTAATGCTAGGTTTATTTATGGTGTCTTTTAAATTCAATAAAAATCCTCCTAAATTTGCTGATGAGGAGACCGTCCTTACCAAAAAACTATATATAATTGTTCTACATAACTTCATGTATACCACAAATAAAAAGCACGGATTTCCGAAACGATCGTACAGATAATTGACTTTGTTGTTGTTCCTTCTTATGAAACTGATTTTTAATTTAATTAAAATTTGATTTTTAAATTTTAAAAAATTTTTTTAAATTTTTAAATTGAAAATCACTTTACTTAATATTGAATTAGCTCTAGGACATTTAACTATCGAGCTTATTATATATCTAAATTACAACGAGCATTTCCTGTATTTTAATTAAACTAGTAATTTCACTGTTACATTAAAATACACTTAGCTCTTTAGACTATT
Source organism: Euprymna scolopes (assembly GCF_053919585.1). Lineage (NCBI taxonomy): Eukaryota > Metazoa > Mollusca > Cephalopoda > Sepiida > Sepiolidae > Euprymna > Euprymna scolopes. Next base: position 45,760,564 of record NC_136501.1, read on the forward strand.
ATTCTAATCTCCTTTAAATTATATATATATATATATATATATATATATATATATAATCCATTTATCTAGTGTTTCCTTTTCAGATTAAATATGCTTTTAATTCATTTCAAAGTGTTTTTTAACATATTTTATTAACTGTTTGCTCATATATATATATATATATATATATATATATATATATATATATATATATATATATATATATATCTTTTATTAGGGGTAAACAGTTACATATGGTCGCTACAAATAGCCATCTGTTTCAGTCAAAGAGACTTCATCAGGCAACCTGGAACCTCACGACGCAAAAGAAAAAAATGGAAAAATGGCTATTTGTAGCGACCATATGTAACTGTTTACCCCTAATAAAAGAAATATTCCGCTCTTTTTATTGAGCACTATTTAACAACCTCGTTGTCTTCATTAGTTTTGACTTTTGAACACATCTGAATCTATATATATGTATGTATGTTTGTGTGTGTGTGTGTGTGTGTGTGTGTGTGTGTGTGTGTGTGTGTGTGTGTGTGTGTTAATGGTAGTCTGCATTGCATTGCTGGTAAAGGAATATATGGAAGTTTTAAAAGCCAAGAGCAGTGCGGAAAGGACCGGAATCACAAGAGTAAAGAAACGAAAAGCAAACAAATAGACGTGTAGGTTCGAGTAGAGAAATGACTAATTATTTATTTATTTAATTATCACTCCTCACCTTATTACATAATTAATTTGCACTCAATTCGTTATTCGCCAACGGAATACAAAAATTTAAAGTTTTTTCCTTAATACGTGTTTTGTTTTTTAAAGAATCATGTATAAATGTATCTCTATCTCTACTGATATAGAAATATCACTTTGTGTGTGTGTGAGTTCCTTCCTTATAGGTTCCCAAACGGCTGAGCTTATACTTTGCAAATTTCACACAAAGCTAATTTATATGTTTGACAGTGTTCTTATATATGTTCACTCCAGAAATTCATCTGATAAGTATTAAAAATCGAAATAATTCTGCCCTAAAAATAGCTGTTGTTGTTTTTTTTTGTTTTTTTTGTTAGAGATAAAAAATAATTTTAAAGGAGCATGTCTATATGTTACATCAGCAAGGGAGATAATAAAATCTTAGCAAATTATCTATTCTTTAAAAAAAAAACACCCAGAATAATTGACATCTGGAGGAGCGCCTCAGTGACATAGCATTCTACTACGGATCGAATAACCTCACGTTCAAGCCGGAACGTACCTCACCATTTTATTTTAATTTTTTCTTATTAATGAGTTCAATTTATGATAAAAGAAAAGGTACAACTTAAAATCGCCGCAAATCATTTTCTTTCCTGCATATTTAAAAGGTAAACATAAATCAGAAGTGGCTCTTCCAGGGCATTCATCGTCAAGCCTAAATATTAGCTGACGTGATATTGTAAACAAATAGAGGCGGAATTTGATGAACGAAATTATTGTTATTATCTTTTTTATTTATTTATTTATTGCAAATTAGTCCACCGGGTATATTATGCCTCGTAAAATATAATATTCAATGGAGCATTGATTCTATAATAATACATACGCAATCTGCGTAAATTAAAATATCATATTTGAGCGTATTGTATGATCAGTCAACACCAGGCGTCCGGTTAATATATATATATATATATATATATATATATATATATATATATATATATATATGTATATATATATATATTGGTTTTAGTGTTACATGTAGCCAACATATTTTCTCATTACCCAATATGATTATAAGGAAGAGAACCAGCAAAATCTTAAGACACCAATTCAATATTTAATTATAATGGGGTCGTTATGCTACTATATTATAATCATCTGGGAAGTAGACTATGGAACAATCTTCCACAGGCCAGCAGTTCTATGGGGAAGAAGCTTTGTTCATAAAATCTGCGTTTAGATTTAGACACAGATAGAGAGTGGGGGAAATCGTTGATAGTGGTTGTAGTAAGTTGAATGATTTGTGAAGGTTTAGCAAGTCTGGGGCCATAGATTGAAGCTCATACAAGCACTTGCGGGTCTGCCGCTGCTCTATCGTTACTTTCATGGTAGGTATTCGTGTTAGAGAACAGTCGCCTGTTCTTGTAAGTAAGTAAAAATGAGATAGGATAGTCCGAGAATTCGAACCTGGGAAGCTAGGTTTGGAATTAAAATTCAGGAGAATTTCGATCATAAGTTTAAAATAAATGATACAAATATGTTATTGAAAAGGAATGTGTTGTTAGTAATGTTATTGAAAAAGGAATTTGATGATTCAATTCTGTTTATGAAAATGAAATTAAAATAAGGAATTTGAAACGAAATAAAAAAAATGATGAACATATTTGTAAAAGAGGTTAGTCGAAAATTAGGTTAGAAAATTCTTCTTTGCAAGCATGTGTGGACGATGCACGTGTTTTTGTCATATTTTAGACAACGTGAGACATGTCAGGCCACGGGATCGATATGCACGTTGTTTGGTCATGCAATGACGTCATGAGTAAGAGATGAGTTCTCAATATAGTTAGAGCTTTAGAAGAGCAGTCGGGGGAGTCAGAGAGAGAGAGAGAGAGAGAGAAAGGGGGTCAGTGCTGGGATAGGGTCGGACAGACAGAGCTGACATCCACCTTGAAATCGAAGGTAGAAGTTGAAACTATGTAGAAACTTTGAATTCCTTGATGCGAAATCATTGACCGGTCAAAGAAATAAAAGGACGTCTTCACCATTTTGTAGCAACTGTCTTGTGTTATGTCATTCAACAACAAAGATATTGTGAATTTGTATTATAAGAACTTTGTGTATAAACTCATCTAAGAATATGTCTCTATCATCTTAAGAATGTGCCTCCCTCTTAGTATCAACAAATAATGAATGTTCCTTCATTATCATAAAAGACTGAGAATCATCATCTCAAAAATATATGTGTTAAAGAAAGATAATGTTTATAGAAACACTCCCGGAACTGTCAGAGCTGTATAAATATCAATCTTTATCTATCTATCTATCTATCTATATATATATATATATATATATATATATATATATATATATATATATATATATAGATAGATAGATAGATAGATAGATAGATAAAGATTGATATTTATACAGCTCTGACAGTTCCGGGTTATATATATATATATATATATATATATATATATATATATATATATATATATATATATATATATATATATATAACTACTTCATTTATTCGCATAAATTTAATATACGAAAGTATAGAGTTATGCGTAAACTTTAAGTATTTACTTCAAAAGTGCTCAATACGTAGGTAGAGCTAGTTAGTAATTTATAAAATATGTGTCAGTGATTTTTACGGCGGGCTCGGCGTCCTCCGTGACGCTCGGGTCCGGGTCGGTTTTCTCACGCTTAATCGCCATATATATTTTATAAATTACTATATATATATATATATATATATATATATATATATATATATATATATATATATATATATATATATATATATATATCCCTTTCATCCAAATCGTAATACGTCTCTATTAAAATGTACCCTCTTTCTATATACGTGATATATCTGCACACCAACAAGAACACTCTAAGACGAACACGCAACAACAAATATATAACATCTAATAAGACTATACATAACATTCGTCTGCGTTTCAATATATGTGCCCTCTTAATATTTTTCACAAAAAAAACACGCGTCTTGTTTAATTCTAAAATGTCGAGCTCTTTAAAAAAAATCTAAAGGATCAAGATATTTGTTTCTAAATGAGTATCTATAAAGATATACGGCATAATCACGTTGACACACCGGTTCTCGTCAGATCACCGAAGTTAAGCAACGTTGAGCCTGGCTAATACCAGATCGGTGACCATTTGGGAATTCTAGGCGCTGTATGTGCTCTCCGCTTATCTCGGCATTGTTTCCAGTCGTCTTGTACCTCAACTTGCCACTGGTATGCAACAATGTTGACTCAGGAGAGGCGTGGTTAGAGGTTGCGCAAGTCTTGCCACACAAATTTCACGCGCAGGCACCCTTACTGTGGGTATCCATAGTCTGTCAAGACTGATGGAAGCCTTCATAAAGAATTAAGATAGTTTTTTATTTTTTTTATTTTATTACATTTTCACCCCAAACAAGGCAAATTGCCACTTTGGTGTAGGGGGCTACTATCAGGGGCAACAACTACTGGGGTACTATGTAGGGATTTGGGCAGCAAGGTGTCGGTTCACGTTACACTTGAACTTCTGCATGTCAGTACTGTTGGGGAAGCAGGGACCTGGAATGGAATTCCAGAGTCTTGCGGTTCTGGGGAAGAAACTATTGGAGTAAAAAGATCTTTTACATCTAGGGACCTCTACAGTGTGGGGGTGGGATCTAGTAGCCTGTCGGGTTTGTCGAGGGTGCTCGGGTCGTGGGGGCACAAGTGATTGCAGTTAGTCAGAGCATTCACCACTAAAATACTTGTAGAAAAGGCAGAGGGATGCAACATTTCGTCGATGGGACAGAGGCTGAAGCTTAGATGCCAGTTCAGGGCCTATCAGGTTTGCGACTCTCTTTTGAACCTTGTCAAGGAGCGAGAGACTAGTAGCAGATGCACCAGCCCAGATGTGGCAGCAATACTCCAAAAATGGGCGAATGGTGGCCTTATAGAGGTACAGGATACTTTCGGGTGTTAGTAGTTTTCTAGCACGGTAGAGAGAGCCTACCTTTCTTGCAGCGGCCCTGGCAATGCCTTCAATGTAATTGTTCCAACTCATGTTTCCTGTGAACGTTAGGCCAAGGAGTTTGAAAGATGGACTCTCAGATAAAGAGTCGTTGGCCATTGCTATGGGTGGTAGAGAGGGTTTCTTGTAATTATTGAATGAAACTAGTTTAGTCTTGGCAGCAGTTTTTCCATTTTTTAAAGAATCTAGAAGTTTTCCGATTTTTAAAGGGTCCAGATTCTGTTCTAATTTTTATGAAGTAGCTAGACGGCTGTACTTGTTAGTTTTTCAGGAGAGGCGTGGTTAGAGGTTGCGCAAGTCTTGCCACACAAATTTCACGCGCAGGCACCCTTACAGTGGGTATCCATAGTCTGTCAAGACTGATGGAAGCCTTCATAAAGAATTAAGATAGTTTTTCCATTTTTTAAAGAATCTAGAAGTTTTCCGATTTTTAAAGGGTCCAGATTCTGTTCTAATTTTTATGAAGTAGCTAGACGGCTGTACTTGTTAGTTTTATGATTCGAATGCTTTTATCTTTGAACATATTCCTAAAATTTCAGAAAAAAATCCAAAGCAAAGCTGGATTTGACTAACTTTTTCAACTATAAGATGTGTTATGCCCTGAAAAAAAAAAACATGTCTTTATTGCGTTTATTTAGATTACCAATATCACGAATGCATTTATTGATAAAAATACACAAATAAAATTACTCCACCCAGTCTACTGGAAAGCTAGCGTGACGATTTTTTTTGTACATTTGACCGTATTTTTAATTTCGGATTTTTTTTATACAATATATTTTTTATACAATATATTTTTTATACAATGTATTTTTTTATAAAATATATTTTTTTTATACAATACATTTTTTTATACAATATATTTTTTTATACAATATATTTTTTATACAATGTGAGAACCTATGATTTTATTACCATAAAACTGGCACGTCTAAAGTTTCAAATAGACAATAGACATTTATGATACAATCTATTTCCTCTCTGTTTGTTGATTTGCGTGTTCGTTCACAATTTGATCAACATATACAAAAGGTGCACTGTTTCACAAATTTATTTTCATACTGAAAACAGGCGCTTATATACTTCTTTTCCTGCATTATTTCTAAATATACTATCTATTCAAAGTTAAAGAAGTTACCTTATTTTCATATTACATAAAAGAAAATCGATTTAGTTAGTAATGATTATTAGTAATATAATCGTTTTAATTGTTTTGTTTAGAAATATTTTTTAAGAATGATTTATTTTATTTATCCCAAAGTTAAATTAAATGTAAATTAAATTATTATCAACTAACTGTACCCGGCCACGCGTTGCTGGGGCTTAGTGGAAATGGAAAAAAAAATGCGGACGGTAATCCACACAGAACACCTGGTTTTCTATTATCACGTTGATCTCATCGATTACAAACGTAACACTTATGAGTTAAAAAATAAAAAAATAAAGAACGTATTTTTTCAAATATTATTTTTACGATTTTCATGTTTTTGTTTTTGTTTTGTCAATGTGCCAACAGGAATACCCCGACCTAATCATCGCAAAAAATACTTCGCGCCTATCAAATTAAAGACCGAACTTGAAACTCGAAATGAAATGAAACGTAAATTATTTATTTATTTATTTATTTTTTTTTATTATTATTATTATTATTATTATTATTATTATTATTATCATCATCATCATCATCATCATCATCATCATCATCTTCTTTTTGCTGCACTGTTCTTTTTTAGGCACGCATTTACCAGAAAAGAACGAATTACTATTCTGTTATCCTTCTTACTGAAACAAAATTGTCATTTCTAGTATTTTTCCATCCGTACCTGCTCGAATTACTATTTCGGATTCTCCTGACCCTTTTTGACTCCAGATTTTTCTTCTGTTAAAATTGTAATAACGTGATTATGTTGTAGCGACAATAAAATAAACCATTCATTTAATTGCCGCTTGTTATAAATTAATCTGAATAGAATATTTAAAATCACTTTATTGGTACTTATGCACTTATGTTACCAGGCTGGCAGGTGTTTTTTTTAATTATTCTGTACTTCCCCCTAACAATTTAATAAACAAAAACGATATCTTGAATTTATATATAGGGATAATTATTTTATTATATATATATTCTTGGGGTGGGAGCGTGCGAGATAAATGACCGTTTGAATAAATTAACAATGATTTAAATTTGTAATTATAAAAAAGAAATCGGGTAAAACTTGCGGAGGGTGCTCTGTTGTACGGATGTTGTAAAAATGGAACGGAAATTTAAATTTCGTTTCGTTTTAATCTGTTTTTTATTGTATTTCCCCTCCCCCAAAAAAAAATGAAAGTAATCGAAAGAATAGCATTCAACAATCGTACTGTTTATATATATATATATATATATATATATATATATATATATATATATATATATATATATATAACGAAAGAGCTGATTTTTATCAAATAAAATCGAAATAGACACCCCCCCCCAACCTTGTCGGTATACATGAAAATCTATAAAAGTTTACATGTCGAATGTGAATGATGAGTTGGATGTACTGTAAAAATACTGCATGGGCAAAAATAAACGAATAAGGATATGGGGACATATAGTTTTGAAAGCCGATTTTTCATATTTTTTTTTTTTTTTGTGTAGGTTTCCGAATACTTTTTGATTGTATTTGAAAGATTAAGGACTAAATTTAATTTCCCAAAGAAAAAAATATATTTATACACGTGAAAAAAAAAAGTTATGAAAAATGTTTGCACGGCGAGCTAACCAATTTTGCTAAATTCAGCTAAATTTTGAAGTTAAATAAATTCATTGTAAAAATCCTTTTCGAGATAAATTAGTTTTCTACTTCAAAGATAATTAGTAAAGTAAAATACTAAGATATTGAATTAAATTAAAATAAACACCTTGTTTGCACAAAAAATAGCTGAATTAGACCTAAAACTGAGTGTTTTTGCCGTTCACAAAACCACAACAAACCATACTTTTGGAAATACAGAATATAATGCGGTCCAAATCTGAGAGAGTCGAAAAGTTTTCTGAGAATGACGTCATGTAATTAAAAGGAAGGAGAGTTGCTGGGTTTCGTTTTTACCCCCCAAACTGGCATCCGTACATTTCTATTGTAAATGTTGGTATAAATTTTACAATTTTTTAATTTAATTATTTTTCTATGTTCCTGTTTTTAAATTATTTTCTTTAATTATTGACCAATATTATATAAAAATTATGTTACGCCGAAAGTTTCACGTTCTTGCGAGCAAGGAAATTATTAAAATCTTGCATATAAAAATTATGCAAAAACACGCACAAAAGCAAACAAAAAAAAAGCAAGCGCACACGCGCATATATGTGCATTAACACCAACAAACGCGCGCCCAAGTTTACGCTGCTTAATAGTTTTATGATATAGACACACACACGTACACGTACACAAACGCACACACACACACACACAAACACAAACACAGACGTGCTGAATCAAATAAAAACAAACACGCACGCATACATGTATTATGTACATATGCACATGTATGTGTCTAAGCACAAACACGCGTGCGCAAGGTTTTGCGGCCTATTAGTTTAATGGCACGCACACACATGCGCAAATACAGGCACCCAAGTAAATAAAAACAAACATACACCCACACGTATGTGTATAAACACAATCAAATACGTGCGGAAGTTTATGCGTCCCACGCGTGCGGAAGTTTATGCGGCCTATCAGTGTAATGGCATACACATAGCAACGCGGTGTTTTTTAATGTGTAAATACATGTGTAATGCGTTGTCGGCGTGGTTAATGTCATTAGTAATAAGCTAGAGGGTTTCTCTTTCGTATGTATGTAGTCTGAAGAGGTCATATTGTAATGTAAGTGTTCGGTTTTGAGGCTGATCCTGGTAATGTCGAATGTAGGAATGTTTATCGGTCAGCCATTCGAAATACGGGGGATACGTCAAGGGAGACGTCACTATTTTTGTAGTTGGAAAGTTCTAAGAGTATGCGATGCGTATTAAATCAGTTGCCAGTTAATGGTGGCGTAGACACAAGAAAGTAGAAAAAAAAACAAATTCACGCGGTGAAGAATGAGACCGTAAGAGGCCTTATGGAATAGAGAAAAAATTAGAACCACTTCCTTTAAAGGTATTTGCAGTAGTGCCGATGTCGCTCCTAGGATGTAATGTACGATTTTTTATGAAGCTTAAATATGTCTGTAATGAAGTTGAAAAGTTACAGAATGTATAGTCTCGACATAATGGATTTGTGTGTGGTACATGTTGTTGCAAAGTTACGGTATTTTGTGCAAAGAGGAAAAACTACGTCGCTTTTATTATATATGGATTATTATTAACCGATATCAGTTGGGCTTCAAAAACGTAAGTACACTTTATTTATTTAAGCTATGAGAGGTGTTTCACCTTGAAGCTATGAGAGCAATTTACAAATGTTACATCGATCGAAGCGTTGCAAAAATCACACCCAGGATGAGTACAGTAGTCCGATGAATCCAAATAATACGAATAACCAATCCTCATTTATTCATGAGTATGTAGCTGGCTGACCGAAACATGCTCATGAATGTGTAGCGACATATAAACGTTTATGTAATATATATACATATATATATATATATATATATATATATATATATATATATATATATATATAATTATAAATATGTATGTAACCCACTTTCCGGTTTACGACATCCGGTTGCGCATGCGCGCATGACCTGCGCACTGATATATTAACGTTATTATTTCGAAATTATTATTTAACATGAAAAGAGTGGGGTTTAAAATACTTAAATGTAATACAGAAATGAATGATGTAAACAAAAAAAGCAGATACATCAAAATTTGAATTTAACTATAATATGTATTATGGTATCTGTTCAGTGCACATTTACCTATAATTATGGCCAACCACTCATAATTCAGTAACTGTAATTTTTTTTTCAAAAATAATCAATTATAATAAACAGAACGACTCATAGAAATCTATCTAGATTCTTTTTTCATTTTAATATACTTTCATAGAAATGTTTCTGTTACGTCAAAAAAAACTATTTTCTTTACGTCACAAGTGTCACGCTCATACATGAATTCTATAGCTAATATAACATACTGACCAAACGGGTCACGGGTAGTCTAGTATATATATATATATATATATATATATATATATATATATATATATATATATATATATATATATATATATACGAGGTGCCTTCAAGAAGTCACCAGGCTTTTTTCGTATAGGCACATGAATATATACTTATATATTATTATTATTACCAGTAGTAGTATTTACTATAATAATTATTAAATACTTACAGACACTAGTGCTTCATCCTTTCGGGAATCATCAGTGCAGGGTATCACGATTAACGCCAGTCGAGAGATTCGAATCCTAACAACAGAAGTCATGTCCGGCTTCATTAGAAAGGGCCCGAGCCACTAGGCTACCGTAAACCGCGAGAGATATAAGTTGAAATTAAATATTTATTATTATTAAATGCTTTTAGTAAGTCAGAGGAATCTTATCATTATATGACGATCTGCGCGTATTAGCTAAATTGATCAACTTTATTACAACTAAAAGTGCTCAATGATAAGATACAAGTTTCTTAAAGGGGCTGACATCATTATTTATTAAATTATTAAATTATTAAATACCTACAGATACTAGTGTTTCATCCTATCGGGAATCATCAGGGCATGGTGTCACGATTAACGCCAGTCGAGAGATTCGAACCCCGACAACAGAAGTCATGTCTGGCTTCATTAGCAAGGACCCGAACGAGCCACCAGGCTACCGTAAACACTACAAGTGACGTTTTGTGATATATATATATATATATATATATATATATATATATATATATATATATGTATATATATATACAGTAATTTGAAGTATCAAAATTTCTCTCCTTCATAGAACATCCCATTTGTATAACAAATTATATCGAGGCTGATTTCCAATTAACTACAACATGTTCATCGTCAATCTAATGTAAGCAAGTGCTTGTTCAGCCATCCTCTTGTATAATCAAGTCCTCTTAAGTAATCTTCTGTCCATTCCACCAATTGTCTCCGCTACTCTCGTGGTGGCGATCATCATTCAAGCCTCATTCTATTTAACCATTATCCTCAAGTGGCTGTCAGGCCTTGACAAGTGAATGACTCACCAGTAAAGGACGACTGCACCTTACGGATTGATATTCGCTTCGCCAATTATCTAAGGATACGTAGCTCCTCATACCTTTGACGAACACGATAAGATGTCAGCTGTTTTCGTTCTCCAGGGTTGATTATAGTAGTATTTGTTTTTATATTTGTCTATTTCATATTATCTAATCAGTGATCTTTATTCAATATTTGTTATCGCTGGATCGGGAGTGACGTGGATACAGAGGGGTAGACTGCGTCTATAAATTGCATGCACAGTTCGATTGCCCATAGAAGAAAGAGACGCCCGGAAATCAACCCTGAATCATGAAGTGGCTCATAGCAGTGTGCCTGGTGGCTTTGGCCTATGCCAACGATATTGTAAGTGATCAATCACAAAAACATACACATGCAAAATTACACACTTTCATGCACATAATCGCATACATATATATATATATATATATATATATATATATATATATATATATATATATATATATATATATAAAAGAATAACAGTATAGTTACATTCCACGATCCAAATATTTATTTTTTATACAAAACAGCTTCCCAAGCATGTTAAAATTTGGGTGCATTTTACAGATCCGTTTCGTTATGCGAAAACAATCGCTTATTATTATGTCAACACCGAATTTTTCGGGCATCTACCCTTCAAAAAATGTTTAAACACATTCTTTGCTTAGAAAAAAAAATGCGGTAAAATATAATGATGCAAAAAGAAAAATGACAGAAGAAAATAGAAATTATATATATATATATATATATATATATATATATATATATATATATATATATATATATATATATATATATATAAGGAGATGGGGGAAAGGAGAGAGAGACTTTTTCATTGTACCACTTCATTGGAAACAGATATTTTTATGCTCATCCGAAAAAGGTTCTACGTATTTACTATACAATCTTACAATAGTTTCTGTTTATATATTTTTGTATAAAATTCTTTGCATATGTGCTGTTTATTTTATTATATTAATAGAGGAACTCATCAGTGCTAAAAATTAATTACTGTAAACATTGAATATTTAATTTGTGTACCTATAAAAAACTGAAAACTTTATTTTATTTTATAAAAAAAATGATTCGTTATATAAGTGTATTTAGGCAATGTATTTTAATTAAGATAAACGTTATAGAACAATACTGAAAGCATTGGCTTTGAAAAATCTTCTTTTTCTGAATTTTGTCGCATGATCCATCTAGTACTTTTGTAAAATTGTCGTACATATGATCTGAAAGTTTTTTGTACGATTTTTCGCAACTACTTTCGATTGATCCATTAATTCGTCTTCAGTTGGGGTAGTAGTTTGTTTTGTTATATTTTCTGTTCGCTGGACGATGTGGCAATGAATGGAATTTTAAACGTAATCATGGCAAATGAAACCTAAAAACCTACGGATTCAACATGCGACAGTTTGACAAAAATACTCGATAGATCATCCGAAAGATCGAAATCGCAAAAAAAGTCTGATTAAGCGGAAACATTCCGTGTTGTTCAATAATGTTTGCCTTAATCATCATCTATCTATCTATCTATCTATCTTTCTTTCTTTCTCTCTTTTTTCTTTCTCTCTCTTTCTTTCTTTCAATCTCTCTCTCTTATATATATATATATATATATATATACACTAGCAAAAGTACACGTCGTTGATTGTGTTCAAAAACAGCCTACAGAAAATGGACTCTGATTTATGAAAATATGATAGGTTATGAAAAGGAAGCGTTGTAAAGAGATAGCTTCGAATGTGGGGGTATCAAAACCAAAGCAAAATATGATGAAAGTAAAAATAAAATAGATAAACCCCATAATTTAGTATACCATACCTGTTCGCACTGAAACACTTATCACAATATTCTGTGGATCTATATTAAAAAACTTTGTTTAACTTTGTGACATATTTACATTCTATGGAGGCAAGGCGCGAACGAACATCCCATAATTTTATTATACCATATTTCTTCAAACTGAAACATAATTATCAAAGTATACTTACACAGATAGATATGAAAAGTCTTTATTAAAGTGTGTGCCTATTTCCATTCTATGGAGGCCAGGCGCGAACACAGACCCCACAATTTTATTATACCATCCCTATTTAAGTTAAAACATAATTATCAAATTATTATTATGTACATCTATATCAAAAACCCTTGTAAACGTTTTTTTTTTTTTTTAATTTTAAAATTTTTTATTTCCATACTTTGTGGACCAGGCGCGAACGCAGACCCCACAATTTTAATGAATCACCGTTCTGCCAGAGCAAACATACCTATCCTTGTGTCTCGATACATCTTCTATCATTATATGTAATCAATTTATTAAAATAGTCAACGATATAGGAGCCTAGTCGTGACCAGACACACACAGGCATTCAGCTTTATATTATATATATATATATATATATATATATATATATATATATATATATATATATATATATATATATATATATATATATATATATATAGGAATAGGACTCATGGAAGGAAATCGATTTGATTTTTAACGGGCGGGTTCAAAATTTTCCACGCATGCGCCAATGTACCTCAATACATTTAACTGCGTAAATTTACAGCACACACCTCTCATAGGATTGTCGTGCCTGCCTTTTTTCATATGATTTACAAAACCATCTTTTGACGAAAGGAGCCAATCACTCCATTTTCTGTTGCATATTCTCTGATATAATATTTTCATTCTGCTTTTTTAAAGCACGCTTTAAGAAAGCAAGATCTACATGCCGCTTTTCAAACTCTTTACATCTTATTGTGATCGTTTTTCTCCATAATGATCAACATTTCTACTTGTCTGTAAATTTTAAAGACAATCTGTTCAGCTGTTTCGGAGTCTATAAGGAACGAACTCACACACACAAACACAGATAAAGGTGCATTTATATTTATCTATCTATCTATCTATATCTCTCTCTCTCTCTATATATATATATATATATATATATATATATATTTACATAACTGTTTATCAATAATAAATTTTACTTGAAAAGACCTCTATAGTGATCCACCGTGTGATACAGTATCTCATAATATATTTTAAGGAAAGTTCTCTATCAAATGGCGAGTGTTTAAAATCTCCTGAAAACCGTGTGAAGTTGAACTTGAGACTGGGTGTAAATGGAATAAGGTTATTTATTTGTTCATTTATATTTTTGTGAGAGGTTTATGTCAGATATTCACTGTGACATAGCTCCCAGTCACAATTTCAGTTACACACGGTTTTCAAGAGATTTGAACCACTTCTGGTTTGACGAGGAAATATATTATGGAACACTGATACACAGAGTAGATCACTGTGTAAAAGTTTAACTTTTCAAGTAAGATATATTATTGATAAAAATTATATATATGTTGCGCAGTCGTCGGTTCATATTTGTCTATCTATCTATATATCTATCTATATATATATATATATATATATATATATATATATATATATATATATATATATTTCTTCGGTGGTGAAAAAAACCCGGACGGGAGTGCTCAATGTGTAGCCAGAGCAGTATATAGGAAATTTATTGCTATGAATCTAGAATGAATTTCAATTTTGTTTCCGCTAGTCGGATCTCTCCTCATCTTCAGAGGATATCTTCCTAGCGCGAACAAAATGCAAATTCATTCTGGACTCACGGCAATAAATTTCCTATATATATATATATATATATATATATATATATATATATATATATATATATATATATATATATATATATATACGTTGTGTGTGTGTTATCTAACGGACTGTTTTCCTTATATCCTTAATATTTATTTCGTGTTTATTTTATCTAACGGCCTGTGACTCGTGTAGCGTTCGTGGGTGCGTGAGTGTATTACATATAATTCGCAGTACATTTATGAACGAGATATCTGTTCCTGCATGGCTTTCTAGAGAAGCTGGGCTCTGCTATAACGAATATATACGCATATATACGCATGCAATTCAGACACAAGACTGTGTATGTTTTATATTAGTTTATTTCAATCCCGGACATCTCATCTTCCACAGCATGGAGTGAAATCGACGATCTCGGACTTGCGGCGTTTCTCTGTATACATTTGAGACCGTCGCTCCTTTATCGGGAGACCCATCTTGCTTCCTCGGCTTCTCGGACCCAACTCTTTCATAAATGGAACCTTGACACGTCAGATCTAGTTCCTGCTTGGCCTACTTCCGTTGTAACTTACAGTTCATCCAGTTTGATCGATTGTCAGCTTCACCCCTTTGGCCTATGCACCTGTGTGTTTGCTTAAACCAGTTGCTTTCTTACGATTCACATTTCCGTTGTTTAATTACCCCTAGCCAGATAGATAGACAGATACACAGATAAATAGACAATAAATGATTGTTACCCGGCATTGACAGGTTATTACCTAACGCACACACACACACACACACACACACACACACACACACATATATATATATATATATATATATATATATATATATATATATATATATATATATATATATATTGCATTTTGCATGCACTTTGGGAGAGGGGTCTATTTTCCGGCTCTTAACTTTAGAAGACTGAACTTTAAAAATCGATACTAAACACCTATAATTATCTATATTGAAAAGGCATGCAGTGTCATATCTTATACCTATATACTATAGCTTATCAAGTGAATAAATACTCATTAGCCATAGTTTGTACTTATATTTAAAGTGATCTATATTAAGTAGAAACTCTTAGATGGACCAAAATTTATAGAAGCTAGAAGTAATTGTAATGAGGAAATAGCGACAGCTAAGCGAGAATATACCGAAACCACTAGAAAACGCATTGAAGCGCAGATATTAGGATCTCGTGATTTCTTTAAAATCTAAAACAGTGTAGTAAATAATGGGCAATCAACAATTCTCCCTCTATCCAACAATTTTGACGTTGTTTGCACGGCAACCGAGAAGGGTGACACGCTTGCCCGTCGGGGTGCCTCAAACTCTACTTTGAACCCAGCAAAATACTTTCTCCCTTATTTTCATTTGCGGACACAAACCACACTAGATGATTTGAAAATCACCCCTTCTCAGGTGCATGATATCATAAAAAACCTACTCACCTCAAAAGCATGTGGACCTGATCTCCCGGTTGTACTATTAAAATAATGCCTCGTTAAGGTTGCTCCAGTTCTCTCCAAACTTTTCAAACAATGCCTTTACGAATCTTGTTTTCCTGACTGCTGGAAAACTGCCAGTTTACAAGAATTCTGGCGAAAGAACTGGCTCATTAAATTATAGCTCCATTAGCCCCTTCCCTCGTTTCACCAAAAATATTTGAGTCTATAATTAATCCAGCTCTAGTCTATCACCTTACGGTTGCTAAACTTCTGCCTGATCAACAATACGGATTTAGGCAAGCACGTTCTATTACAGATATCCTTACTAAACCCTAGTCGTATATACCATGCAATTGATAAGGCAGGCAGGGAGGGGAGGGGAGTCGTCCTAGATATACCTAATACTTTTAACAGAGTATGGCACGATGGTCTTCTCATGAAAATAAAACCATATGGTATTACTTGACGAATACTTAACATAATTATATCCTTCTTAAAAAACGAATCCAAGTTGTCCTCGATGGCGTCCGTCAAATCAATATATATATATATATATATATATATATATATATATATATATATATATATATATATATATATGCGAGTGTACCTCAGGGGTCGATCTTGTAACGTTTATTATTCTTGATATTCAGGAATGACCTCCCTAGTTTCTGGGATGAGTATATTTGATGACGACATCACGCCCTATAAAAGGCACAATGGGAAAACGAATAAACACGTATCCAAGGCAATGACAGAAACCCTAGAGGAAGACCTCGAGTCTATAGTGGAATGTGGACAAAAATGGATGATAACATTTATGATGCCAAGACTAAGCTTGTCTCCTTACAATTAATTACAAGATAACTTCTAAACCGCCAATAGTTATAGAAAATCTAATATAGGGAATTTCTCAGTTAAAGTTTTAGAAGTTGTCCCAGACAGCCGTCAAGTAGTACTTGTATTTATCTTATTTGAGAGAATCGGTATTCGGAAGATATCAGCGACGACAGAACAATCGATAAGCACTTCGGGACAAGTTGTAAGGAAACGATCAAGAAGGTTTATGAAATATCTCTCAGCGTCAGACACGCGAGTAGGTTTCTCAACAATCGGCGTAAGATCATAGAAAAGGGGAAAACATAAAAAAACATACCTTCGTTATCGGTATGTGGACTAATCATTTATCATTGTAATCGTTCAAATCATTACAAACATGGACGCTGGCAAAAAGGGGAAACATATAGGAATATGGACAATTTTCTCAGAGATATTCTCAAAGATAGTTACTCCGTCATTGTGGGTACGATAGAAGGCAAAAATGAATGTTGTTCCGTGAATACGTGCTGCATAGAAACACATATAGGACAATTTGTGGTCTTTTGGGGAGGTGTCTATTTCATATGGAAACTCATCCTTAATAGAGGCACAAATTTTGTGTTCGTGGCGATTCTGGGGGTCGGGTTTTGATACAAAGTTCGAGTAACCTGCAATCATTGTCAGTGGAAGCTAACGGGCTAATGCCCGTTTCGTATTGGGTTTTTTCTCTACCGTGCTAGAAGGTTAATCACACCTGACACTATCCTATGTCTCTACAAAACCACAATTCGTCCATGCACGGATTATTGTTGCTACATCTGGGCTGGTGCCATGTATCTCTCCTTCTAAGACAGGATGCAAAAAACTCTCCAACCTTATAGGCCCCACATTATCAACAAAACTCGAACCCTTGTCACATCGGTAAAATGTTGCACCACTGTGCCTGTTTTATATATTCTTTTTAAAGGGATATGCCCTGACGAACTCATAGCACTTGTCCCCTTCGACCTAAAAACCCTCGATTAACGCGACAATCAGCAAACTAATATTCCTTCAGTATTTATGTCCTAATATGCTAGAAAAACTTATACTCTAAAAGTTTTCTAGACTTTGGGATTACCTCCGGTCTCCTGCTTCGTTAACTGCCCTGATATGCAGAAATTCCAGTGAAATGTGAACATAAATCTCACTGCTAAACTCCCTATATAGTGTCTCTCTAGATATGGTCCTAAAAAGTAGTGTCCAAGTGGCACTGTGCATTGATATGGGTAAATAGGAGTAAAATAAATTTTAATAATTTGGAAAAAAAAAGTTAAAATTAAAATTATTCTCCACCATTATATAAAAGCCACTTCGTGTGTGTGTGTGTGTTCGCATTAGTTTTTTCCACATCGATTCCGAAACGGCTGAGCCTATCTTTTGCAAATTTCACACAAAGGTAATTTACGAGGGGAGGGCAATAAGTAATGCCCCTGACCCACTTCCCATAGCAGTGGAGCAACGAAACTTGGCACAGTTATTAGTCTTTCTCTACATAGGAAGCACCTACAGTTATGCATTTCTCCCATCGTTTGATGCACCTCTGGAGACCGTTTTATATAATACCTCAGCTTGGTCCTCCAACCACGACATAACTTCAGAAATCAAGGCTGTATCATCTGGGAAACGCTTTCCTTTCAAAAACAACTTCATGGCTGGGAAGAGTTGAAAGTCAGAGGGTGCAAGGTCAGGAGAGTAGGGAGAATCATGGGAGGATTTCATAACAACACGCCCGTGCTTCTGGTCGGGCGACATGCCAGTTGTGGACCGGAGCGTTGTCCTGCAGGAGGAGGGTACCTTTGCTGATCTTGCCCCGCCTCTTGATTTTGATAGCTTCCCTTAATTTCCTCAAAAGTGAAGCATAATAGGCTCCTGTAATTGTGGTACCCTTTGCCAGGAAATCTGCCATCACTACTCCGTCCTGGTCCCAGAAGATTGTGCGCCCTTGCCTTCTTTGGAGGTGGTGAGTCCAAGTGCTTCCACTGCATTGACTGGGCTCTGGATCATAGTGATGGACCCAGGTTCCATCCTGTGTAATCAGTCTTTTGAAAACTTTGACTCATCTTCTTGGCACATCTCCAAATTCATCCTCGAGCACTCGATGCGTTCTCGCTTCTGGAATGGTGTGAGCAACCTAGGAATCCATCTGGCAGACCCCTTATGCATATGCAAATGGTAATGAATGATAGTTTCCACAGACTCTGTACTAATCTTGACATTTTGGGCTATTTGGCGAATAGTAATGCGCCGATCTTCCAAAATGGCAACCTCAAATTGACGGACAGATGCTTCATCAATGGCAGAATGAGGGCGACCTGGCGTGGGAGCTGTTCCCACAAACTTCCGGCCATGTTTCAATTCACGCTGCCAGCGACTTACAAGGTCATATGATGGGGCATTATCACCATAAGTTTCTTTCATTTCATCAAAAGTTTCCTGTGGTGTGCGTCCTTTCAAATACAAAAACCGGATCACTGCTCATACATTCAACAGGTTCCATTTCACACCTGACTCAGTTCAAACACCTGTAAAACAGAAACCACAATTAGTTCAGAGCTGTAATTTGCCACATAAGCCTTAGAGATATAAATCATTTCACATGCACAATTTCAGCTAGATCAGACTACTAGAAGTGGGTCAGGGGCATTACTTATTTTACGCCCCTCATATACTTCTGGCAGTATTCTTAGATATGTTCTGTACAGAAATTCATCCGATAAATATCGAAAATCGAAAAAATCCGATCTAAAATATAGTCTTTCTTCTCTTATATAGGTAATAAGAATTTTTACAGGGAAATATTTTACGTTACACCGGTGTAACTTTGGCCGCTGTAACGTAAAATATTCCCCTGTAAAAATTCTTCTCATCTATAAGAGAAGAATGACTATTTTTAAGCCCAAATATCAGCTGACCTGATATTGTAAACGAACACAGAATTTGATGAACGACATTATCATTATTATTTTTTTAATTTTTATTGCGAATTAGTCCACGGGGCAAATTATGCCTCGTAGTATAAAATATTCAATAGAGGATTGATTCTATAATAATACATAGGCAATTTGTATGTATTAAAATATCGTGTTTAAACCTATTATACGACCATGCAACGCCGAGTGCCCAGCTAATAAAAAATACGGACAACACATTTATTTTCTATTATTGTGTCACCATCTATCAAATGGACGCAGCTATTTGTGTAAATAAACTATTATAAGAAAAAGCATTCATGTTTTAATTCAAATCAATTCACGGCAATTTTCGAAAAACTGGTTTCGCCAAACTTGTAATTTTTGTTTCTATGGCATGATATCGCTAAATGCCAAACACTTTTTTAATGTATTAACAAGTCACCGCCTATTACGGCACAAAGGACACTCAAAGACAAGAGTAAATGAGTTTCAAATGGGTGATGAGACAGCACCGTGACGATTGGTACTGATTGTTGAAAGGCGACGGCTCAACAAAAACTTTGAAAAGCAATCCGTTGTAATAAGTATTACGGCCAGGTAGTAAGTTGAAAGAAACTTTGCTCACGATAGTTCTGTTTATATTTATATATCTTGGTTGTCGTGAGAGAAATGTTTTCTCATGAATGCTTACATGGGAAGCGACGTGTGTGTGTGTGTGTGTGTGTGTGTGTGTGTGTGTGTGTGTGTGTGTGTGTGTGTGTGTGTGTGTGTAGGGAGGCACAGTCAAAAACAATTTTTAAGCTAATATTATTCTATTTAGGCCTTATTTATTTAATGTCTATATATTTTTTTCCAATTCTCAGTGTGGGCGACCGAAAAATACAATTACGAATTACTTTTAGTAGGGTTATGAAAAATGGGGAAAAAAAACGTATCATTTTCAAATGGGGGCCCATGGAGTCTTAAAAAACGTTGTCTTTTTTTTTAATACCAAGTAAGAAATCCGAGTACTGATAGTACCTATTTACTATGCCTCCCCACGGGACAGAGTTAGACACCAGGGTCGTTTTTTAACGGGGAGAAAAGGTACAAAAATAAAAATTGTCTCAGTCGTGAAGGATTTCTCCTCCACCGAAAGAGAACAAGAAATAGAAGTGCAGCATCTGAAGAACAGATACTACACTTTGATCTTGTCCCGAAGGGCAAGCCACAAGTTAAAATAAATATTTTCATTCAGACTTTTATAAACTTAAAAATTAATGTGTCTCCATTTATTCGTTTTGACATGGATTCGAACCGACAAATTATTTTGGGAAGATACTCGTACTGAAGAATAAAGAAAGGCATACGAAGAATCAGATTTATAAAAATCTAAATGCAACTCAACTTTTTACTTGAAAAATGGTTTTCTTTATTATTATTTTTATATGGTAGATCAGGGGCCAAGATCACAGTGTAGTATATGCTACACTTCATCTTTTTCCCCCCTCGGTCAGTGGAGGAGAAATCCTTCATGACTGAGGCAATTTTATTTTTGTTCCTATGGAGAGTGCCCCTTTTCGGGAACTGGATTTTCCCACACTAAAAAAACCGACCTTGTATCTAACTCTGCCCTCGTGGAAAGGCAAGTAAATAGGAGTAATGATCGTGGTTTGCTATCGATACTAAAACACTTTATGGTGTTGCTGAAATTTTGAGATGAGGGTTGGTCATTCGTATTATTTGGATTCATTGGATTACTGTTCTCATCTTGAGTGTGGTTTTCACGACGTTTCGGTCGATGTAACCTCCAAATGTCTTTAGGTGTATCTTGTCGAATGTTTCTGTCAAACTCGCAAATTTTGATGGAATTTTGAATGGAACCTTTTATTTACTACACGGTGGAAGCATGCTTTTGTTCCATCAGTCATGATCGGATAGAGGTCCTAAGTAATTCGTAATTATATTTTTCGGTCACCCACACTGAGAATTGCAAATATATATATATATATATATATATATATATATATATATATATATATATATATATATATATATATTAAATAAATAAGGCCTAAATAGAATATTATTAGTTTAAAATTGTTTTTGACGCTGACTTCCTACATACGCGCGTGTGCGTTTTCATTTTTGTCTTTTGTGGATTGTTTTCATGTAGACGCAAAACTTTCAGAAAATTAGAAAAGGTATTATTTCAGGAGGAGATAATTATGTCATTCACTTCTCTCGCAAAAAATATTCTGATAATGAACCCAATCCTAATCTTCAGAAATTAAGCATTCAAAAATGTATTTTATATATGCACATGAAAGTGTGCAAAACTTTCCAATTTTATTCGGATTGCGAATATTTATTTCTATGTATGTAAAAACAGCGCATGACTAGAATGAAATTAAAGATGTAATGAAAAGAAAAAATGTGATGGTTTATAAAAATTATTTTAAAAAAACATTTTCTCATGAAAAAGCTTTAAAAATATGAGGTGAAGTATCGATTTCTCGATTTCTCCGCACATGTATCCGTGTTGATTTTAATTCTACAGGGTAGAAGGATAAAGTTGTCGCCCTAAAAAAAACAACACATTAGCTTTTTTTTTTAAACTTTTTTTTTAAATCAATTCAGGTAACAGTAGAGCTGATATGTATATTCAATCTAGCCGCCTTCAATCTCAATCACAGCCTCGATACGGGTCTGGAACTGGGAGCATGTCTTTTCCATAAGCGCCGGCTTAAGCTCGGCGAATACTCGGCAGATGGCGGCGATCAGGCTGGCTTTGGTAGTGTGGGAAGTCACGTTGGTGATGTTCTCGACATATGACAAAATGAAGTAGTTCAACGGGTTTATGTCGGGGGAGGCGGGGACACAATGAGAGAAGGGTACAAAATCGTAGCACTCCTTCTGAAGACAAGCCTGGGTCGGTACCGAGTCCTGCTGCCAAACCCAGGATCTATCAGCGGCCACGTGATTGCACCAGGGATCACCACACTCTTCAGCACATTTAGGTACACTTTGATGTTGACTTTCAAGCTGATTTCGAAGATGTGAGATAGCATGATGTGACTCTCACTTAAAACCACACCAAAGACCATAGTCGTGGCCGCAAACTTGGTTTTCATCACTCTAGACACGCCCCAGTTTTTTGTGGCAATCCAGCGATGTATTTAGAGGGCATTGGCAATTGTTCTCTTGTCATAACTTGGATCGGTAGAGAGCATGGGTTGTACAGCAGTGTATCTCCGATCTCGCTCGTTGAGCATTGTGTCACTTTCAGATGTGATAGAAGGATCCTATCGCTCTTGGGATTTGTACACAACTGGCCAACTAGTAGATGGTCTGCAGCAACAAAAAAAAGAAAACCGGTTTTCATCAAACGGAAATGGAATCATGGCGTCTTTCTTAAGCGATAATTTTACCGTTCCACCATGCATGTGTTATTTTCGGAAATAAGTCCCCAATTTTATACTTTTAACAATAATGCAGTAATTTTAGAACCTCTGGTATATTTCCTTTTATTTCATCTTTAATTCTATTCTAGTTGTGCGTTGTTTTAACATACATAGATATGAATATGCATAATCCGGATAAATATTTGAAAGTTTTGCCCCCTTCTTTTTTTAACTTTTAAAGGTTAAGACTTGTTTCATTAAAGAATCGTTTTACTATTACACTGAATGACGTCAGAGACATTGATTTATTTTCAAATTATTACGCAAATAACTTGAAAGTATCGCGTTTCGTCGATATCGCGTTTTTAAAAGTTAAAAATGTGCCAAACAACGAATGCGTACATGTAGAATTAAATTAAAGAGGCAATGAAAGAAAAAACATCGTATTGTTGGAGACGCATTTCCATGGGATTTCCATGGACTATCTTATGACGTCACTTCCTCTGGTGACGTCACTTCTGGTAACGAGTATCGGTGCCCGGGAGTCAAAGATTGGTACGCAGCCAACGAGGTCGTGTGCAAACGCCCAACAGTTGAGGAATGGTATTGCTCAAGCCGCCTTGCCTGTAATATATGTGAATACATGTTTGTTTCTAAAAGTCGTGTGTTCCTTTCGTTTTATTACCATTTAACACCATAACAATTATTTTATTACTGTTTAAAGTATTAAATTTGGGGGAATTATTTCTGAAAATAATTTTTTTTTTTAAATTAAAATCAGCACGGATACATTTTCCTAGAAATCGATATTTTGCCTCATATATTTAATAGTTCCGAAAACAATAAGAAGAATTTAAACAGAGAATGTATAGGTAAAACTAGAAAGGCACAGGAGGATTAAACGAATATATCCATGTTAAGCAAATAAAACACATTTCGAAGACATGTGCGGAAAAATCAATATTTCTACTAATATTCATTAAGATTTCCTTAGGAGAAAAAGACATGTAACAGAGAAAAACAATGTATTTATACATGCAAACACGGATCATGTAAATATTCACAGCAAAAACTCTTTTAGCTACAACCACGGTAATTAATTTTCCTTTCTGATTGTGTACCTAAATATAAACAGACCTTGTATAAGAGAAAATTTCTTTCCAAGAAATACTCGTCTGTGGAACAAAATGTCACAGGGTTGCTTTCTAGCTGACTAAAACATGGTCGATTTCGGGTCCAATATTAACAAGTTTATGCTGAGCCATCCTCTTTGATAATCAGGTTCTGCCAAATTTTAACCATCGTTACCAATCCTCACACTGTTGTCTCACCATCTGTCTCATCTGATCGTCATCTTTTTTTTTTTATCTGCTTCTTTCGAATTCTTATGATTTTTTTAATGCGATATTCGTTTTTTTATTACTTACTATTTACACTTTCCAACATTTGTCCGCTATAAAAGGATTTGACTATTTTCATTATTAGCATGATTTCTCTTCATATTATAGTGAAAGCGGTTGGAGGGAACGCAATTACTTGTATACAAGAATGTCATTCTTTTTTTTTTTTGTTCTTTTTTTGCGTTGTCCATAAGCAATAAATATGACAATGCTGTATCACTTTAAAAAAAAAGGTAGCCCCTGTGTCTGAATTACATTTTTTCAGCACCGTAAAACAAGAGAGAGGAATGAGTTGGACAGAAGATACGAAGGGGTTTACGGAGAAAGACGGTAAAAGGATGAGAGGAAAAGAGAGACCGGAGAAAGAAGAAGAGAAATAAATTTTAATATAAAGATGTTAAACATGATTTTACTACTATTTAATTTATATGATCCCAAACAACGCCGACTACTCCTGCTAGTCTATTTTATAAAAGGACCGTTGTATTGTGTATGCATCTATGTTTGTATGTCCACCTAACAGCACAAAACTACTAACCAAAGACCCACAAAGTTAATATCTTCTTGATCGGCGTTGCCTCGGAAGTTAATACCTAAAAAAAAACAGCATTATACATTGTTTGTGTGTCGACTAGGTTTTGTCAGAGTGGGTGATCTGTTTTTCAGGCATTTCCGTTATCTATTGTATGAGCGAGACCTGGGATAGAAGTTGGGAAGAGGTGTGCGGTAGAACAGGGAAAAGAGATAGATAGATAGATAGATAGACAGATAGATAGATAGATAGATAGATAGATAGATATTTTATTATTTTAACCAATTCCATTTTTATTGGCTCCTATCTACGCCGAATAGTTTTGGTAGTATTCGATATACAGCAATTAAGTCTGAAGTTTTTACGTTTATGTTGTTGTAGACTGCGATATTTGACTTATATGGGTGCTCGGCGTTGCGCAGGTGTTTGGAGGTGTGTATTGATCTATCTAGCTGAAAACACTATCAATAATTTCCCCCACTCTTTATCTGTGCCTAAACCTAAACATAGATTCCATGAACAAAGCTTCTTTCTTAGAACTGCACGCCTGTGGAACTCTGTTCCGTCTGCCTGCTTCCCTCCGGACTACAACTTGGATGTCTTCAAGTCCAATGTTAACAAATTCCTAATGAACCGCCCCCTTAAGTAAACACTTCATCCAATCTCCACACTAACGTACTGTACTTGCAATAACCCTTATCCCTAAGTTGCTTCCGGGCCTTGATAAATGATGACCACTGTGTAAAAAAAAAGGGATCAGAGTGTAAACGTGTTTAAGGATAAGCTACAAACATTGACTACTTAAGCCCGGAATTAAAATGTTTTTACCTTTCACAGCATTTTTTCGGACAAAAACGTCATTTGTCGTAATCGTCTGTTCACACTCATTTTTCCATCATTTTACTCCATGTAAGTGCATGCATTGCCCATCAGAATTGTCTAAATCGGAAAACCCTATTAAATAATCTTTATCTCTACCATCCTCATTATCATCCGATCTATCACTCCCCGATAGAGACGAAAGTTCGTCATCAGTATCCAAACATGACGAAGAACATCCTGTTCAGTAACACGATGCTTTTTTTGGAGCCGTCATCCTGTTCACTAAGGGAGTAAGAACTACTGCCAGCTGGTGTTAACTTGAAGAACTAAATCTGTATTTCACGTGGGGATTCCCCAGCTTGACGGAAAAATCGATTTTAGTGTAGGATTTCGCATAGACTTTTGCTGTGTACGTTTTGCGTATACACACGTAATACGGACTGCGGGAACGGTTTGCGTTTGAGTGTATATATATATATATATGATGATTGATGATTGCAACGTCTTGTCAGATGAGTGCCACTCCCTCAGACACTTAAAGTCTATGAGCCCAAAAATGACTTCCATCGCCACAGGACCATTTTAATAGACAAATGCCTCAGGAAGTATCTATACACAGATGATGTTACAGAGTCTTAGCTTTGTACGACAGCTAAATCTCTCTCTCGGTTCAAAATGTTGAGATCCAGCAACAAGCAAGAGCAAGATAGCCGTCAACAAATTAAACTGCAGACCAGCTTAATGCGGGTACTGGTTTCCCATTTTATGTTTTTTTTTTTAATCAGAGATTTTCTTCTCCTAGAAAGGTTGCCTTCACCACGGCTTACGGGAGCCCTCTCCACCCCAATACACACATACATCCACACAAACACACACGGTGCTAGTTGGCTGTTGATCCCGAAAAAGGGTTCATTATATATATATATATATATATATATATATATATATATATATATATATATATATAAAAGTGAACGTGTCTGTCTGTCTGTGTGTCTGTGTATATTTCCCTACGCAATAACTCTGTCAATTTTTAGTCTATAGACTCGAAATTTAGAATACCGGGTACTGAGATTTGGGAAAATCGATGTGACGGGTGTCAGCCAGAAATTTGGCTATTAAGGGGTCAAATTTCAACGATTTGACCTTTAAGAACTCTACCAAACTCCTCCGACAATTTTGGGTCTAGACACTTGAAATTTCAGATATAGGTTCCTTGAACCTGGATCTAACTTAATAAAGTGATTTGAGCCCGAAACTATGAATTTTAAGGGGTCATAATAGGGGTCAAAGTTTTAAAAAATTAACCATTTTTTTGTTTTTTTGCTTTTTTTGCACAGCATACACCTCCAAACACCCGAGCAACGCCGGGCACCCCTGCTAGTATATATATATATATGCATGTAAAATATTTTCCCATGCTTTTTCCACGTAAGGAAAATGGACTCTATACTGTTTATTGTTAAAGTGTTTTTATTCTATACGTCTGACGAAAGGTTGTTCTTGTGAAAATTTTCAAACGACATGAGGTTTGAATTTGTCCGAATAGTCTTGAAACAATTGTAACTAACGATGAAATACACTATTTGTTGCTATCAATCTATTCCTTGATGCCGGGATTTTGTTTACGGGCTTAACTGCATAAAATCGGTTGGGTTACAACGATTTTGGTTTTAACAATCATCGTATTAAAACCGATTTCATAAAAGCTCATTAATTAAATGTTTTAAAGTTGCAGCACCTCCTCCTGATGAGAGTCGGGCAACGGTTCGGTTGTGATGGTCAGAGTAGAGTTGCAACTAGTCCTTTCTTGGGTGCATCCACAAGTATGCGACTACTAGATATGAGAAAATTGTGCTCGTTTGACTCACTAGAACAGATTATAGCAATCCTGTTTATGGAAATGAGAGATCCGAGGATCGTTCCAAAAGTAAGGCCTCCTGTTTTTGTTGACTAAAAAAAATTGAGGATTAATATATCTGCTTATGACGCACAACTATGACAGAGGTTTCTTTCTTAGAGTCTCACACCGTCACTATCTGCAGCAGAACGGTGAAACTTTCCGGTCATAAATGCATACGTTTTATCATTATAAAAATGCAGTTTGATCCATTTGGATGGAATAAAAAAAATAGGAGACATTACTTTTCGAACACTCGTCGTATTAGCAGTAAACTAAAATGTCGCACAGAAGGAAAAAGAAAACCATTTTTAAACAGAACAACGGGAGGGTTTATTTAACTCGAAGAGTTGGACGATCTACATGGCGAGTTAGTCAACAATTGTCTTTACGCTAAGATCACAAACGCTGGAGCATCCAGTGGATATGAACAGGAAAAAAGAAGCGTTTATTTTCTTGTTGCTTCGACTGTGATTCCCAAAGAGACTGAAGAAGTTGTTCAGGGAATAGATGAAATTAATGCACTCAGAAAGCTAATTAGCCAGTGCGCAGCTTTGACTAGCATTGACATTTATCCGCGAGAGAAAATAACTTCTTGATTAATGACCGCTGTGTGTCTACTGAAGTGAGACGACGGAGAAGAACAAGACTCTTCTGGTAGATTAACTTCTCACCGGAGGTTATACAGCAAGTGCCGATTAACACAAATTCATACACAGCAGGTCGCCCTGGACCTGCAAAACACTGTATCTCGCTGTGACCGAGTGACTGACTTATTCCGTCGGTGGAAAAGATAAAAACAACTTTGCTACGTACACTTTCCGACATTCGTGCATGAATCAATAATTCTACTAATATGTTTTTAGTAGAAACGTATTTTATCGCGCCTCAAATTCATGAATAATTAGAAATTATATTTTTATGTCACTTTTTTAGTTGTTTCATTTATATACGTATATCTGCCTAGCTGTTAATATGTACATCTGCCTAGCTGTTAATATGTACATCTGCCTAGCTGTTAATATGTACATCTGCCTAGCTTTTAATATGTACATCTGCCTAGCTGTTAATATGTACATCTGCCTAGCTGTTAATATGTACATCTGCCTAGCTGTTAATATGTACATCTGCCTAGCTGTTAATATGTACAGCTGCCTAGCTGTTAATATGTACAGCTGCCTAGCTTTTAATATGTACATCTGCCTAGCTGTTAATATGTACATCTGCCTAGCTGTTAATATGTACATCTGCCTAGCTGTTAATATGTACATCTGCCTAGCTTTTAATACGTACATTTGCCCAACTTTTAATGCATATACCTGCCTAGATTTTAATACGTATATACGGCTAGCTTTTAATATGAACATCTGACTAGCTTTTAATGCTATGCGTATATCTGGCTAGCTTTTAATGCATATATGTGCCCAGCTTTTAATACGTACTAGCAGTTCAACCTCGTTTTGCTGGGCCCTGTGTACTGTTCATAACTTTATGTTTGACTCATGTCTAGGTAACCTACATCTAAAATTTCAAGTTTTTAGACCTAAAATTGGTGGAGGAGTTTAGTAGAATCTGCACAGGTCAACTCTTTCAACTTTGACCTCTTGGAAGACAATATTTTGCCCCAAAACTGATTAAAAAGCTTGCTGAATGTCTGAATACGTTTTATTTAAAATTTCAAATGTTTAAATACAAAATTAGCTGAATAGTTTGCTAGAGACTGCAAACGTCAAATCTTTTGAACTTTGAACCCTTGGCAGCCAAATTTTCGTTCAAAAAACGATTAAAAAGCTTGCCTTATGTCTGAATACACTTTATGTAAAATTTCAAATATTTAGACCAAAAATTGGCTGAGTAATTTGGTAAGGACCGCAGAGGTTAATTTTTTTAAAACTTTGACCCCAATTTTGACTCCTTTACATTTATTGTCTTGCGCTCAAATCATATTATAAAGTTTGGTCCATGTCTAAGTAACCTACATCTAAAATTTCAAGTGTTTTAACTCAAAATTGGCGGAGAAGTTTGGTAGAGTTTTCAAATGTCAAATCGTTGAACGTTGACCCCTTGACAGCCCAATTTCTGGACAAACCCCGATTAAAAAGATTTCCCAAATCTCAATACCCCTTATATCTAATCTCTAGTTTGTAGACTGAAAATTGAAAGAGTAGATTGATAGGGAACTGTACACACACAGACACACACAGACAATTTCACTTTTATAGATATATAGATATCTGCCTTGCTTTTAATACGTATATTTGAAATGTTTTTAATATGTATATCTGGTTAGCTTTTAGTACGTACATCTAGCTAGCTGGTAACAAATACTTTACCTAGCTAGTAATACGTATATCTGGCTAGCTTTTACTGTAAATATGTGCGCCTATTTACCCTGTTAAGGAGGCGAATTGTCACATTATGAATTGATTTTATGTATGTAATATTTTTATTATTTTAGGACACAGAAACCCTTGGTAAGTATATTTTTCTCTTTTTTTCATTGTGTTGTCTCTTTCTGCATTTTTTTGGCAATGGCCGTTTTCCAGTTTCTTTTTCTTATTTTCATTTATTTGTATGTGTTTTTTTTTATTACTTGCTATTTCCATTTTCCTGCATTTTACTTTACGATATTTGGATGTAATATTTCCTCCATCCCGTTATAGTTTCAATGTTAATATTTTCCCTTAAATATGTGCAATGAGAAACAAACGAGAATGCGATTCTTTGATTTAACATTATTATTAACAACTTGAAGAAACCTTCATAATAGAATCATTCTTTCTCTCGGCAATAAGTGTTCTCTCTCTTACCGGTAGAGTTTGGTTACATACAAAAAATAGCATATGGATCAAATAAAAAATATAATATAGAACAAATAAAAATCTACACGGAGACATTTGCCAGCAAAATCGATAGTTCGCTTCATATTAGTTAAAGCTTCTTCATGATAAAAGGTTGTTTAATATTTTCGAAAGATTAGAGCAGGTGAAAATAACGAGCATATATGTTGAACTAAAAAAACAAACATGGGGATTAAATGAACACCTCTAATTAATCCAATAATCATATAAAAGTTACTACGATGACATGCTTGTATATCAATATTTCTCGTAATATTTAATATTTATGAACGCTTTCTTATGAGAAAAGGGCATGTTATAGAGAAAAACAAGTATGTATATATATATATATATATATATATATATATATATATATATATATATATATATATATATATATATGATGAAAATAATGGAAATAGTATTCCAACGAAATAGAGAAATAAAAAAGAACAAAACCGAGTTATGTGTTCTTCAATGTTTCGTCTTTATTTGGAGATTTCTTCTGGATGAATGAAATTAAGATAACAGAAACACCAGTACAATTTTTTTTGTGAAAAGTGTGACGCTGTTCACTTTTAGAAACGGAAAAAGACATTGGAAATTCAAAAAAAGTGGAGTAGCTTGCATTGTTAAAGAGAGGGAGATTTTTAATAACGTTGTATAGTCGTTAATATATTTTGAGAAGATATGATGCAGTTAATATTCTTTCTAGAAAACCATGTCCGTTAAAATTCAAATATAGGTGTGTAACTGAAATGAAATAAGCGTGTTTTTGTTATGTAATTCATTGATTGAGAATATATGTATTAATTATTATAAGAGTTGTTTCTATGGCGTGAGAGGATTACTTTGTGTCTACAATTAAATTATGTTCTTTTAATAGAAGTGTTCTTCTGAGCTTCAATCTATGGTCCCCCTTCGCCAAACTTACACGAGAAGCATTCGTCTAGCTGAAGACACTATCAATAATTTCCCCCACTCTTTATCTGTGCCTAAACCTAAACATAGATTCCATGACCAAAGCTTCTTTCTTAGAACTGCACACCTGTGGAACTCTTTTCCATTTGCCTGCTTTCCTGCTTACTTCAATATGGTTGTTTTCAAGTCCAATGTAAACAAGTTCTTGATTAGCTGTTCCCCTTAAGTAATCTAATTTGCCAAATTTCCACAAACAATTACTACGACATTGCCCCATTGCCCACTGTACAATTATTAATCCTTATCCTCGAACGGCCTTTTGCCTTAATAAGTGGTGACTCCGCTTCTTTCGTATATCCATTTACCTGTATGCCATGTTCTTTTATTACTTAGTATTTACGCTTTCCCATATTTTACTTTACGATATTTTAATGTCATATTTCCTTTATCTCTTTATAGTTTCAACATTAATATTTTTGCTGACCAAGTTTGTCCTGAAGTGCTAATGAGAAATAATACAGAGTGCGATTCCTTGTTATTGCATTGTGTAGAAACTTGCGTAAAGGAGTTCATATTTTTCTTGCCAATGATTGTTCTCTCTTCTATTCACAGTTTGACTGCATATAAAACATAGAATACGGAACAAATGAATAAAATAAAAATGAAAACAGGACAAATAAAATCAACACGGATAACTTTGACGAGAACTCGATATTTCGCCTCATATTAATTAAAGCTTCATCAGAGGAAAAAAAGGTTGTTTAATATTTCCGGAAAAAATATAGAAAGAATGTAACGAGATAATGTATAAGTAAAATTAAAAAGAAATGCGAGAATTAAATGAATGTCTCCATAATAAACAAAGAAAAATTACCACGAATTAAGGAGGAGAGGACATGTTTCATAATATATATATATATATATATATATATATATATATATATATATATATATATATATATATATATATATATATGTATAACATACATACATGGATAATAAGCGATTCACCACCGTTATCTTTGGTAATGACCATTTTACAGCTGGTTTTGTATTCTCTTTTAATGCGTCATTTTCTTTTATGACTTACTGCTTACATTTTCCAATATTTTACTTTACGATATTTTAATCTATTTTTTTTTATCTCGTTATAGTTTCAACATTAATATTTTTGTTCATTGCTAATGAGAAAATAAAAGGGAAACTATTCTTTATATTTAACGTTGTTAATTAACTGTAAAGAATTATGCACAACAGAGTTATTCTTTTCTAGGCAAGAATTGTTCGCTCTCCAATCCACAGTTGGGTTACATACAGAAAAAAAAAATAGTGGATTGGTAAAACAAAACTAATGTAGAGAAATAAAAATCAACATTTAGTCCTCCAGACATGTTCCTTACTGTTTGAGCTATCAACAGATAGATGAGAAAGATTTAAAATAAAACTACTTCACACTATGAATGAATTTGCGCATGCACAAAAGTAATAAAAATATGTTGGCAAGTTGAAATGAACATTTTTGCATTTCAACTTGCCAATGTATTTCTATACGCTTTATCCATCCAAACAAAGATTTACTTGTCATAAATCATTCTCGGCGTATGATTAATATTTCCTGTTAATTTCAGTGTTATGTGACCAGTAGTTTAAGAATTTATCGGTTAAATATTTTCACACAGACATACATCTACATTTATCATATTTCTTAAGTTTCCTCATGAGAAAATGTTGTTTAGCATATATATATATATATATATATATATATATATATATATATATATATATATATACGTACATCTGCCTAACTTTTAATATGTACATCTGCCTAACTTTTAATACGTACATTTGCCTAACTTTTAATACGTACATTTGCCTAACTTTTAATATGTACATATGCCTAGCTTTTAAGACGTTATCATAATAACGCGGAGACATTTGTTAAGTTTACGATAGTTCGACTCATATTTGTTAAGCTTCTTCAGGAGAAAAGGTGTTTGGAATGTCCACAAACAATAGATAGCATATAAATAGAGAATATATAGCAAATAAAATTCAATACGGAGACATGCTTGAAGAAATTAATATACGCCTAATATTTATTAATGCTTTCACATGAAAAATACCATTTACCATTTAATATTTGCGAAAACAATAGAAAGAATGTTAGGATTAAAACAAATCAACACATGTGGAAGAACTGATATTTCGACTAATATTTTTTTTTAAGTTTCTTCATCAGAAAAAGCATTTACAATGATGGCTTAGTATTATCAAGATAGTAACATCTACGAATATTGTTGTGTTTAGAATGATATATATATATATATATATATATATATATATATATATATATATATATATATATACTCTGGGTTTTTTATTCAAAAGTAATGGACTAATGAATTCAACGAGGTTGTTAGATAGTGCCCAATAAAAAGAGCTGATAATACTTGTTTATTGTTACTTGACTTAGCAACTTGACTATTCAAAAGTTCAATGAATAACATTTATTATTACTTTATTATTATTCATTGAACTTTTGAATAGTCAAGTCGCTGCCTGATGATATCTGTTTTTTTATTTAAAAAAGTGGCTATTTGTAGCAGCAGGATGTGACCATGTTTATATAACAATAAACAAGTATATATATATATATATATATATATATATATATATATATATTATATATATATATATATATATATATATATATATATATATATATATATATATATATATATATATATATATTGCTTAATTAAACTTCTTGTTCTATTTTTATAGACTTAAAGAAAATCGAAGATCTTTTGGTAGCAAGGAACATGTCATACATTGTAGCTGGCCGATCGGCAGGTCGATGCGAATTCCCTTCTATTGTTTCCTTGATGATCACGAAGAATATGCGAGGATTTCTATGTGGCGGTACCATCATTGATGCGACACACGTTATTACAGCTGCTCATTGCGTGTAAGTTCAAATTTTATTAAGAACTAACAGGCCACCTAGCGTCGCCCGATCATAAAATACGCTTAAATATTATATTTTAATACATACAGAAACTGAGACATGTACAGGCGAGTAATGTGTTTTTTTCTAAACAGTTCACATCTTGTAAATAAAACAAAATACTCGAGCTGAGATCGGAACCAAAACCTACAGACGATGACCCAAGTATGATAACCATTAGCCCAGCTTGCCACTGTCTTTAACAAGTGTTTTCAAACCTACTTATTCTTAACATAATGAATCTGTCACATGGACGATTCACGCATGCGCATTCGTGAAACAATGGACAAACAGATAAATGCTCGATGACCCTCCCCACCACGTTTTAATTTGGTTTTAATTTTGACCCCTTAACAGCCCTTTGCCCGGATGAAAACAGACTGAAAGTTTTTACATGTCTGAATATCCTATATACCAAATTTCAAGGGTGTAGATCAAAAATTCGTTGAGTATATAGGTTGAGGAGTGTCCTATCACACGCACACACATTGTCACTTTTATAGATATATAGAATATGATTGTAGAATGTACTGCCAGATATTAAGTAAAATCCCCTGTCTACTCTCTTCGGAAGACGAGGAACTTTTCGCTTCCCTATTTCCTCTACCTAACAGAACAAACATTGTGGCTCTATCTCAGCTCTATCGTTATGTTCATGACAGGGGCTCGATAAATTTTATCTAAGCTCTTTGCGCAAACACTTGTCTAGCTACAACAATTACAAACAATTTCCCTTACTCTCTACCTGTGCCTAAAACTAAACGAAAATTCTATGAGCCAATTTTCTTTCCTAGTGCTGTCTGTCTGTGGAACGCAATAGAGTAGGGCTGCTTCCCAGCTGACTATAACATGACGTTATCAAGTCTAATGTAAACAAGTCCTTGTTGAGCCGCCCTCTTAAACAATTAAACCTACCCAAGTTCCACCATTACTGATCATCACGGTGTTGACTCTTCGTCGATCGGTTTCGATTTGCGCTCATGACATCTGCTATATTTGTTGGTAATTTATTATCTATAAACTTAAGCTCTCCTATTTAAAAAGAAAATTGTCACTGACAAACAAGTGAACAGACACGCAGAGAAAATGTCCCTTATAGTAAACTAGCATCGATACCCGACGTTGCCCGGATGACTATGAAGTTTGGTTTAGACACAGCTGGTGTACTAAATATATTGAGCAATCCCCAGAAAAGAACGGAATCGCCCAAAAAAAAAAACGAAGTAGGTGACAACTTCCCCACCAGATATTCCGGCAGCCCGTGCGCTGGTCTTCCCTCTCTCCCTCCCTTCAAAACATAAATGAATCAAAACAACTTTCCTTTCAATTAAAATAGCAGTGAGTGCCCATGCAGTCGCAAAAAAAAAACCCGCGGTAGGCCGTCTCGAATCTCAAACGCGGAAAAGTAAAAGAAGGGGGAAAAAAAGCTAGCACAACCACGACGACTTATGACGTCTTGACACTGAAGAATAACGGTTTTTAAACATGCTTTCAGTTTGCTACGCGTGCGTGGCTTGCGAAAATCGCGACGCGAAAATTGACCCTCCTTGCAAGAAATGGTCCAATTGACCACGCAGATAATTTTTTTTTTTCTAATTTTCACATATTGTACGTCCGAGACATGGTTCTTTCAGATGGTATCAGTTTTAACTTGGTCCGATGCGAATGATGAAAGGTTTTAGTAGACATAAACACCACACACACACACACACACACACACACACACACACACACACACACACTAACACACAGACATCTTGCCTTTATATAATAGATTATGTATATATCTATCTGGTGTCGCGACTATAATATTACTTCAATGTCTGAAACTGAAACTAAACTGTTACTATTTTTTAATATCCAATTCAGTTTATTCAGTTTATTATACTGCTTTAAGTTAATGTATTATCTCTCAAGGAGGTTAGTATAGTTTATATTCTGTTCTCAATATGACATCCTTTCAAGCATTATCTCCACCTTTTTAGAAAGGGGATAATTTAGCATCTGGTCTGTAGTCATGGTATCATATTATTTACAGTTTTTGAATAATTATCTGTAATGTTCAAATATCTCTATGAAAATTAATAAGATGATATGATCGTTCACGTACGCTTGTATTATTATATATTTTCTCTACCCTGCAACCTCTCTCCCACAGAAGAGACGTTGCGATCCTATCCTTGTTTTATCGTTATTTCCATGGCAGGTGCTCGTCTGAACTCCAATCTCTGGTCCCCCCTCGCCAATCTTTTACCAAAAACACCCGTCTAGCCGAATCCACTGTGAAAAATTTCCCCCACTCTTTATCTGTGCCTAAATCAAAACGTGGATTCCATGAACAAAGCTTCTTTCTTAGAACTGCACGCCTGTGGAACTCTGTTCCGTCTGCCTGCTTCCCACCTTACTACAACTCGGATGTGTTCAAGTCCAACGTTAACAAATTCCTAATGAACCGCCCCCTTAATTAAACACTTCATCAAATCTCCACACTAACGTAATATACTTGCAATAACCCTTATCCCTGAGTGGCTTCTGGGCCTTGATAAGTGGTGACCACTGTGTAAAAAAAAATTTATAGTATTTATATTATACTAGCAGGAAGACACGACGTTGCCCGGGATTGAATGGTGATGAACGAATATTCCACACTCCTATATTTTTATTGTCATCGAAATCCGTGAGATGACCCGGGAGGAAGCTTCACATCCCTCCATGCAGTAACTTAGTCTAAAATATATGATATTCTACATTGCACTCTAGAGAACCATACTGTTTCTTTTAGAAATTTATTTTTTATAAACTTCTTTCCAGTTAACGAAAAAAAAAACATTAGCAAATTTACGTGCAGGTTTGAACCTACAGATTATGTCATACAAAAAAAATACAAAAAAAACATGCTATCAACTTGCCCACAGTAGAATTTTCACGGCCCGTAGTTCTATCATTGTTGCTAAGCGACGACATGGAAAAAATGGGTTTATCGATTATAGATAAATTAAAATAACGGTTTCGATTATTGATTATCAGTAATTATCGGGGGTATTCTGAAAGAAAACTTAACTAAGATCGCTACCAGACTTATACACTAAAGTTCTCTAAATTTAAAAGAAAATCTGTTCAGCCGTTTCGGTGTCTATAAGGAACGAACTCACACACACACACAGAGCCAAAGTTGCATTTATATAATTGTCGAGATTATATTTTCTATTAATCGGTAATTAATATGAACAGGGCCGATAGCCATTAGTCGCGTGCTCCCATGTAATGAATGAATGCGTGAATGTAGGATTGACATGAAATTCTTAAAGATAAACTAAAATGACCGAAAAATGGGCTGAAATGACTTAAATAAATAAAAAGTAAATGATGACTTAGAATGACTTTAATGAACTTTAGGATTAATTGAATGACCTTAAGAATGACTTGAATGCTTAAAAAATAACTGAAATCCTTCAAAAACAACTTGAATCATTTGGAGAATGACTTGAATGGCCTTGAGATTGACAGTTTGTAAAGTGGGTGATCATTTTACATTAAATTAATACAGAAAAGTGATCCCCACTTTATATCACAAAAATTATTTGATTTACGGAATTTGAAACGCTATATTAGCTATGTGGCCAAGGAAAAGTTACAAATATAAGTACAGCATGGAGTAAGAACAGATACTACACTTTGATTTTGGCCAAAAGACCAAGAAAAGGGTATTTATTTGCTCCCCCATCGAACAAATTAGGTACAAGGCCGATTTTTAATGTGAGGAGTGGAGGGAAAATGGAGACCAACTCCCCGGGGAGTAGGGGAGCTGGATAGTGACAATTGGTATGAAGGGTTGCCCCTATATTGACCAAGGTCTGATATGTGAGGTTACCCGCACATATGGTATTTGCTTGCAGTATCTGCCGAAACAGATTGTATTTATTTGCTTCCCCACTGAGCAAATTAGGCACAAGGCCGTTTTTTAATGTGGAGATAGGGGGGGGGAGGGAAATGGGGGGACCAGCTCCCGAGAGGTGGGAAATGGGAGCTGGATTAGTAACTGTTGGTATGAAGGGTTTCCTCTACATTGACCAAGGTCCGATATGTGGAGTTACCCCCCACATATGGTCTTTGTTTGCAGTATCTGCCGAAACAGAT
Source organism: Euprymna scolopes (assembly GCF_053919585.1). Taxonomy (NCBI): domain Eukaryota; kingdom Metazoa; phylum Mollusca; class Cephalopoda; order Sepiida; family Sepiolidae; genus Euprymna; species Euprymna scolopes. Next base: position 45,799,294 of record NC_136501.1, read on the forward strand.
GCTACACTTTGATCTCGGCTAAAAGGCCAAGAAAAACTTAAAAGGCTAAGAACAGCATCTATTAACAACAGACCTTTGATCTTAAACAAAAAGGCCAAGCACAAAAGTGTTACGGACAGACCGACAGACCGACCGATGGAGTGACTTATAGAGTCGCTTGCACGCGACTAAAAATGAATCTAACTCATGCTCAATCTCCTCTTGTGATATTAACCTATGTCCATCTAAATGGTTTTTGTAATCCTTAAAATAAATGATAATCTAAGAGAGCTTGGTCGTGAGAATACGCATGATGGGGAAAGACTTCCGAGCAAAATTCTCATAGGAGATATTTAGTCGACAGTGCTGTATAAGGGCGAGAATTATCATGATGAAAGATGTCTTATTTTCTGTTGACTAAAGAAGGTCGTTTTCAGGTCAACATATGTAAAAATATTCCAGAAAAATATGAAGGATGCTTTAATAATCTGAAAGAGTGTGTAAATTAATATCTTAAAGGGTATATAATTAATGTTTATCAAGCCTCCGTTCAGTCTCAGGAGACAATGGGCACCCCTGTAAGGGCAGCTGCGCATGTAATTGTGAGCAAGGACTGCGCAATCTCCAACCACACCTCTCCACCCTAACCCTAACCCTAACCTCTCCCGAATCGGAACTACTCGGATCCAGTGGCAAGGAGAGGCTCAAGTCTGTAAACAATGCCAAGATAAGCGGATAGCACATACAGCGCCTGGAATTCCAAAATGGTCACTCATTTTTGTACTGACCGGGCTAAACGTTGCTTAACTTCGGTTATATGATGGAACATGATTATGCCGTTAAGTCTCCGTTTGCACCGGTCTCCGCTTGGTACAACAGATAAAAGTGATGAGAATATTATCTCTAAATGGCAGTCCTCGGGGGAAGGGTTAAGATTTTATGATACTAACAATACAGTCTTCTACCCGGTAATGATATGATATTTACAATTAAATACTTGCCTCCCCCACCCTGCTCACGAGATCAGAGTTAAACACAAAATCAGTTGATGTTTTTTTTTTTTTTTTGTGGAGAAAATGAAGCTACCCGAGAAAAGATATTGAATTTGAATCAAAAGTTTCATTTGCTCAGTTTAAAAGATTTCACTGACTCTGCACATAACAGATACTGCACTTTGATTATATTGCGCGTCGATGATTTTAAACTGGTTGTTTTCCCCGTCTTTTCCTTAATAGCGCTTCCGGTGTGCAAAGGATTCTGGTCAACATGGGATCCAATTACAACCAAATGCCAAAATACGTCGGCCAGGTTACTAACATTGCCGTTCATCCAAGCTTTTACACGTCACCAAAAGCATTACGTACGTATTAGTCCTTTTTTATTTTTCGTTGATTACTCACTAGTAGAGCAACCCGCTGTTACCCGGGGCAAAAGTGTAGCATTTCTATTTAAACTTCTATCTCTCTACCTCTCTTTCTTTTACTCATCCCTGTTTTTCACTCCCACTCCCAAACCTATCTTCCTCCTATGCTCAGCCTATTCCTTTCTAGATGGACATACACACGCATACACACATACAACTCTCTTTTATGTTATAGCTTCCTCGTAAAATTAATTAGCATTTTATTTTCAAATTACTGCATAGTAATAACGAAACAAACAAAAAAATCCGACCACGTGACGAAATCTAGCGTAGTGGTCCGTCATTGTATAATAGCTGTGTTAACGGTGTTCGTGTTTAGAAATCTATGAATAGAATCTTCGTGTATGTGTATTATACGCGTATTGGCAAGGACTATTTCGCAAGCTTTTCTAAAAGTATTGTGAAATCGAATAAAAGGAAGCCAATTTAATAGGACGTTATGTCAAGACACTCTGTTTTCATGCTATTTGTATGCGAAGTCAGCCATTTCGGTGCAAGCTGAGGTGTTCGTTTTTGCGACAGTCTGCTATTCCTGAAACTTAGTATACGTAATCGTAATATGTATAGTTAGCTGCCGGGTTGCGTATAAACTGTGATTTCAATAAACGGTTAAGAATAAGGGAACAGTCATTAAATAAATATATAACCTAAATATATTATGTATAAAAGTAATATGTTGAAAGGGCTTGCTTCCGTAGAGTCTCACACGGTCAATATCTGCAATAAAGAGATGAAACTTTAAGGTCATGAATGCATAAGAATGCAATTTGCAATCTCCTTCAATCAATCCATGCCGATTACAAATAGGAGGTCTTACTTTTGGAGAGTGCTTTGTAATTATTTCGTTAGCTGATTTGTATCATTTCCATATATTTTTTAAATTTTGTTTTTCACATAGTTCAGACGGAAAGCGTTTACGGCTGATTTTAAATTTAACTCCTAGGTATTTAATACATACTGTTCCATTCGAAATGTACGGAACACATTAGTAAAAAAAAACAAAACAAAAAAAACACCACCAGCGCCAGCACCACCACCACCAACAACAACATAATAATAATAATAATAATAATAATAATAATAATAATAATAATGATATTCATAATAATCATCATAATAATAATAATAATAATAATCATAATAATCATAATAATCATAATAATAATGATAATGATGATAATAATAATCATAATAATAATAATAATAATAATCATAATAATAATAATTACATTAATCAAAATAATAATAATAATAATAATAAGACTGATAATCATAATAATAATAATAATTATCATAATAATAATAATAATAATAATCATAATAATAATCATAATAATAATCATAATGATGATCATAATAATAATCATAATAATAATAATAATAATAATAATTATAATCATAATAATGATAATAATAATAATCAGAATAATAATAATAATAATAATCATAATAATAATAATAATAAACATAATAATAATAAACATAATAATAATAATAATAAACATAATAATGATAATAATAATAATAAGCGCGAAGAACAATACCGAAAAAAATTGAAAAAAAAATAGAATGAGGGAGATACAACCGATACAACCGATAACAGTAATGAAAATCAGAAATATTAAGGAAACCCCTTGAGTGCGGAGACAAATACCACACATAAACTGCAGACACAAATCGGACACGCAGAAACAGCTACAAATGTAAAGCATAAAGAAACATCACATGGAATCATGAAAACTACACTAAAATGCTCCCTTTTGTGTGTGTGTGTGTGTGTGTGTGTGTGTGTGTGTGTGTGTGTGTGTGTGTGTGTGTGAGGGAGACAGTGACCATGAACGGGCACAACACCAAATAGTGAAGAGGGTCAAGAATGATGGAAAGACCAAGGAGATAAAGCACTAGCCAGAGCTCCGTTGATTGAGTGAAAGAGGACTGGGACCGGATGGAAGGCTTATTGCCATCCAAATCCTAGTGAAGACTCGTTGGTCAATGATAAGCAGCTGTTGCGATAGCGTAAATTCTGATGCAAAGGTTATCAAAAGAGGTGGAGAATGCTAAAAATCTGAGGAGACTTATTGTCCCTCGGACTCCACAGAAAACAACGAGTTGTTCTCAAAAGAGCAATCTTTGATGGCCGTTGTGACTACTTCTAGTGAGTAAATAACAATCTACATGAATGGCAATCGTATACCAGTCATATAGAAAGTGCAACAAAAGTAAAATAAAAATAAAATCAAGAAAACTGAAACTGCCAAGTTGTAGGCTGACTACGCTTTCCCCTGCTCACTCTTATCCTCTTCCCTCTTCCTCCCTCTTCCCCCCTCTCCTCTTCCTCTACACCTTCCTTCCTTCTTCACCTTCCTCTTCACTTCCTTTCTCCCCCCCCCTTCAATCCTATAGCCCCCCCCCCACAAAAAAAATTATAATGCTGGCACCGTCTGGTACATATCGAATAATCGAAGGGTCAAGGAGGATGAAAAGACCGAGGAGTGAAAGCACTTGCGCGACCTCCACTGGATAAGGAGACTGGGACTTTGGAGACGCTTATTGCCACCCGAATTTCAGAAAAGACCAATGACCATTGCCAGCGAGAAATCAACAGTAAACGATTATTGCGATTACGCAAATTTATTTTCCAAGTTTATTGAACGAGGTGAAAGGCAAATCTGTGGAGACCTGTTCTTACCCAAATTCTGGGAACACCACCTGTTGTTATCAGTGAGCAGTCTCTGATGATGAACAGTGTGAGAACTAGTGACTGAAATAATAATAATAATAATAATAACAATAATAATAATAATAATAATAATAATAATAACAAGGGAGATCTGTGGAAATTCCACAGGGACTCATTCATATGTAATATATTGAAGTTGGCATTCTGTAGATGGTCAGTGTAAATTACGACGCTCTGATATTATTGTAGCTTTTTCGTTAAAACTGCCAAAGTATTTATCCAAGCTAATACGAACACCCAGCAAAGCCCGGTCGTAAAGCACGCTTAAATATGATACTTTAATTCTTGCAAATTTCGTATATATTATTATAGAGGTGATGTTCTATCGATTTTTATATATTATAAAGTTGCGATTTCAAAAATAAACAAAATATATCCATATGACTTGGGTGCATTAGCTTGAATCGAAACCGAAATGAAAACTCATGAAAAAAAAAAATATATATATATATATATATATATATATAACTTGAGTTCCTTGCTAATGCAGTCAGAGATGGCTTTGTGGCCGGGTCCGAATCTCTCGACCGGTGATAATCGTGACTCCTTGCACTAATGATTCCCGAAAGAATGAAACGCTAATGTCTGTAGGTATGAAAAAAAAATAATTATAGTAATAATAAATAATTTTAGTGATAATTACATATATATATATATATATATATATATATATATATATATATGTATATATATATAAGTGAACGTATCTATGTGTCTGTCTGTGTACATTTCCCTACGCAATAACTACGCAATAACTCTGTCAATTTTCAGTCTACAGACTCGAAATTTGATATACAGCGTAGTGAGATTTGGGAAAATCTATGTGATCGGTTTTCGGCCAGAAATTTGGCTACTAAGGGGTCAAAGTTCAACGATTTGACCTTTGAGAACTCTACCAAACTCCTCCGCCAATTTTAGGTCTAAACACTTGAAATTTTAGATATAGACATGGATCTAACTTAATAACTCGATTTGAGCCCAAGACAATAAATTTTAAGGGGTCATAATAGGGGTAAAAAATTGACCGTTTTTTTTTATTTGTTTTTCTTTTTCTTTTTTTGCTCAGCATACACCTCCAAATACTCTGGCAAGGCCGCGCACCCATGTTAGTATATCTATAAAAGTAAACGTGTCTGTGTGTCTGTCTGTGTACATTTCCCTACGCAATAACTCTGTCAATTTTCAGTCTACAGACGCGAAATTTGATATACAGGGTACTGAGATTTGGGAAAGTCTATGTGATCGGTTTTCGGCCAGAAATTGGGCTGTTAAGGGGTCAAAGTTCAACGATTTGACCTTTGAGAACTCTACCAAACTCCTCCAACAATTTTGGGTCTAAACACTTGAAATTTTAGATATAGGTTCCTTGGACATGGATCTAACTTAATAATTTGATTTGAGCCAAAAACACTAAATGTTAAGGGATCATAATAGGGGTCAAAGTTAAAAAATTGACCGTTTTTTTTTTGCTCAACATACACCTCCAAACGGGCTGAAATGCTAGTATATATATATATATATATATATATATATATATATATATATATATATATATATATATATATATATATATATATTTTTTAAAGTTGAAAAACTTCCAAGACTAAACATATAAATGTGTTTTATTCTTTTTTTTTTATTGGGCAGATAATGATGTAGCCATGCTGACTTTAGCGAGACCAATTCCATTCACTGGTTGTATTCGACCCATTGCTATGGCAAGGGCTTCTGACTCATTTGAAGGCAAAACATGCGTTACTGCCGGATGGGGGAAAACTGGATGTGAGTAGAAAATATTTTCTCCGTGTTTAATTTTTATTTATTTTTATTTATTTTTGTCTTTTTTTTATCGTTTTTTTTTTCTGTTTTTATTTATTCATTTTTTATTATTATTATTATTATTTTACTCCTATTCACTCCCAAAGAAGTCCGGTGCCAATTGCAACTGATTTTTTTTTTCTAGTACTCAAAAAACTTCTACACGAGTCCTTACGTTGATTGGAAAAAGCAATTGTGAAAATGATATTCTCCGGAAGGTTGAAGGTTCAATTCTCAGTGTGGGTGACCGAAAAATATAATTGCAAATTACTTAAGATCTCTATCCGGTCATGACTGATAAGAAAGAAAGTATGCTACTTTTTTTTTTTTTTTTTTTTTTACATTTTCACCCCAAACAAGGCGCATTGCCACTTTGGTTTAGGGGGCTACTATCAGGGGCAGCAACTACTGTGGGCACTATGTTGGGATTTGGGCAGCAAGATGTCGGTTCACGTTGCACTTGGACTTCTGCGTGGCAGTACAGTTGGGGAAGCAGGAACTTGGAATGGAATTCCAGAGTCTAGCGGTTCTGGGGAAGAAACTACTGGAGTAGAAAGATCTTTTACATCTAGGGACCTCTACTGTGTGGGGGTGGGATTTAGCTGCCTGTCGGGTTTGTCGAGGGTGTCTACGTCGTGGAGGCACCAGTGTCTGCACTTCGTCAGAGCATTCACCATTAAAATACTTGTAGAACAGGCAGAGGGATGCAACGTTTCGTCGATGGGACAGAGGCTGAAACTTAGATGCCAGTTCAGGGCCTATCAGATTCAGAGACTAGTAGCAGATGCACCAGCCCAAATGTGACAACAATACTCCATACATGGGCCAATGGTGGCCTTATAGAGGTACATGATACTTTCAGGTGTCAGCAGTTTTCTAGCACGGTAGAGAGAGCCTACCTTTTTCGCAGCGGCCCTGGCAATGTTTTCAATATAATTGTTCCAACTCATGTTTCCTGTGAACGTTAGGCCGAGGAGTTTGGAAGATGTACTCTCAGACAGGGAGTCGCTGGCCATTGCTATTGGTGGCAGAGAAGGTTTCTTGTAATTATTGAAGGAAACCAGTTTAATCTTGGCAACATTGAATGTGACCATCCATTTATGTCCCCATTCCACTCCAGATTGGAGATCATCCTCTAGTGTTTTTGCCATTTCTTTAGATATGTGTTCACTTGTTTTCCTGTCATGCCTGTTATAGAGTGTAGTGTCATCAGCATATATACCCATCTCAGAGGCAGTTTTGTCGGGGAGGTCATTAATAAATATTAGGAATAACAGAGGTCCAAGGATAGACCCCTGAGGCACTCCCGCATTTATATCACACTGTTTAGATGTACGACCGTCGAGGATAACCTGGATTTTTCTCTTATCTAAGAAGGATTTAATTATGTAAAGTGATACCGTATGATTTAATTTTCCTGAGGAGATCCTTGTGCCATACCCTTTCAAAAGCCTTAGATATATCTAGAGCTACCGCTCTGCCCTCCCCCGCTTTGTCCAGTGAATGGTATATACGTTCAGAGATTACAGTGAGGATGTCAGCTGTGGAACGGGCATGTCTAAATCCATATTGTTTGTCAGTCAGAAGTTTAGCATCTGTAAGGTGTCGGACTAGAGCATGGATAATTATGGTCTCAAATATTTTGGCAAAAAGTGGGAGGAGGTTAATGGGGCGATAATTTGATGGGTCAGTTCTTTCACCAGAATTCTTAAATATTGGTACCACAGAAGCAGTTTTCCAACAGCCCGGAAAGCATGATTCATTAAGGCATTTGTTGTAGAGTTTGGAGAGAACTGGGGCTACTTCGGCTGAGCACCTTTTTAATAGCACAGCTGGGATGAGATCAGGTCCACATGGTTTTGAAGTGTCAAGGTTTTTTATGATAGCAGGGGTGATTTTTAGATCGTCTAGCAGGGCGTCTGTCCGCAAAGGCAGGGGTGGTTGGTAGGCTCCAGTGTGGAGTTTGAGGCAAACCGGCTGGCAAGCATATTAGCCTTGTCGCTTGCTGAGCAAACAACCTCGTGATTGTTGGTTAGTGGGGGAATTGTTGATTGCCCATTATTTTCTACACTGTTGTAGATTTTCCAGAAGTTACGATTTCCTCATTTTTGTGCTTCGATGAGTTTTTTAGTGGTTTCAGTCAATTCTCTCTTAGCTGTCGCTATTTCTTTCTTAACGTTACTTCTAGCTTCTATATACTTCTGTTTGTTTGAACTGGACCTATGTCGGTTAAATCTGCGGTATGCATGCTGCCTTTGAGCAATGGCAGTTGCGCAAGTCGAAGTAAACCATTGGGGAGAGTGGGGCTTGCTATAAAATTTCCGCATGGGAACATGTGCTTCCATTGCTGTTTTGAACCATTCAGTGGTCTCATTTGCGCTCTGTACAGCAGTGAAGTAATTAAATGTTCCGTTCGACGTTCCGTCCAAATTCCCGAGTCCGACAGAAACATTTCCGAGTTCGACAAGATGCACTTGAAGAAGGTCGGAGGTTACATCGACCAAGACGTTATGAAAATGGCACTAAAAATTAGAACAGTAGGCCGATAAACCCAAATAATAGGAATAACAAACTTGTATCTCCAAAATTCAGAACATCGTGCTTAAAATAATGACATTAACTATGAAATTATATAAAGCGCCAAATAAACAAATAACTAAACAAAAGAAGAAAAAAGTATATACGTATTGATGTATACGTGGATTTGTATGTATGGACATGCGTTTTTTTTGTTTGTTTGTTTGTTTTTACATAGGGGTAAGCGCTTCTCAAGGCCCGGAAGCAACTCAAGGATAAGGATTAATGAATTGTAGCTGGAAGATGAGACAGCACCTCGATGATCAGTAATGGTGGCACTTGGGAAGGATTAAAGTATATAAGACGACGGCGAAACAAAAACTTATTTATGGGTGCATATGTGAGCACACACACACACACACACATGTATATATATATATATATATACATATATATATATATATATACTAGCAGAAGTACCCGTCGTTGACTGGGTTCAAAAAGAGCCTACATAAAATGGATTGTGATTGATGAAAGTATGATAGGTTATGAAAAGGAGGTAGTTGTAAAGAGATAGGTTTTGATACTCAAAAATTTTACCCTAAGCAAAATATGATGAAAGTAAAGATAATTTTCGCGAAAATATATTTTTATATCAACTTTGTTTCCATTCGTAGCCAAGAGTGACCAACAAAATGATGTTTCCTTACAAAGAGATATGTTATATATATATATATATATATATATATATATATATATATATATATATATAAATATACAAGAAATAAATGTTACCATAGTCAATAAGATTTACTTTTATGGTAGAAAAGTTCGTTGGTTTGTATTTTTAAGTAGTTTGTAAAAAAAAATTTTTTTCAATTCAGGAACAGGTTTTAAAAAAATCAAATGACAGCGACTTTTAAATGGAGAGCCCCGTTTTCCATTTGAAGGAGAGGCACCTGAGCATTCTGTGTTAACAATTTAAGAGAGTTCCGCCAACATAAGGAATATTTATAAACATATTTTAATGTTTTCCGTTATTTTATGCTTGAGGAATATTCGATTATGGCATGTGTAGTTTATATAAAAATTCATTTAAGTAGTTATCGCCTCAAATTTAAATTAAAAAATATTTCAAAACAAAAAAAAACATGAACTGAACTTTTACTGACTATGGTAACATTTATTTCTTGTATATTTATTTTTTAGGGTAGTCGTTCGTTGGCTTTTCTGCTAAACACTCTTACTAAATAATATTAACGAAATAACAAACAAAGCAACAACAACAGTTTTGACAAATAATGAAGCTTTACTTTCTTTAGTAAAATAATTCAGAACAGCAAAATGGGACATCAAAAAAGTAAACACGTAATTACTTTAGTTTTTTAAAGAAAGAATTGATATAAATATGAATGAGAAGAAAATGGCGCCCTTTTCATGCAGAACAGCTTCGTTCAGTTTTATAGTATTGAACGGTGTAGTATTGTACCTTCGTATTCAGGTTTGTACTATTGTAATGTAAAGAACACACAGAAAGGATTGTAATCTACTGAATTCATTCTAGTACACTGACCAAAAAGCTTAAACAGATATATAAATAAAAATAAAAAGGTTATGTAAATGTTTTTAAAAAGAAACGTAATCACGTGAGCAGGAATTTTTCCTGCTTTTACATGATAAAAAGTAATGTTCTTATATTTTATTATTTATCTATTTATCTATTTTCGAAAGATTGCCACGTGCACGTGGAGAAGGAAAAAAAACAGAGTTATGCACAATTTGTGTCGAGAATTGTTTAAAGTTCCGACTATTGTTTTTTTTTTTTTGGCTTTCACTTTAATAAAAACGTGAATTTATGAGGTGAATTTATTCGACACAATATGATTCAACTAAAAAAATAAATAAAAGCTAATGTGAATTAAGATTAAAGTTAACGTGTTATTAAACATTATTTATTATTTAAAAACCTTGTTAAACTTTGTGACATATTTACATTCTATGGAGGTCAGCGCGAACGAACACCTAATAATTTTATTATACCATATTTCTTCAAACTGAAACATAATTATCAAAGTATACTTTCGCAAATAGATATCAAAAGTGTTCGTTAAAGTTTGTGCCATATTTCAATGGAGTACAGGCGCGAACGCAGACCCCACAATTTTATTATACCATCCCTATTAAAGTTGAAACATATTATCAAAGTATTCTTGTGTACATCTATATTAAAAACCCTTGTGAACGTTTTTTTTGTTGTTGTTGTTCATTTTTTATTTCCATACTTTTGGGGCAGGCGCGAACACAGACCCCACGATTTTTATGAACCACCTATCTGCCAGATCAAACATACCCATTCCTGATCCTCGATACATATCCATATATATATACATATATATGCATATATATACTTATATATATTCATATATATACATATATATGCATATATATTCATATATATATGCATATATATACATATATATGCATATATATACATATATATATGCATATATATACATATATATGCATATATACATATATATATGCATATATATATATACATATACGTATGCATATATATACATATATATACATATATATATGCATATATGAATATATATGCATATATATGCATATATATATACATATATGAATATATATATACATCTTTATACATATATGCATATATATATGCATATACATATATGAATATATATACATATATATACATATATGCATATATAAACAGATATATACATATATGCATATATATACATATATATACATATATGCATATATATACATATATATATATACATATGTATACATATATGCATATATATACATATATATATGCATATATATACATATATACATATATATACATATATACATATATATACATATATATGCATATATATACATATATATGCATATATATGCATATATATACATATATATGCATATATAGAGAGATATATATGCATATATATACATATATATGCATATATATACATATATATATACAATATATATATTTATATACATACATTATATATATGTATATATACATAGATATATAAATGAAATTAGAATTACAATTAAGTTTACAAAGATAATCTAAAATAGCAAACTTAAAATATATTATAAATATTAAAGACTTAATATTTATAAAATAATTCTAACCATATATATATATATATATATATATATATATATATTACAATAGAAAAATGTGAGCATGAAAAGTAAAGGACTAGTTGTTAAAACTAAAAAAGTAAAGGACAAGATATTCTAGTATTAATAAATTTATAACATGAAATAATGCAGCATTATAATTGATTAATGTTACAAATTGAATTTATAAAAATCTTTATGCTGCAATATTTTGTTATAAATTTATTATATTTTTTCTAAAATACCTTGCGCTTTTTTCTATTGTAATCCATGGTTTTCCAGGCTTCCAGTAAATTCACTTGTTCTTTGTTTAATTTCAGTCTTATTTTTTGCCCCCATAAACATAACATTCGCATATGTAACAATAATGTACGACACTCGTCTGCTTTCAATAAAATCACACCAATTATCCCCCTTTCATTCTTCCATTATCTCTGTTTCACTTGTTACTTCTCTTTTCGTGAGAGCGATGAATTGGTAGCGACTGTAGTCGCTGAAGCAATGGTTGCTTTGGAAACCAATCATAAACAACGTCGCTCACATCCTGACGTTTTTTTTTACGATTTTGAACACGGGTAAATTCATCATAACTTTTGTTTTACTGAACAAAAATTTTTTTCATAATATCGCTGAGAAGGTGCTCTATAAACTGCAATAATTGTTTGAAATTTGTTCGAAAAATGAGTGAGCGGTGAAGCTTTAAATCAGTTCGAAATCACTAAAACTGCCACTTAACCTTATATTCAAACACAGTAGTGTTTGAATTATATATATATATATATATATATATATATATATATATATATATATATATACGGGGAAATTCTTTTTTGGTAAAATATGTTTTTATTCAATTATATTTCACGCTTTATGTATACCAATCCTTTTTGAGTAGAAGCTCAATTTATCCTAAATATTATAACAGAAAAATAAGAAAAATAAATATTTGGATCTTTGAATCTAACTATACTGTTATTCTTTATATATATATATATATATATATATATATATATATATATATATATATATATATATATATATATGCTAGCAAATGTACCCGTCGTTGACTGGGTTCAAAAACAGCCTACAGAAAATGGACTCTGATTAATGAAAGTATGATAGGTTATGAAAAGGAAGGGTTGTAAATTTGGGTTGAATTTGGGAGTATCAAAACCGAAGCAAAATATCTATATTAAAAAACTTTGTTAAACTTTGTGACATATTTCCATTCTATGGAGGTCAGGTGCGAACGAACACCCCCCCATAATTTTATTATACCATATTTCTACAAACTGAAACATAATTATCAAAGTATACTTACGCAGATTGATATGAAAGGTCTTTATTAAAGTTTGTGCCTATTTCCATTCTATGGAGGTCAGGCGCGAACGCAGACCGCACAATTTTATCATACCATCCCTATTTAAGTTAAAACATACTTATCAAAGTATTATTATGTACATCTATATCAAAAACACTTGTAAACGTTTTTTTTTTATTTTAAAATTTTTATTTCCATACTTTGTGGACCAGGCGCGAACGCAGACCCCACAATTTTAATGAACCACCGTTCTGCCAGATCAAACATACCCATTCCTGTGTCTCGATACATCTATCATTATATGTAATCAGTTTATTAAAATAGTCAACGATATAGGAGCCTATTCGTGACCAGACACACACGGTATTTATTTGCACCCCCACCGAGCAAATTAGGCACAAGGCCGATTTTTAATGTGAGGAGTAAAGGGGAAATGGGGACCAACTCCGCGGGGAGTAGGGGAGCTGGATAGTGACAATTGGTATGAAGGGTTGCCCCTACATTGACCAAGGTCTTATATGTGGGGTCGCCCCCACATATGGTCTTTGCATGCAGTATGTGCCAGAACAGATACTACACTTTTGATTTATTTGCTTCCCCACTGAGCAAATTAGGCACAAGGCCGTTTTTTAATGTGGAGAGAGAGGGAGGGAAAGGGGGATCCAGCTCCCGAAAGGTGGGAAATGGGAGCTGGATAGTAACTGTGGTCTGTAGGGTGATCCCTACATTGACCAAGTTCAGATATGTGGGGTTACCCCCACATATGATCATAGCTAGTCATTGCTTGCAGCATCTGTTGGAACAGATACTACACTTTGATCTCGGCCAAAAGGCCATGGAGGTGGCCTAGTCGTGACCAGGCACACACGCGCGCGCGCGCAGACATTCAGCTTTATATTATAGATATATATACATATATCACTTTGGCCACTTTGGGACATGGAATAACAACCAATATTGAAATGCCATTTAAATTAAACAACTAATTAATCATGCGTACTTTAACAAATGGTCGTGTTGTAAGGCAAAACTATTATTTATTTTTTCATGCGGGAGCTGAGATGTGTGGAGACATTCGTGTAATATTTAGTTATAATAATATGCCAAAGGACAACGTTATTTTATGATAATTGTTTTCATTTCACACTTGTTCTAATAAGATTAATAATTTTTTTTTCTTTCAGGGGTCATGCCTACAAGTCAGGTTTTGATGAAAGTATCCCTGCCTATAATGTCTTACAGAGAATGTCATAATACCTGGCCTCATATAGGACATGAGCATATCTGTGCCGGTGATTGGGTCAATGGTGGTGCTAGCCCGTGCCAGGTATGTCCGAACAACAAACTTGCTGGGAAATTTATTTTCTCTGTGTCCTTTTTTATTTTTTTTTTCGTTTAGCGATAATTATTAATTTTTTATTTATTTTCTGTGTTCGTTTTTTATTTTTTCGTTTACTAATAATATTAAATATTAAAGGGTATGATCGCTTGCACATATTCAATGAGTTAAGTGCGCAAAACAACGTTAGCACGACACGGGAATTCGGGACAAGGAGGTCAGGTTATGTCACCTCAACCTGCTATTGCTAGAAAGCACGTGATGTAACATGGCTAAAAGAGAGCATCAAGGAGGGAAGTAACAAGTCCGTTGGGAAGTTTAAAGCGGGCAAATGACTTAAAAATAAAATATAAAGCCTAAGACTCAGCTATTTGTAACCCCAGTACATAAAGTTACAACTATAGCCAGTCGGGAGATTCGAACCCGGTCAGGAAGCTAGCTATGACTCCATTAGCCAGGAACAAACCACGCGGCCAACGTCCTCCTCTTCAATCGCTAGCACGACGTAAGAAATGACACAAGAATTGATTAAAAACTAAGTTGCAAATATCCTAAATGTACGTAATCACGTAATGTTCTCTCCTAGTTGTTAGCAGAAAAAAAGCAACGTAAACAGTTTAATAAATGGTTGCTGTCCAAATTCAAAATATTATTTTTTTTCTCTGGTTGCTGTGAAATTTTGATTCCAGTATGTAAATGAGGTATGATTTAGTTGTGTTGTTTTGTGATTTGTTGATTTGCATTAAATAATAAACGCGTATTTTATATTATCGTGATGTACGAGACATTAAACCACCTGTTCGGTGGAAGGTCTATGAAACAATAACAGGTGAGTTAGGTGAGGTATCTATGGCTTTCCCAATCGTACCAGAGTAAGTGCCTCAATAGTTTTAACGGAATATGAACCTATTATCTCTTCGTATTTTTTGGATTATTTGTAATACTGTTCTCATACTGAGTGTTATGTTCACAACATTGAGCTCGATGCAACCTCCGACCTTCTTCAGGTGTATCATGTTGAACTCTGGAATCTTTCTGTCCACCTCGGGTGTCTGCACAGAATTTTGAACGGAGTCCTTTATTAAATCTACGGTTGTAGGTTATACTTTCTGGAGAATAGTGAGAAGGTCAAGAGGGGGGGGAGACCGAAGAGAGAAACGTCTTCACCTTATCAAGAAACGTTAAATCTAAACGTTTCTGCACCTTAACAAGAACCGTGAAATCCACGGTGCGGGCGACACTCAAAATATAATTGTATGTTACTTAAGACTTCTATGTAGTCTTGGCTGATGGCGCGACAGCATGCTACTCCCGTGGATTAAATAAAGGGTTCCCTTCCAAATTCCGTGCGGATTCTCGATTTCGACAGAAACATTCCTGACTTTGACAATATAGATTTAAAGAAGGTCAAAGGTTACATATTACCCGAAATGGAGTGGAAATAACCCTGAACATGTGAACAGTAGTCCTACTAATCCAAATAATACGAATTCTTTATCCTCATCTAAAAAATTCGGAAATGCAATTATCATTTGTTCTTTTCTTGTAGGGTGATTCCGGTGGTCCTCTTTATTGTCAAGCGCATGGACAATGGGTTTTGGCAGGACTCACTTCCTTTGGTTTGAAATGTGAATTTGGACCTGCTCTTTACACAAACGTCGCATATTTCAGAAACTGGATCGATCGTCACCACTAAAAAACAAAACAGTACATTTCCGAATGAAAATAAATTTCCTTTTCAAATGACACAAGTTCAATGGTCTTTTATTTGTTTTACTTCGTTGTTGTTATATCACGATTGAAAAGTTTCCGCAAATAATCCATGCTTTCCATTTATACTCTGTTAGAAACGTTTTCTTGTAGAACGAATCTCAAAGAAAAGAAAAATGTCTACATCAACAAACCTGATATTTCGCTGTAATTGAAGGAGAATAAAGTCGGGGAATGAAATCCTGCAATCTATCATGGATAATGTTCTGGCCAGGACACTAATTTGTGAATCTGTAAATGAAAAACATTTTTTTTTACAAACTACTTAAAAATACAAACCAATAAACTTTTCTACCATAAAAGTAACTTTTATTAACTATGGTAACATTTATTTCTTGTATATTTATATTATTATAGATATAACATTTTCTCTTTGTAAGGAAATATCATTTTGTTGGTCACTCTTGGCTACGAATGGAAACAAACACGATATAAAAAATATATTTTCGCGAAAATTATCTTTACTTTTATCATATTTTGCTTAGGGTAAAATTTTTGAGTATCAAAACCTATCTCTTTACAACCCCCTCCTTTTCATAACCTACCATACTTTAATCAATCACAGTCCATTTTCTGTAGGCTGTTTTTGAACCCAGTCAAGGCGGTTACTTCTACTAGTATATATATATATATATGTGTATATATATATATATATATATATATATATATATATATATATATATATTCTGCATTTATGACGAAGAATAATGGTCGAATATTTTAGTAAAAAAATATTTTTTTTACGTTACCACAACTCAATTCCACACTAAAACATCCGACTCTCACATCTACATTCTATTTCTCTTAGCCTGCCTGTCTGTCCATCTGTCTGACTGCTTGTTTTTCAAATCCATTTTCTCGGGAACTACTGAGCCAGTTTGGCCGAAATTTTGTATGGAGCTTTATAAAGTCAAGTTTTTTGGAATGGGAGAGTCCCCCCAAATTTTATATATATATATATATATATATATATATATATATATATATATATATATATATATATATATATATATATATATATATATTTAAGAAAATACGTTAAAATATGTTTACGAAAAGCGTAAATTGTTAGATGAAAGTACAGGAAAAAAAATTTTTTTTCAAGAAAACTTAATATTTTTATTTTTTTATGGCTGTTTATCGTTAATGATATGCATCATTGTAGTGTAACAAAGGCGAAAAAAGATCTTATCAAGGTTTTATTGAACTGAATTTTAACAGCCATTACCATCTAAGACAAAAGGCCAAACGCATATCTATCTATATATCTATAAAAGTGAAATTGCCTCTGTGTGTGTGTGTGCCTGTTTGTATATTTCCCTACCAAACTACTCTGTCAATTTTCAGTCTACAAACACGAGATTTGATATAAGGGGTATTAAGATTCAGGAAAGTATTTTTAATCGGTTTTTGGCCAGAAATGTGGCTGTCAAGGGGTCAAAGTTAAATGATTTGACCTTTGAAAGCTCTACCAAACTCCTCCGCCAATTTTAGGTCTAAATGCTTGAAATTTTAGATGTAGCTTACTTGGGCATGGATATGACTTTTTAATTTGATTTGAGCCCAAAATAATAAATGTTAAGAGGTAAAAATAGAGGTCAAAGTTTAAAAAGTTTGACCTCTGCGGTCTCTGCCAAATAACTCAGCCAATTTTTAGTCTAAACATTTGATATTTTACATAAAGTGTATTCAGATATGGGGCAAGCATTTTAATTAGTTTTTGGGCGTAGACTTTGCTGCTTAAGGGTGAAAGTTCAAAAAATGTTACCTTTGCGTTCTCTAGCAAACTATTCAGCAAATTTTGGGTCTAAACATTTGAAATTTTACATAAAGGGTATTCAGACATGCAGCAGACTTTTTAATGTTTTGGGGCGAACATTTGGCTGCTAAGAGGTCAAAGTTGAAAGAGTTGACTTTTGCAGACTCTACCAAACTACTCCGCCAATTTTGGGTCTAAACACTTGAAAATTTAGATGTAGGTTACTGGACATGACTCAAACTTTTTAATATGTATATACATATGCGCATAAAGTTATGAACAGTACATAGGGTCCGTGTAAAGCCGGACTGAACTTCTAGTATGTAAAAAGTACGTGTTTAAAATACGTGTTTAAAATTTTCCAATACATCGGTAAACACTGCATGTTTTTCGAGCTGAATAAACATGTTACACTGAATAAAAACCCAAAAAATATATCCAGTTAGGTAGAAAAGTAACTTATCTTGCCTTTGATAACATTTATTTGTTATATATTTGTTTTTTCACAACTTTTTCCAATCTATGTGTACAGTAATACAAACCCGTAAAGTAAAATAATTTTGTATTCCAACATTGGTAATACTGATGTGTTCTGAATAAGTAACCTTTGAACTTTGAACTGGGAATTAAACTATGCTAAGCAGTTCTGTTAACTCCCGTGCTTTCGTCCCTTGTCTGAACTTAAGTAATTAAATTCTCCCTTATACAATACGCTTGTCCCAAAAATTTAGCGTCGTGGGAGAACTTATGATTAGTGTCGATAACGTGTCATTTTGAAACAAAAATCTGAATAATATAAAACTGTTGCGAATATCTCAAAGAATTAAAAAATATATATTAAGTTGTTAGATATGTAGTTTTATTATAAAGGCCCGCTATGTAGGTACCTCCGAATTCAATCAATTTTCTTTGATTGAAAAAGAAAACACAGTAAAATCAGACTATTTTAAAGAAAAGGTGTTATAAGATGCAAATGTACAGAGTGTTTTAATGTAACACTATAGGCATAATATATATAATTAACAGGAATCTTGGAAATTCGATGGAATGAGCAATATATTAAATGAACAAATATGTTTTGATAAAGCTGATATTTTTTCCCGATAGCGCAAAAAATAATTTTCGGGACAAAAAAACTAACAACACGCAGCAAATATGAGTTTATAAACATTTCTTTGAAAATAGTTTCCATTGTATTTAAAATATAGAACTGACCCAAATTAAATAAATTAAGAAGTAGTAATATATACCCAGAAAGTAATATTGTGTTTTATAGTCCAATCTATCTATATATCTATAAAAGTGAACGTGTCTGTCTGTCTGTCTGTCTGTCTGTCTGTGTGTCTGTCTGTCTGTGTACATTTCCCTACGTAATAACTCTGTCAATTTTTAGTCTATAGACTCGAAATTTGAAATACCGGGTACTGAGATTTGGGAAAATCGATGTGACGGGTGTCAGCAGAAATTTGACTGTTAAGGGGTCAAATTTCAACGATTTGACCTTTAAGAACTCTACCAAACTCCTCCGATAATTTTGGGTCTAGACACTTGAAATTTTAGATATAGGTTCCTTGAACCTGGATCTAACTTAATAAAGTGATTTGAGCCCGAAACTATAAATTTTAAGGGGTCATAATAGGGGTCAAAGTTTTAAAAAATTAACCATTTTTTTTGTTTTTTTGCTTTTTTTGCACAGCATACACCTCCAAACACCCAAGCAACGCCGGGCACCCCTGCTAGTATATCTATAAAAGTGAACGTGTCTGTCTGTGTGTCTGTGTGTCTGTGTGTCTGCCTGTCTGTGTACATTTCCCTACACAATAACTCTGTCAAATTTTAGTCTATAGACTCGAAATTTGAAATACCGGGTACTGAGATTTGGGAAAATCGATGTGACGGGTGTCAGCCAGAAATTTGACTGTTAAGGGGTCAAATTTCAACGATTTGACCTTTAAGAACTCTACCAAACTCCTCCGACAATTTTGGGTCTAGACACTTGAAATTTTAGATATAGGTTCCTTGAACCTGGATCTAACTTAATAAAGTGATTTGAGCCCGAAACTATAAATTTTAAGGGGTCATAATAGGGGTCAAAGTTTAAAAAAATTAACCATTTTTTTTTTGTTTTTTGGCTTTTTTTGCACAGCATACACCTCCAAACACCCGAGCAACGCCGGGCACCCCTGCTAGTATATCTATAAAAGTGAACGTGTCTGTGTATCTGTGTGTCTGTGTACATTTCCCTACGCAATAATTCTGTCAATTTTTAGTCTACAGACACGAAATTTGATATACCGAGCACTGAGATTTGGGAAAATCGATGTGATCCGTTTTCGGCCAGAAATTTGGCTGTTAAGGGGTCAAAGTTCAACGATTTGACCCTTGAGAACTCTACCAAACTCCTCCGACAATTTTTGGTCTACGCACTTGAAATTTTAGATATAGGTTCCTTGGACATGGATCTAACTTAATAAAGGGATTTGAGCCAAAAACAATAAATTTTAAGGGGTCATAATAGGGGTCAAAGTTAATAAAAATTCAACCTATTCGGTCTCTTCCAGATTACTCAGGCAATTTCTGGTCCAAATATTTGATTTTACATAAAGGGTATTCAGAGATAGGGCAAGGTCTTTTTATCTATTTGGGTCGAAAATTTTTAGTTACCAATATATAAATGTATGTATGTATGTCTGTTTGCATGTCTGCCTTAAACTTTCAATAGAGGCGACTGATTTTACCAAGATCAGTATCGTTTTAAAGTTCGATCTTTCATACGACAAATATCGAAGAATTGGCTAAAAATATTAATAGCTTCCCCTTCAACAAGGCACTTTTCTAAAAGGGGGGGTCACTTTTTTCGCCGATATTTTTGCAAGTTATCCTCTCCTTTAGATTGTCTAGCCTTAATTTAAAAAAAAAATGTCGCTTCCGGTTTGGCGGTGGTCGTAACAGCATAAACGTTAGGTTTTACTCCGTTCTATTTCTCCTTTGCGATACGGGTTCGAGTCTGTCTTCCTACTACAACTTTTTTTTTTTTTTTTTTTGCTCAACATACACATCCAAACACCCGGGCAACGCCGGGCTGAAATGCTAGTACAAATAATAAAATCATATTGTAAGAGAAAATCGTTTCTTCCTTCAGTCGCGCACCTCTTGGCATACAATACTCTTTTTGTTGTTGTTGTTGTTGTTGTTGTTGTTGTCTTGTTGCTTTCTAATGCTCCCCATCGGTGAAGAACAGCTGCACGTAAAATTACTAGGTGTTTCTTCCTCATATTATTACAGTTATACTAACACTGAATTTTGTTCTATGTAAATTTAAAAAGTAAATAGTTATATGAAATTAAAACTAAATGATTATCATCTTTATTACAAGAAGATCGGATTAGTTTTTAATCGTAATTTCTATAATTTAACTCTGCTTTTACTTCGACACAAATAGTATCAATAGTTCACACGGGGGGGGGGAATATTGAATTAAAATATAAAATTACAACTTGATTCCGGCTAAGCATAGTGCCAAAGTTTTATTGGTGTTTGGCAAGATTCAAAATACATTGACCAAAGCGAAGAGTCACATATTTAAAAGTCCGTAATAAAAAAACTTATTTCCGGTTAAGTTGTATCAAACAGAGAAAAGTAAAATTAACCTAAACTTTTTCATTAACATACGTATTTAAAAGAAATGATGATAATCTTCATTACAAGAAGACCAGAAAGGCTTCCAATACTAATTACTCATTTCCATGTAAAATTTGTTGCAATGAGAGAAGTATAATTCACGAAAACAGGGAATATCTATTTACAGACAATGGCGATAAGAACTGATCTATCAAACGGAGCTACGTTCTGTTTGCAACCAATCAAAAACCAGAATCACTTCATAAAAATACTGGATCATGTAGCATTCTAGCACGAGAAAGCTCTTTGCTCTTCGTCAGCAAACTTTTTAAGTTCAAACTTATACAGATTATACCGAAAATCCAATTTTTCAGCTAAGGACTTATACAGATTAGCTAACCATCGGAAACTCTTCAAAAATTAAACAAAGTTTTCAATTAAAATCTACTTCGCTTCCCACAAAAATAGTTATCGTCTTTATGCCAACTGGAGTTATGTATGTGTGTCCAAAGAGAGTGATATTCAATTTTGTACATTGTTCAAACACACATAGCTGAATTTAAAACAAAACCTCAGGTCAAAATGGCCAGTTAATTTAAATGAAAATAAGGTTGAAGGCTTTAAATTTTATTTATCACGTGTAATCAGAAAATTAAATCAACTTCTAGCTAATTGAAATCTCGTAAAATGACCAGTTACTTAACTTAGATAACCGGGGATGTAGATAACGGCTAGGCGAACATTTTAATCCAGGGCCCACATAGGCTTTATAAAATTGACACACGGGTCCACATATATATGTAAGATGAACAGAAAATAAAGAAATACTGTGTTAATGCTTATATTTATGTTTAACTAGCGGGGCTACCCGGCGTTGCTCGGGACCGTATAAACAATGAAAAAATTGAAATTGGTTTTGTTATATATTTATTATTCTTATGAGAGAGGAATTTTGCATGTTTATATATCATTTGCTATTTCGAGCAAAAGAATATTTTACCTACATAAGACGGGTATTACACATGAAATAATTGTATCTTACCTAGGGTAGGTAATTTACAGCATGTATATGCAAGGACAGGTAATATGCAACACATTTATCTCATCAAATCCCAAGCGATGCCAGGTATTTTGCTAATATATATTCTCACCTATTTCATTCAATCCCGGGCAATTCTGGGTGTTTTGCTAGTATATATCTTAATCAATCTCATGAAATCCTGGGCGACGCAAGGTATTCTGTTAGTATATATTTCAATCAATCTAATTCAATCTAAGGCAACGCCAAGTATTCTGCTAGTATATATTTGCATCTATCTCATTTCATCCCAGGTGACCATGTATTCTGCTTGCATACATTTGCATGTATCTCATTGAATCCAGGGTGACTCCTGGTAATCTGTAAGTATATATGTTGACGTATCTCGTTGAATCCCATAATTCTTGAATTGTTGCACATTTCGACAATGTAATCCACATTATTGCTCACCTGTCTAAAATAATAACTTTAAAACATTGTCTTTGCAGGTTTTTCATTACAAACACATCATCCAAATAACTCATATAATTTTTTGATATGTTACTAATTTCAACAACCATATCACATGATTTAACTTACATTGTCGCCTCCACTCTTACTAAACTGAAAACATTGATACATAGGCTATGGTATTTTACTAATTTCTGCTATCATTTTTCATGAGTAACTCCACATTATCGCCCCCTTCTATCACTAAAATAATAACTTTTAGACATTGTATGGCTGGTTATTTCATTACAAACCCACCAACAAAGTAACTCACATTATATCATTTCGACAATCGTTTTTTTATAATTTAACCCACATAATATCATTTCCTTTTGCTAAAATAATTACTTTGTTAGATTGTCTGACTGGTTATTTCATTATAAACACATTAATCAAATACCTCACATTTTATCATATTTCATAATTCTTGGATATGTTACTAATTTTGACAATCATTTTTCATGATTTAACCCACATAATCCCTTTTCCTCTTACTAAAATTATAACTGACAGATATTATCTGGCTAGTTATTTTATTACAAACACACCAATCACATAACTCACATTTCATCATTTTTCATAATTCCTGGATATGTTACTAATTTCAACAGTCATTTTTCATGATTAACCCCACATAATTTACCCCGTCTTCCTAAAGAAATAACTCTGAGGCTTTTTCTCGGCTGTTTATTTCATTATAAAAACAGAAATGAAATAACTTACATTTCATAACTTTTCATAATTCTTGGATATGTTACTTATTTGTACAATCATGTTTCATGAGTTATCCAACATTATCGCCCACCTCTTACTAAAATAATACATTTGAGAAATTGTCTGGGCTGCTTATTTAATTACAAACACACTAATAAAATTACTCACATGTCATCATTTTTCATAATTCTTGGATATTTTACTAATTTCGATAACCATTTTCTTGATCTAACACTAATTATAGCCCCGTTCTTACTAAAATTATAATTTTAATACATCATCTTGGCTTTCTATTTTATTAAGAACACACTAAACAAATAACTCAAATTTACTCATTTTTAATAATTCTTGGATGTGGTACTAATTTTTACGATCATTTTTTATCATGTAACCCACATAATTACCCCCTTCTTACTAAAATAATAAATTTCAGACTATATAAGAGCTGTTTATTTCATTATAAACACATATAGCTTACATTTAATCACTTTTCATATTTCTTGGATATGTTGCTAATTTCGACAATAATTTTTTCATGATTTAACCCACATAATACCCTTCCTCTTACTAAAATAATAACTTTGAGACATTGTCTGGCTGTTTTTTTTTGTTTTTTTTTGTTTTTTTTTCATTACTAAAATACTAACTTTATGACAATATCTGGGCTGTTTATTTCATTACAAACATACCAATCAAATAACTTATAGTTCATCATTTTTCATAATTCTTGGATATGTTACTTATTTGGACAATAATTTTCATGATTTTACGACATAATCGCCCCAACTTCCTATATAGGGTATTCTGTTATCACAAATATCCACCTATCTTATCCGATCCCAGGTATTCTCCTAAGAAACAAACCACCTATCTCATCCAATCCCAGGCAATGTCGGGTATTTGGCCTGTCTTATCCAATCACCGGCAACTCTTGGTATTCTGCTAGTACAAATATCTAGCTATGAAGCCACATGAAAGAGTGTTCACTGGCATAATATTACAATAATTGTATATTAATCTAATGGTATTCGACAATAAAGCTACATCCAAGAGAGGTCACTTGCATATTATAACAATGATTGTATATTATTCTAATGGTATTCGACAATGAAGCTACATCCAAGGGAGATCACTTGCATAATCTAATGGTAGTCGACAATGAAGTTACATTCAGGGGAGCTCACTCGCATATTATAACAATGATTGTATATTTATGTAATGATATTCGACAATGAAGCTACATAAAAGGGAGGTCACTTAAATATTATAACAATGATCGTATATCATTCTAATGGTATTCGACAATGAAGCTACACCCAAGGGATCTCACTTATATAATATAACAATGATTTTATATTAATCTAATGGTATTCGACAATGAAGCTGCACCCAAGGGAGGTCACTTACATATTATAACAACAATTGTATATTAATCTAATGGAATTCGACAATGAAGCTAAACCCAGGGGAGGTCACTCGCATAATATGACAATAATTGTATACTTTTCTAATCGTTTTTCATGATTTAACCCACATAATCCCCTCTCCTTATTCTAAAATAAAAACTTTGAGACATTGATACTGGTTATTTCATGATAAACACACCAATCAAATAACTCACATTTTATCATTTTTCAT
Organism: Euprymna scolopes; assembly: GCF_053919585.1. Taxonomy (NCBI): domain Eukaryota; kingdom Metazoa; phylum Mollusca; class Cephalopoda; order Sepiida; family Sepiolidae; genus Euprymna; species Euprymna scolopes. Next base: position 45,824,635 of record NC_136501.1, read on the forward strand.
AATTCTTGGATATGTTACTAATGTTTTAATGGTGTAACCCACATAATCGACCCCCTCTTAATAAAATATTAACTTTAAGACTATATCTGGGCTGTTCATTTCATTATAAAAACACCAATCCAATAACTTATATTTAATCACTTTTCATAATTCTTGGATATGTTACTAATTTCGACAATCGTTTTTCATAATTTAACCCACATAATATCCTTTCCTTTTGCTAAAATAATTATTTGTGACATTGTCTGGCGTGTTATTTCATTATAAACACACCAACAAATAACTCGCATTTCATCATTTTTCATAATTCTTGGATATGTTACTAATCTGGACAATAATTTTTCATGATTTTACGACATAATCGCACCATCTTCCTATATGAGGTATTCTGTTAGCACAAATATCCTCCCATCTAATCCAATCCCAGGTAGTCTCCTAGGAAACATCCCACCTATCTCATCCAATCCCAGGCAACGTCGGGTATTTTGCTAGTACATATATCCACCTTTCTTATACAATCCCCGGCAACGCTGGGTATTATGCTAGTACAAATATCCAACTATGAAGCCATATGCAAGAGCGTTCACTGGCATAATATTACATTGAGTGCATATTAATCTAATGGTATTCGACAATGAAGCTACATCCAGGGGAGGTCACTTGCATATTATAACAATGATTGTATATTAATCTAATTATATATGTGAGGCCACTTGCGTAATCTAATGGTAGTCGACAATGAAGTTACATCAAAGGGAGTTCACTCGCATATTATGACGATGAATGTATATTAATCTAATAGTTTTCGAGAAGGAAGCTACATCTAAGGGAGGTCACTTTCATATGACAATAATTGTATATTAATATAATGGAATTCTAGAATGAAGCTACACTCAATGGAGGTCGCTTATATATTATGACAACAATTGCATATTAATCTAATGGTATTCGAAAATGAAGGTACACTCTATGGAAGTCACTTGCGTATTACACCAATGATTTTATATTATCCTAAAGGTATTCGACAAAGATGCTACATCCAAGGGTGGTCACTTACATATTGTGGCAATGATTGTATATTATTCTAATGAAATTAGACAATAACTATACATTCAAGGGAGATCACTTGCATATTGTAACAATGATTGTATATTAATCTAATGGAATTCGACAATGAATCTACACCCAAGGGAGGTCATTTGCATATTATAATGATTGTATTATTCTAATAGATTTTGACTATGAAGCTACATCCAAGGGAGGTAACTTACATATCATAACAATTATTTCATATTAATCTAATTATATTCGACAATGAAGCTACATCCAAAGGAGGTCACTTACATATTATGAGAATGATTGTATATTAATCTAATAGTATTTCCCAACGAAGCTACATCCGAGGGAGGTCACTTACATATTATGACAATGATTGTATATTATTCGAATGGTATTCAACAATGAAGCTACGCCCAAGGGCGGTTACTTACATATTATGACAATGATTGTGTATTAATTTATTGGAATTCGACAATAAGGCTACACCCAAGGTGGTTCACTGCATATTATAACAATGATTGTATATTAATCTAATGGTATTCGACAATGAAGCTACACCAAAGAGAGGTCACTCGCATATTATAATGATTGTATATTATTCTAACAGAATTTGACAATGTAGCTACATCCAAGGGAGGTAACTTACATATAACAATTATTTTATATTAATCTAGTGGTATTCGACAATGAAGCTACATCCAAGGGAGGTCACTTATATATTATGACAATGTATATAATTCTAATGGTATTCGACAATGAAGCTATATCCAAGGGAGGTCACTTTCATATTATGACAATGTATATTAATCTAATGGAATTCTACAATGGAGGTCACTTGCATATTACCCCAACGATTGTATATTATTCTAATAGTATTCGACAATGACGCTTAATCCAAGTGAGGTAAGTTGAATATTATAACAATGATTGTATACTAATCTAATGGTATTCAACAACGAAGCTACATCCAAGGGAGGTCACTTGCATATAATAAGAATGATTGTATATTAATCTAAATGAATTCGACAATGAAGCCAAATCCAAGAGAGGTCACTTGCCTATTCTGACAATGATTGTATATTAATCTAATGGAATTCGACAATGAAGCTACACTCAAGGGAGGTCAATTGCATATTGTAAACAATGATTGTATATTAATCTAATGGAATTCGACAATGAAGCTACACTCAAGGGAGGTCACTTGCATATTATAACAATGAGTGTATATTAATATAATGGAATTTGACAATGAAGCTACATCCAAGGGAGATCACTTGCATATTATAGCAATGATTGTATATTAATCTAATGGAATCTGATAATGAAGCTACATCCAAGGGAGGTCACTTGCATATTGTAACATATATACTGCGCAAGCACCTTCTAAATTTTATCAATCGGACCTATAATGCACAAGCACCTTCAAAATTTTTCAAATTGGACCTATACTGCACAAGCACCGTCTTAATTTTTTTTTTTTTTTTTAATATAACCGTTTCAGTCAACGGTGTGTCGGCATCTTACGGCCGGACTCGAGATACGTCCAATAGTAATGATGTAATACGTTCAGTTTATGTAAAAACAGCGTATTGTTTTTTTTTGTTTGTTTTTTTATTTTTTTAGCAATGATTGATTTAGAGTTATTTCAAATACGCACATCAAACAAATAAATAAATAAACCAATAAATAACAACCGATTTGTTATTATAAATATACAGAATTTAAATTAACGTATACTGTTTTCACCGTAAGAAATATATCACAACAAAATGTAAATAGTAATTGTCTGTATTTATGAGATGAGGTGTTTTCATTGATTGAGATTGTCGGACTGACTTCCTCATCTTGGTTGTTATTGTCACAACGTTTCGGCCGTTTTGCCCTTCGGCCTCCGTCAGGTGTTTTGTATCGAACCGGGGAACCGTTTGTTAGGAGTCTCGAACCCAACTCTTTATTATTACGGGGGTACCGTGTTCGGACTCCGGCAAGGCTTTGGGACATAGTTGCTGATTCTCTGTTTTGAATGCTACTTTTTCACTGCCTTCGTTCAGGATTGAACTCAGCACCTTTGGGTAACTGTAAACTTTGAAACAACGTCTAGGACCACTCGGCCATATGTCACTAGGACAATTCTTAGTTGGTTTGCTCCATCCCATGCAGTTGCAGAAAGATTTACAAGGGTGAAACATGCCGCCCCCTTAAAGTAAGGGTGGAAGAACACCGAAAAGCGGTAACTAAAGGGAAGACGGAAAAATCGGGTATAGCCAACCATGTCTGGATGGAGAGGGGGGACCATCGCCCCCTATGGAATGAAGTAAAAATAATAAACAGAGAGGCCCACTGGAAAGTGAGAAAACTTAAAGAAAGGAAACAGCTCACATGCTCGGACATAACAACCTACTGAGCAAACCAAGCATAGAGCTGAATGCAATTTGGACACCTCTGATAGAGAGAGAAAACCTTGAATAACAACATAGGTTTAACATTAACAAAAAGAACTATATTTTATGAAATCCTTTTTGTACAGTGGATAGTTAACTCCTAATGAGTAACCCCTTAAAATAACAATAAACTCAAAAATTATAATTGCTTGCCGAATAAAACTGTTCAAAAATTTTCCATACTATATGTTAATACTTCGTAATACATTGTGTTAATTATAGCTGAACTAACGGGACCTGCGGAAATTCCAGAGCGGACTCTTTCATATGTAATATATTGATGTTGGCATTTTGTGGATATTCAGCGTAAATGGACACGCACTGATATTATAGCTTTTTTTATTAAAACCGCAAAAGTATTTATCTAAGCTAGCAAGGACACCCGGCGTATCATGGTCGTTAAAATACGCTTAAATATAATATTTTAATTTTTGAAGATTTCGCATATATTATTATGGCCAATTTTCTATCGATTTTTATATATCATAAAGTTGTGATTTCAAAAAATATATCCATATGACTTGGGTACATGAGCTTGAATCGAAACCGAAACCAAAATTTCTGAAGAAAAAAAATATATATATACATATATATATATATATATATATGTGTGTGTGTGTGTGTGTGTGTGTGTGTGTGTGTGTGTGTGTGTGTGTGTGTGTGTGTGTGCGTGTATATATATATATATATATATATATATATATATAACCTGAGGGCCATCAGCTATAATCGAAACCGAAACCAAAACTTATGAAGAATTCTTGGTAAAATTATTCATTACAAGAAATAGAAGGTCATAACACTTAACTGACAGTAACCCGGATAAAAAAAAAAAGATGTAAACATGACGCAGAAAATAACACACACGCTTTCGTATAAACATATAAATTAATAAGAGATAATATCTCGTAGAAATGGCCAGTTAAGTAGCTAAAATGAAATTATATATTCATTTTTATAAGATACATTTTCAATCTTTTCGCAGGGCTTAACTTCAAATATGAATGTAGAAATCAGACTAAGGAATCTTGAGAATAGACGCGATTAAACGTTTTAGTTTGTTGTAGGCTTGCATCGACATTTAATTAGTGTCTGCCGAGATTCAAGAGACATCGATCAAAATATCATATTAAAATGTCCCTAATAAGAGGAAAAATAATCCATTAAGTAAATTTAATCAACTAAAGAAAAATATTTTTCCTAACCGTGTTTTGATTTATGACAATCGCACTAGAACAAAAATTATAAATACAAAATAAAAGAACGTGCTTTAATTGCAATCGAATGATATACAATAGACACTGCAGAGTTTCAAATAAAATAAACATTTTTTTTTTAAATTGGCAAAGCTGAAAAATAAAGAAAACAGTCTATTCTGCCTTGACAGAGTACAAAATAGACTTCGTGGCTTAGTGGAAGATGCTCTTCCCTGTACCCTCTCTCCTACAGAAGAGGCATTGCCAGCCTGTCTTTGTTTATCGTTATTTCCATGGCAAGTGCTCGTCTGAGCTCCAATCTCTGGTCCCCCCTCGCCAATTTTTTGCGAAAAACACCCGTCTAGCTGAAACCACTGTACATAATTTTCCCCATTCTTTATCTGTGTCTAAATCAAAACGCAGATTCCATGAACAAAGCTTCTTTCTTAGAGGTGCATGCCTGTGGAACTCTCTTCCGCTTGCCTGTTTCCCACCTGACTACAACTTCAAGCCCAACACAAACAAATTCCTGATAAACCGCTCCCTTAAGTAAGACACATTATCAAATCTTCATTACTAACGATTACTACGATATTATCCCATTGATTACTGTACACGCAATAATCCTTAGCGCCGAGTGGCGTCCGGGCCTTGATAAGTGGTGACTACCATGTAAAAAACAAAAAGTAATTTGTGCAATAAAAAATATTAAACTAAAATATACATTTCCAGCTTTATATCGGCTTAGATTTATCAATAATAAATCTTAAAACGTGCCAAAAATTGGAAAACCAATTTTAATAAGAACTAGACTACTCGTGACCCGTTGGGTCAGTATGTTATATTAGCTATGGAATTCATATATGAGCGTGACACTTGTGACGTATAGGAAATAGTTTTTTTTTTTGTTTTTTTTTTGACATAACAGAAACATTTCTATAAAAGTATATTAAAATGAAAAAAGAATATAGATAGATTTCTATGAGTCGTTCTATTTATTATAATTGATTATTTTTGAAAAAAGATTTGTACAGTTACTGAATTATAAGTGGTTGGCCATACTTATAGGTAAATGTGCACTGAACATATACCATAATACTTATTATAGTTAAATTCTAGTTTTGATATATCTGTTTTTTTTTACATCGTTCATTTCTTATTACGTTTAAGTTATTTCAAACCCCACTCTTCCCATGTTAAATAATAATTTCGAAATAATAATGTTAATATTTCAGCGTCCCAATTGTTCTTTTGTTTTTTGTTTATTTAAAACCCCACTCTTCCCATGTTACATAATAATTTCGAAATAATGACGTTAATATTTCAGCGTCCCAATTGTTCTTTTGGGTTTTTTTTTTCGTGTTTAAATTATCCAAATAAATAATTGTTAATACTGTCTACTTTTTTTTTTACGTCGTTCATTTATGTATTACGTTATTAAAAACAACCCATGACTATGGATTCAAATTGAAGGAGAAAAATATAAAATATCTTAGTTAAAATTAGGACAAAGTAGATTAAAAAAAAAAAACGAGAAAAACAAATCATATATGCACGAAGCATTAAAAACAACCCATGACTGGTTGGTTTTAATGTGGTTAAATTCGGCTTTTCTATAAAAAAAAGGGGGGTGCCCTAGATTAATACGAACCTCAGATACTGAAAATGTTCTTACGTGTTACTCGTATCCTCAAAGACTAAAATTGGAAATCTTCCTAGACGGGGTAATATTTATATATTACCCCGTCTAGGGAGATTTCTCTTTGCTGACAGAAATCTGAACATCTTTTATACTTTGAACATCGCACGTTTGTGATAGTTTTTTTTATTATTATTATTAAGTTTGCCGTGCGGTTTCGGTAAGAAGCACAAGCTAGTTGAAACCATGGATTCACATGGGACGACCCTGAATGAAACTGCACGAGATAAAGAAAGAGGGTGAAAGAGAAAGCATAAGACAGACAGACAAGCAAACAAAGAAGAAACGCTGATCTGTTTTATATATTACACACGAAATATTGTCACACGTGGAGGCAAATATTTCTACGCCTCTGATCAGCTGAAAGAAAATGTATAAATTTTGTCGAATCGATAACTGATGTCCAGTAACAACGCCTGCTAGCAATATGGATGCGCCGTCCTTCTTCATGTATCTGTTTTTCTTTTCAGCTCTGTTGTAACGAATAAAAATTCTCAGTTATAATAGATAACACTGGTTAATTATTAAAAAAAATTATTTATGAAAGTCTCCTGAGTTCAAAAGAAGATTCCCGACTTCGAAAACACACACTTGAAGAAGGGCTGAGGTTACATCGGCCGAAATGTTGTGAAGTAAGCAGAAAAAAAAACGTGTACATACGAACCTAAACTTGAAGCCAAGCCTTATTACAATATCGGCTTTTGAATTTCCTAGACTTAATTAGTCTTCTCTAAAGTATTCTATGCATTTTCACAGTAGGATTGATATGAATGGCATGAAGCCATGCATTAAAAAAAACATAGTTTGTGTTCGGTCGAGCACATCCTTTCTCCAAGTTCTGTCCTAATTCCAATTTTAGTCTCTGTGGATACGAGTAACACATAAGAACATTTTCAGTATCTGAGGTAATTGTAATTTTTTTCTACGTTTACTACTTTTGGTACCGTAGTTTATTTTGCCATATTGCTTAGCGTGCTAGGTCGGGTGTTCAATTCGGTCGAGTCAAACCAAATAAAAGATGTTGCTTTTAAAATCATATTCAAACACACAGCATATTTCTGAAGTTTTATTGTTTAAAAAAATTATATTTCAAAATCAAGGTAACAATGATTTTGTATCGTTTGAATTAATCGCAATTTTGTTAAGATTTTGGATGTTATTCTCACTACGTTTTTGGCTGATGGATTCTCCAAACTTTTGGAGGTAAAATTCTTATCAACGTCAAAACGGATAATGGTGCAATGTTATAATAAGTTATATATTACAGTCTTTTACAGGTCAATGTTAACAATATAATAAAAATAAATTGAAAAACTTATAGTCAGTCATGTTTAATAATTAAAGGTCTTTGTTCAAAATTCCGTGCATATTTCAGAGTTTGACAAAAGCACCTGGCGGTGGTCGGCGGTTTTATCGGCTGGAACGCTATGAAAATAACATTCAATATCTTAATATAACAAACTAGGATTAACTTTAAAATATGCATTGGTCGTGCAATAAATAAAAATCCAGACAAAAATTATCCTGTAGGAAAAGGAGTCAACTATGTCACAATACGGATGAGTTATTTTACTTTGTTTACTCCAAAAAGGTTAGGAATAAAAACGTAATTCGTAGACTAACGTCTAACCGAATGAAGAATGGCTGGATTATCCAAGTATCTATATCCTACTTTAAAAAATGTAGATAACTGCAACTACACGAGTATAAAAACTATCTTTATTGATGAAGTATATAATGTTATGCGTACGTGTTGTTTTTATATGTTATCAACAATAAATATAATGAAAATTTTAGATGTGTTGGCTTCATTGGAAATGTCCCCTGTGTAAGTACACCAAGTTTATTAATGATAAAAAAACGGTGTTTTCAGATTACTCTAATTAAACAGTATTATGAGATTACGAAAAACATTCAAATGTAATGCTTTCAATTATTTATCCCGCCCAAATGGATCAGCGACTGTCGAACGTTTACGAAGCCGAGTCAGTAGATGTTTACATAGTTAGAAGATGGATTCGTCGATTTCAAACTGGCGACAGAAATATGAGTGACAACGCGCACATCGGACTTTTATGGCCGAAGCATAAAGAGTGGCTTGAAAAAGTGCATTGAGAATGTTTTTTACTATATAGAAAATTAAATTTTGAAGCACAGAATGTCGCTCGTTTTAACGGTATCACTCCCATCTTCGTAGTGCCTCAATGTTTTTTGTTTTTTTAAATAACTGGACTTATTTTTTAAACAACCCTTGTATTTAAAAGAGCAACATTACCCAACTGTTTTAAAAAATAATAGAGTATTTTAAAGCAACCAGACTATTTTTAATTTTAAAGCAACCAGACTATTTTTAATTTAAAGCAACCAGACTATTTTTAATTTAAAAACAAAAAAATACGTGTAACCAGACTATTTACAAAGAATCACTATTACCTGATTTTTTTTATCAGCAGGGTCCGTGGAAATCCACGAATGAGAATTATATTTAATGAACTAATATGTTTTGATAAATCTTCTATTTTTTCTGGGTAGCGGGAAAATAGTTTGGGGGAAAGAAAAACCGAAAAAAAAAACGCAGCAAATATGAGTTTATATAATTTCTATGAAAACTGTGTCCATTGTAATTTAAATATAAAACTGACCCAAATGAGATAAATTATTAATAGGGCTGTGACAACAGCATATTCTTTTCATTGTTTTTACTCTTTAGTATATATCCGTTAATATCTTATATGCTTTTCGATAGACGAATGTGATTCTCGGTTGATTTAAGTGTGTCTGTGTCGGATATATACCCGAGAGTCAAAAGAATGAAAAGAATAGTCTATTGTCACAGCTCTAATTATTAAATACAAACAAATACTCAGAAAGTAATATTGTACTGCATAGCTAAATACATATAATAAAATCACATTGTCAGAGACTATCTATAATTTACTTTTTCAGTTCAGCACCTCTGGAAAAATAATATTTTTTTTCCTTGTTTCTTTCAAATTTCCCCATTTTTTATGTAATCTTTTGCTGACATCTTCCTGTAAATTCTGAAACGGTTGAGCCGAGGTTTTTATAATTTTACACAAATGTAATTTCTGTGTCTGAGAGTGTTCTTATAAAGGTTTTGTATCCGAATGCCTCTAATATGCATCGAAAATCGATAATCAAAAAATTTGATTTAAGAAAGAACAGTTCCATTTTGGCCGAAGTTAACACCCTTGTACAGCCTAACTTCACAAGTGTATTTGAAAAGGTTTTTAACCGCAAGAACAGAAGAGCCCGGCATATAAAATTAACAGTAGATTCTTTGATACGACATGGACGCTTTTGAAATAAATGATTTTGTTAAGATCACAATTTAAACATCATATTTGACTTTTGCATTTTAATGCAAGCAATTTTAATTTTATTTCAAGATATTCTTTCAAAATAATTTTATAAAATCGATAAGTATTCTACAGCGCAATGTAGACTACGATTTATTATAGACTAAGTCGCTGCGCGGAGGTATGTGAATCTTCGTTTCGGTGCACCGTAGTGAGTCCCCGACTAGAGCTCACAATTAATCTATTTAATTGAAAAATCGGCAATTTCACTGATTTATACGACAATAAAATATTGTAATAAATCTTTAGACGTATAAATAGCTCTTAAGGAACCAAATTGGAACTTAGTTGGCGTTATTCGACTTAAAATGTGTCTATACGGATGCGCAAATATACATTTATAGGGTAAATAACGTTGTTTAAAAGTTTTTATATACGTGTGGAATTAATAACGGCTAAGGCTGGAGCTCTAAATGTTTTCGATTCTAGATGATAACGTCCAAATCATTTTTTTTTTTTTTACTTTGGAAATCACTACTGCATATTGAGTACAATATAATAACCAATAGAGTATTAGCTCTATAATAATAAATACGAAATCTCCATGAATTAAAATATAATTAAGCGTATTTTACGACCGGTCAACGCCAGGTGGCTTGCTAGTATATATATATATATATATATATATATATATATATATATATATATATATATATATATATATATACAAATTACTTTTTCTGTATTTCTGCGGAACAGTCGCTATCGAACTACTATGTTAAATTTTCGTTTAGATACTTAAAATCTGATATATATGGTATTTGGACCGATGGAACAAATTGGATTTGGTTTAAGTTGGTGAAAATAACTGCTAAGGGGTTAAAATTGAAAATAAAAACTGGAATTTAACAGGCCTAAGTTTGACTGAACGTGTATTTTTTACGTATGCGCAAATATACATACATTAATTTTTCACGTTTTTATATAAAGATGGACGGAGCTCAGATGGTAGCAAATAAAGATGGAGAGCTATATATTTCGGTTTCAGTTCTTACTAATATCAGCCAATTTATATATTTTTCAAACTTTTGAAATAACTGTTACATATTGAGTACAATATAATAATCAATGGAATAATTGGCTCTATAATAATAAGTCCAAAATCGGCATGAATTAAAACATCATACTCAAACGTATTTTACGATCGGGCTAGCATATATATATATATATATATATATATATATATATATATATATATATATGCATGTATGTATGTATGCATGTATGTATGTATATATACAAGTTAGAAAAGCATTTCATCTAAGGCATAAAAATTATTAAACAAAATATTTTTACTATAGGCTTTAAAAATAAAGCTACAAAATTCAATTTGAAATGTATTTATCTTCAAAGTGCACTTTATACATTTTACAAAGTAAGGTATTAAATTTTTATACCTTACTTTGTAAAATGTATAAAAGTGCATTTTGAAGATAAATAAATTTCAAATTGAATCTTGTACCTTTATTTTTAAAGCCTATACTAAAAACATTTTGTTTAACAATTTTCATGCCTTGGATTAAATACTTTTCTAACTTATATCATATCTTTTTAAGATTATATTTTATTTAATTTATTAATTTGGATTTATAAAAAATGAATGTGGTTTTGCATGTATTTATAAAAACTCTCCTACTCTCTATTTCAGTTTATATTTCTCCTCACACCACAACTCATTTTTTGCAACCCCCTCTTTGTATTATTACAGGTCTAAATATTCTCTCTATTTCAGTTTGTATTTCTTCTCACACCACAACTCTTTTTTGCGACTCCCTGTTTGTCATACACGTCTGAATAATGAGAAAATCTGATTTTTTTTTAACAAAAACTTAAAAAAGAACATTTTTAGATTAAATTTTTTTAAACTTCATCGGAATAGAAAATCTTTACAATTTAATAAGGAACATATATCATATAGGTTTCATGAACAAATATTCAGTACATAACGAGAAAAATAGAGATGAAAATTTCAAAAGGACTGTATAACTTGTTATGCTCAATAATATCCCTGGCCAGCGAAAGGCTTTGTTATTGTTATTCTATTATTATTATTATTTAAAACATTTTGTGTCCTGCTCTTTCGCGCGAGGACTAATATAAATATATATATATATATATATATATATATATATATATATATATATATATATACATATACATATATATGTATGTATGTATGTATATATATGTATGTATATATATGTATATGTGTATATATATAAATGTATAATGTATATGTGCATATATATGTATGTATGTATATGTTTATATATATATGTATGTATATGTATATATATGTATATGTGTATATATATGTATGTATATGTATATGTGTACGTATGTATATGTGTATGTATATGTGTATATATATGTGTATGTATATGTGTATATATATGTATGTATGTATATGTGTATATATATGTATGTATGTATGTATATGTGTATATGTGTATATATATATGTATGTATATGCGTATATATATGTATGTCTGTGTGTGGCATCCGTCAGTCGAAACGACCATGGATCAGCGCCGTATTAAGATGTTGCCTGTATGCATCCTTTTATGTGACTGTAGAGACCAATTCTTGATTTGCATAGTCTGCCACAGCCTTGACAGACGAAGGTTGTTATGCAATTTGCCGCTTCGTCCGGCTGTTCCGCCTGTACACTGGCTCTTCTCCTAGCTCTCTTTGCAGCGTTTTCAACATAGAGGGTCCTCTCGCTGATGATACTTCTGTATATGCGTATATATATGTATGTATATGCGTATATCTATGTATGTATGTATGTATGTATATGGGTATATATATATATATGTATGTATATGTGTATATATATATGTATGTATATATATATGTATGTTTGTATATGTGTATATATATATGTGTATATATATGTATGTATATGTGAATATATATGTATGCATGTATGTATATGTGTATATATATGTATGTATGCATATGCGTATATATATGTATATATATATATGTCAGGTCATATCCTCATGGTCGGGTCACCGGCGACTAAACTGGTTCCCCCACGAGACTTGTTTGGTGAGGAGGGCGGCTAGTCTCCCTGAAGGATTAAAAACAAGACCTTCCAAAGGGCGAATGAACTCTTTTTCTGGGTCAACGGCCAACTAGCACCGTGTATATTTGTGTGTGTGTATATGTGTATTGGGGTGGAGAGAGCTCCCGTAAGCCGTGGTGAAGGCAACCATTCTAGGAGAAGCAAATCTCTGATTTAAAAAACCATAAAGCGGGAGACCAGTACCCGCATTAAGCTGGTCTGCAGTTTAATTTGTTGCTGGCTATCTTGCTCTTGCTTGTTGCTGGATCTCAACATTTTGAACCGAGAGAGAGAGACTTAGCTGTCGTACAAAGCTAAGACTCTGTAACATCATCTTTGTATAGATACTCCCTCAGGCATTTGAGCTCATGGATTTTAAATGTCTGAGGGAGTGGCACTCGTCTGACAAGACGTTGCAATCATCATATATATGTATTATGTATATGCGTATATATATATATATATATATATATATATGTATATATGTATGTATGTGTGTATATATATGTGTATATGTAAGTGGACAAGGTCGGGTGTGGACGTGTGTTAAAAGCACACAGATGTCTTAGCGTCTTTCTGTGCTACTCCCAGACAAATCAACCCCACGTGCACGTCCTGACCACTGCCATGCAAACGGGGCTCTGATGAACGGCGAATATCCTGCGCCGTATAACTGAACCTCCACTCCCTTGTGGGCCAAGGTTATTTAACCAAAGACTAAGGGTGAGGTAGCCCTGACAGAAACCTTCAGAGAAGCTTAGGCCCTGTAACCTACGGCATATATGAACCACCCGCGTGTGGAATATGTTCTGGTGCCCAACAACCTAAGTTCCAGTTATGGATCAAATGGCATGGTGGGTGGAGAGGGCTCTGTAAGCCGTAGTGAAGGCAACCTCCCTAGGAGAAGGAGAACTCTGATATAAAACCTGCGATGACTGTTGCATCCAATGATGTTGACTTGCTCTTCTTTTTGGATCAATGTGGCAGTTGTTTAGAGAGTGGGATTGTCTCGGTGCAAAGTCTTTCCCCACTATAACAATCCTCTCAGGCACAGGCATTGCTCGATATAGATTAGATACACTTTTTACCATCTCGTGTATCTTTATAGCAAAAAAGGGTGGCTCTAGCCTAAAAAGGCAAAACATTCAATGAAGTTGGAAAATATGATTATAAACGTAAATGGCAATAAGGGAACTGGAATTTCCAGGGCCTGGCCCGGCAGGTGTTTCATGGCTCCACAGCCTGAACCCGATCGTCATCATGTTAAATGGAAATATATGATAATGACCATCAGCTGTTGGAATGTGCGGACGCTGCTTGATTCGCCATCAGCAATAACGCGTCCAGGGCGTAGATCTGCTCTTGTATCTTGGCAATGTTCGAAAACGAATTTGCTGCCATCATCATACATATGTATGTATGTATATTTGTATATATATGTATGTATGTATGTATGTATGTATATGTATATATGTATATGTATGTATGTATATGTGTATGTATATGTATGTATATGTGTATGTATGTATATGTGTATATATACATGTATGCATATGTGTATATATATGTATGTATGCATATGTGTATATATATGTATGTATGCATATGTGTATATATTTGTATCTATGTATATGTGTATATATGTATGTATATGTGTATATATGTATGTATATGTGCATATATATGTATGTATATGTGTATATATATATGTATGTATATGTGTATATATATATGTATGTATATGTGTATATGTATGTATATGTGTATATACAGGGTGAACAGAAAGTCCTTGGACCATTTTTAGTTTTAAAATTAAATATTGTTAAAATCACTTTTTCTCTTTTCGAATAAAGTAAGTATTTAGTCTAACTATTGATCTAATTATTTTCAACAAGAATATTAAAATAATTTTGTTTAAACTTTCAGAAAAATGAGCAAACGAGAGGCCATAATTCAGCTTCATTGCGCGGGAAGGACAAACTCAGAGATTATTAAGCTCTTGAAAGTGGCTAAATCCACCGTGTACCATGTTGTGAACAGATTTAAGGAACTTGGTACATCTGAAGACCATCCTAGGAGTGGAAGACCTCGCACTGCTCGGACAAAGAAGGTGATTAAAGCTGTCCGAGAGAGGGTAAGGAGGAACCCGAAGAGATCTGCAAGACAAATGGCTAAATACATGAATGTGAGCATGACCTCGATGAGAACCATCGTAAAAGAAGATCTCCAGTTGTCCCCCTACAAGATGAGAAAGAGACAGTACCTCACACCTGCCCAAAAGCACAAGAGACTTGAAAGAGCAAAGCTTCTTCTTGGAGAAATGAATGCTGGCACGGCAGAGCGAGAGATCGTTTTTTCTGATGAAAAACTCTTCACAATTGAAGCGACTGTTAACACTCAAAACGACAGAGTTTACGCAAAATCTTCAGCAGACATTGATGACTCTGTGAGAATAGTTTTCCGCCGACAAAGGCCGTCTTCCCACAGGGTGTGGGCTGCAGTCTCCAAATCTTGGAATTCGCCTCTAATTTTCGTGGAGAAGGGGGTTAAGATCAACACAGATCGCTACATTAACGATATTTTGATTCCAGCATTTGAAGAGATGAAGAAACACTTCAAAGATCAGCCTTTCACCTTCCAACAAGATGGAGCACCATCCCACACCTCCAGAAAAACTCAGGACTGGTGCCAACGTCATTTCCAAGATTCTGGAGTAATGAGATGTGGCCTCCTGCATCGCCTGATTTGAATCCCATGGATTTTTCGGTGTGGTCTTTGTTGGAGGCAAAGGTCTGTTCTGTTGCTCATCCAAGTGTTGATGCTTTGAAGACATCTCTTCTGAGTGAATGGGCTAAACTACCTCAGGAAACGCTGCGTGCCTCGGTTGGTAACTTCAGACAGAGAATTTAACGTCTAATCGAAAGGAAGGGACATAACATTGAAAATAAATAATTTGAATTTATTCTTGGTTTCCTAACTTATAATTTTCATTCATGTTTAATTTATATTTTTGTAATTTTCTATTAATAAACCACTTTTGAATTGGTCCAAGGACTTTCTGTTCACCCTGTATGTATGGATGTATATGTGTATATATATGTGTATGTATGTATATGTGTATATATGTATGTGTATGTATGTATATGTGTATATATGTATGTGTATGTATACGTGTATATATATGTATGTATACGTGTATATATATATATATGTATGTATACGTGTATATATATATGTATGTATACGCGCATATATATATATTTATGTATGTATACGTGCATATATATGCATGTATGTATACGTGTATATATATACATATGTATGTATACGTGTATATATATGTATGTATACGGGTATATATATATATATTGCTTGGTTGACTGTGTTGTGTATGGTTACTCTAATGAAACACTAGTGTTTATACATTTGAATTTGAATTTAAAATTTGAATTTAAAATTTGAATTTAAAATTTGAATTTAAAATTTGAATTTAAAAGGCCTAAGTTTGGCTGAACGTGTATCTTCTACTTATCGCTAACGAACCACCCTGCCTATTTTATTTTTCACTATTGTTATACATGATTGTGTCGCTGTTTCACAGCTGATCAGTGCGGCTTGACAAGCAACTACGTCATACCAGGATCGAAAACCGACCGCCATATGACGGTTCGGACCAGTGGAACAAATTCAATTTGGTTTAAGTCGATGAAAATAACTGCTAAGTGGTTAAAATTGAAATAAAAATGGAATTTAACTAAGTTTGACTAAACATGTATCTTCTATATAATCGCAAATATACATAAATTTTTAACGTTTTATTTGAACCTGGACGTAGTTCAGGTGGTAAGAAATAAAGCTGGGAGCTGTATGTTTTGGTTTCAGTTCTAACTAATGTCAGCCAATTTATATATTTTTCCAACTTTTGAAGTAACTTTTATATATTGGGTACAATATAATAATCAATGGAATAATTTGCTCCATAATAATAAGTACAAAATCGGCATAAATTAAACATCATATTCAAGCGTATTTTACGATCGGGCTAGCATATATATATATATATATATATATATATATATATATATATATATATACACTAGCAGAAGTACCCATCATTGACTGGGTTCAAAAACAGCCTACAGACAATGGACTGTTATTGATGAAAGTATGATAGGTTATGAAAAGGAGGGGGTTGTAAAGAGATAGGTTTTGATACTCAAAAATTTTACCCTAAGCAAAATATGATGAAAGTAAAGATAATTTTCGCGAAAATATATTTTTTTATATCAACTTTGTTTCCATTCGTAGCCAAGAGTAACCAACAAAATGAGGTTTCCTTACAAAGAGAAAATGTTATATATATAATAATACAAATATACAAGAAATAAATGTTACCATAGTCAATAAAAGTTACTTTTATGGTAGAAAAGTTCATTGGTTTGTATTTTTAAGTAGTTTGTATTTTTTTTTAAATTCACGAACCGGTTAAAAATCAAAATGGCAGTGACTTTGAACTGGAGAGACCCGTTTTCAGTTTGAAGGAGGGGCACCTGTGTTAGCAATTTAAAAGAGTTCCGACAACGTAAGGAATATTTATAAGCATATTTTAATGTTTTCCGTTATTTTGTGCTTGAGCAATATTCGATTATGGCATGTGTAGTTTATATAAAAATTCATTTAAGTAGTTATCGCCTCAAATTTCGTTTTAATTTCTGTTCGCTGAAATTATTTCAAGTAAAGAGCATTAAAAATATTTCAAAACAAAAAAACATGAACTGAACCTTTATTGACTATGGTAACATTTATTTCTTGTATATTTATTTTTCGAGTAGTCGTTTGTTGGCTTTTCTGCTAAACACTCTAACTAAATAATATCAACGAAATATCGAAAAATAAAAAAAACAAAAACAGTTTTGAAAAAATAATGAAGCTTTACTTACTTTAGTAAAATAATCCGAAACAGCAAAATGGGATATTAAAAAAAGTAAACACGTAATTTCTTTAGTTTTTTAAAGCAAATAATCGATATAAATATGAATAAGAAGAAAATGGCGCCCTTTTCAAGCAGAACAGCTTCGTTTCAGTTTTACAGTATCGAACGGTGTACCATTGCGCCGTCGGATTCAGGGTTGTACTATTGTAATGTAAAGAATACACAAAAACATAAAGACAAAATAAAGCTTAAACAGATATATAAATAAAAATAAAAAGGTTATGTAAATGTTTTAAAAAGACACGTAATCACGTGAGTAGGATTTTTTCCTTCTTTTACACTATAACAAGTAACGTTCTTATATTTTATTATTTATCTATTTATCTATTGTCGAAAGAGTGCCACGTGCAAGTGGAAAAGGAAACAATAGAGTTATGCAAAATTTGTGTCGAGAATTGTCTAAAGTTCCGACTTTTTTTAGCTTTCACTTTAATAAGAACGTGAATTCATGAGCTGAATTTATTCGACACAATATGATTCAATAAAAAAAGGAATAAAAGGTAACGTGAATTAAAACTAACGTGAAGGCGTTATTATTGACCCTCACCCCTTTTAAAAAACCTTGTTAAACTTTGTGACATATTTACATTCCATGGAGTACAGGTGCGAACGCAGACCCCACAATTTTATCATACCATCCCTATTTAAGTTGAAACATACTTATCAAAGTAATCTTATGTACATCTATATCAAAAACCCTTGTAAACGTTTTTTTTTTTAATTTTTTTATTTCCATACTTTGGGGGCCAGGCGCGAACGTAGACCCCACAATTTTTATGAACCATCGTTCTACCAGATCAAACATACCCATTCCTGATCCTCGATACGTCTTCTATCATTATATGTAATCAGTTTTTAAAATAGTCAACCATATAAGAGCCTATTCGTGACCAGACACACACACACAGACGTTCAGCTTTATATTATAATATATATATATATATATATATATATATATATATATATATATATATATACTTCATTTACTCACAAAAAATTAATATACGAAAGTATAAATTTATGCGTAAACTTTAACTTCGAAAGTGCTCAATACGTAGGTAGAGCTAGTTAGTAATTTATAAAATATATATGTCGATTAAGCTACACTGAATATTCCGCATAAGCCTGAAGAATCCAAGAGGGGATGAAACGCCGAATATTCAGCGTAGCTTAATCGCCATATATATTTTATAAATTACTATATATATATATATATATATATATATATATATATATATATATATATATATATATATATATGTATGTATATATATATGGGAGAGAGAGAGAAAGAGAGAGAAAGATAGAAAGATAGAGAGAGAGATACACCTGCCATCCTTTTGCTAAAAGGATTGAATCGCCCAATCGTCGAAGACAAGATTCAAGCAGGAGTATATATATATATATATATATATATATATATATATATATATATATATATATATATATATATATATATATAAATTCATCCGTCAAAAAGTTTAAATCGATCGATCGTCGAAGACAAGATGCAAGCAAATAAGTAGTATACAGTCGTGCGTTACTATGTTTACACGTGCATATACCGTTAAACTCATATATGCGGTTTATGTGAATAAGTAAACACTATATCTATATTAGCCAAAAAATTTTGTATTACAATTCCACCAATTATAAAGACTGAAAGACTACTCGACGATAAATGAGTGTTAGGTGGCCGGTGGGATAACATCGTGATGATTGGTAATAACTGTGCTGACTGGGCAAAACTGATTATTTCAGAAGGCGGTCAAATAAGAATTTGTTTACATTAGATTTGAAAACGACCCTGGTGCAGTCTACTGAGAAGCGTCTTCGCTGTATTGTGTTTCACGTACATTTTGTTTAATTTGTGAATTAAGAAGGAGAAAGAAACTATCGAGTGTGGCTGTAGCTGGACGAGTTTTAATTATGATTGATATACAATAAGGACCAGCGATTGAGGCTTACTCAATCATTTATTATAGAAATAACCATGGAGTAAGGAAAAAAAGATAGCAACATTACTTCAGTGACAAAGATGAAGTAGATAAGAAAAAAAGGGTATCACCAACTTTTTCCTCCATTGTATCCTGGTCTCAAGGTCGTAAGAAATAAAAGCAGGAAGATCTAGGTCTTTGTAACTCTTCAAATTGTGACCACAGATAGTTTTGTCGTCTGCATAAACGTCGACAGGTGATTTTAGAGTGTGATTTTTGTTATCATGAAGATTAGAAGACTAGAAGGAGAGCTGAACCGATTATGCCTTTTGAGGCATTGATTTTATGGGCATAGGACTTACCTCCATCAACAACAAGGACATTTTCACATGTTCCATAGCTCGCACTCTTGTGAATTAGACCTTTACGTCAAACCTTATGAAAGGCCTTTGATATGTTAAGAAACAACGCCCACGTCAATAGCTTAACTGATCGTAGCTGTATATGCTACGTAAGAGGTAAGTCGCGTTGCTTGTTATTGAATAGACCGTCTTTGTATAGATGCTTGATAACTTTGAGATTTGTCCCGAATTCCAGCAACTTATTCATTGACATACAGGAGACTAAATCCCACTGCAAAAATATATAAATATATAAATTACTTTTTTATTTATTTATTCATTTATTTGCTATAGCGTTTTACTTATATCTTGGCTTATATCTTTAATAATCATAAACATTAATAATATTTTTAATTATTTCATGTCCGTTTAAAAGAAAAAAAACATTAAGAAATAAGAATAAAAATAGTAATGTAGTTAGAAACATGATGACACACTAAGCCTCACCCATTCTGATTAATAGCTAAAGTTTATCTACTATATAATAAAATGATTGCAGAAATTCCCCTCTGGACCAAAATACCGTAGGTTTACAACACCATATGAGACATAAAAATTTATTATGCCTAGATTAATAGCCACTATCTTATGTAACTTTAGAACGACATTTTAGACACATTTTGTCGTAATAATAAAATCCTACATTACATCCTAGGAGCATCATCATGACAATCGCAATATTTTTGACGAGGTAGTTCTAATTTTCCCTCTTAATTTACAGTTCTCTATCCGTCCCGACTCATTATCAGGACTATATACACACCTTTTAATTATTTTCCCCGGCAACCTTCGTAACTGATGCATACACTCATACACATGCCATTATCTTTTCAGTTACCGATTAAAAATAATAATTTCTACCTTTAAAATTTCGGGCTTTTCTCATTGGCTGAGAACTGACGGATCCATTATTGAGGAATAAACAACTTATTCAAAAAACGAACGCGACAGACGTTCACAAACATGGCGTCTCCTTCTACACGAAGCAATTGTTTTATAAATATTAAACCAACTACAAAAAATCTTAACCGCTCATAATCGTAATTTTACTTATTAATACCCTTACCGTTACCTCCGCAGACATTGTCACCACGAAACTAATCTTCTTAAAAATCCCTGATACAAACATAATTAACATTTACGGTTAGCATTGTTTTTTCCTTCAATTCTCCGTACCAAACAATGAACGATGCTATTTTTTAATTTTTATTTTAGTTTTTTCTGTAATGGGTCGTTCACTTTTCCGTTTTTTTTAATATAATTTCTTAACTTTAAATTCTTTCCAGTACCCACTCTAAAAAATACAATCACTGTAAAAAAAAAATAACATTTACGGTTAGTATTATTTCTTGTCTTTAAACGATTAACTATTGGCAGAAACACTACAAAACGACCCCCAATTTGTAGTGGAATGGGGACAAAAATTGTTTCCTTTAATAATTACAAGAAACCTTCTCTACCACCAACGGTAATGTAAGTACTTCTTTTAAACTCCTCAGCCTAATGTTCACAGTAAACATAAGTTGGAACAGTTACATTGAGAGCATTGCCAGGATCGCTGCGAAGAAGATAGGCTCTCTCTACCGTGCTAGAAAACTACAAACGCCTGAAAGTATCATGTACCTCTATAAGGCCATCATTCGCCCATGGACTGTTGTCATATTTTGGCTGGTGTATCTGTAACTAGTCTCTCGCTCCTTGACAAGGTTCAAAAGAGAGTCGCCAACCTGATAGGCCCTTAACTGTCATCTAAGCTTCAGCCTCAGTCCCATAGACGAAATATTGCACCCCTCTGTCTGTTCTACAAGTATTTTAATCGTGAATGCTCTGACGAACTGCAAACACTTGTACCCTCTCGACGTAAACACCCCTGGCAAACCCGATAAGCAGCTAAATCCCACCCCTACACAATAGAGATACCTAGATGAAAGAGAGCTTTCTACTCCAGTAGGTTTTTCAACATAACTGCTAAACTTTGGAATTCCCTTCCGGGTCTCTGCTTCTCCAACTGTACTGATATGCAGAAGTTCAAGTGCAATGTAAACAGATATCTTGCTGCCCAACTCCCTAGATAGTGGCCCAGTAGATAATGTCCCTGATAGAAGCCCCCTACATCAAAGTGGCAATGTTCCTTGTTTGGAGTGAAAATATAATAAAAACAAATTGACATTTTACGTACTTCAAAATTTCCATATGTGTGATTTTAAAGCCTTTAAACTGTCTACTCCTAAATATTTTCGATGTATGTGCGTGTGTGTGCGTGTGTGCGTGTGTGCCTACGTGGCTTTATTTGTGCGTGTGTGCGCGAGTTTGGTTATTCATATGCGTGTGTGCGTCCGTGCGTTTCTGTGTGTGTGTGTGTGTGTGTGTGTGTGTGTGTCTTTGTGTTTATTTTCTGTGTACATATGTGTGTTTTTCCGTGTCTGCGTGAGTTTGTTAGTGCGTGTGCGTGTGTGCGTGTGTGCGTACTTGTGTTTTCGCGTGTGTATGTGTGTTTGTGTTTGTGTGTGTGTTTTGCGTGTGTGTGTCCGTATGTTTGTTTGCTTGCTTGCGTGTGTGCATGTAAGTTTGTCCGTGTGTGTGTGTGTGTGTGCGCGCGTGTCATGCTATCTCATATATTTCAACCGAGAGATCTTTATAAGATTCTGACCGTTCCTTTAAGTGCAATTGAATTTTTTTCACGAGTCTAGCTGCTCCTATAATTACTGGAATAATAGAGATCTTCCTAAGATTCCAGTTTCTTTTTATTTTATACGTAAAACTTTTGTATTCTGTTATTTTTCCCTCCCAACTGTTTAACCCAGAATCATATCATATACAAGCAAAAAGACCTTCGATTCTCATTACCAGATATTCAACAATGCTATTTCCTTTGTTTTTATTTACACAGTTAATCATTCCTAGGTCAAACTCTTCTTATGTAATTTTATAGACTTTAAACTGTCTACTCCTTACTATTTTCTGAAGTGTGTTCGTGTGTGTGGATGTGTGTGAGAGAGTGTGTGTGCGTGACTTAATTTGTGTGTGTGTGTGTGTGAATTTTGTTGTGCGTGTGCATGTCGGTGAGTGGGTCTGTGTGTATCTTCATGTTTGTGCTCGTGTCTGTGTTTATTTTGTGCGTGTGTGTGTGTATTTTTCGTGTCTGCATGAGTTTTTTGTGCCTGTGTGCCTCCGTGTGCTTTTCGTGTGTGTGTGTATGTTTTTGCGCGTTTGTGTGCGTTTTTGTGCGTGTGTTTGTTTACGTGTTTGCATCTATGTGCGTGTATCCGTGTGTGTGTGTGTGTGTGTGTGTGTGTGTGTGTGTGTGTGTGTGTGTGTGTGTGTGTGTGTGCGTGCGTGCGCGCGTGTTTGTGTTTTTTGAGTGTGCATGTGTCAACCAAACTCAGGCATGGCAACGCATGACCGGGCATGACAACGCATGACAACTAGTGGTAAAAAAGAAAAGAACAAAACCAAAAATGATTCCAAAAAGAATCATTCCATAATAATACCGTTATTGAATTATTAATTTTTTAAATAAGAGAAAATTCAAGGCAAAGTATTTTTTAAGTTCTTATTTAATTGTTGTATAGCCGGATGGTTATATTGTGGAGAGACGTGGACATGTAATACAGTGAGAGAGGAAGAAGAGAGGGGAGAGCGACAGTCATACATTTTACAGTCTGTGGACTTATAACATATATTTAGAGAGAAGGGTTATCACGTCTTATGACACAGGAGGGGACAGTTATTACTTAGATGGAGAGGGGGACACATTTCTACACAAAGTTTTTTATAACGATGGAGACAATGTTCATATAAAGATTATTACATATTATCTCCAATTTGGTAGAAAGATGACAGTTGCAAAATATGATGTGTTCTTTTATTACATTCGACCGGAGAATGCACATCCTTGAATATAATAGAGATTTACATTTCAATTTTATATGTATACTACCGGGGGGTACCCGGCGTTGCCCGGGTGTTTGGAGGTAAATCAAAACTCCGGGGGGGGGTAAAATAAAAAAAAGTTTTGGTAAGTGAGTATGAAGATCGAACCGGAACCCTTGAGGCAAAGTTGGAAATTAAAGTGTGAAAAAAAAAAAAACATGCGAGGTTAACCATTGGGCCACCGCGACATACTAACGGAAATACGTTTGAATTTATTTAATTACTTAGAATTTGCAGGTGCACGTTTTGATGTCTTAATGAGGTCAACTTTGACTGCGGGGTTTTATTTTTATTTTCCCAAGATGTTGGGGGTGAACCAGCTCCCCTTGCCCAATTTGAATAGCAATTGTCTGATATAAGGAAAATATTTCCACATTGATCAAAGCTGATTGCTTTCGAACATATCCGGCGATGGCGACCGGAAAAATCCCGCCAGAATTAGTGTCGCTTTTATTATAGGAAAAAGCCTAATCCACACGCGGTGAGCGAAAATTGTTAAATATTTATCTTCCCGTAGTGGAGCAAATTAAATAGACAGGCGAGATCCGTTGTTCACTCGGAGATATTATGATTTATATGCGATATAAAAAGTTTTAAGAAAGTTGTGAGCCGACCGAGCGCTTCTCTGAAAAAAAGCCTTTCTTGGACATACACAAAAAGCGAACATACATACACACATTTTCGCTTTTATATATATAGATATATTTTCATATGGTTGAACGTCTCTTCAAACTAATGACTAATATTTCTTTACATCATATTAGGAGTTATTTACGAACGAAACAATCATTGATTGTTTGTTTCCAGTGGCCCGTAAGTGTCATATAGATAAGTCAACAAGCATACCCATCCCTGCTACATTAGGAGTCACGTGACACAGCCTATAAAAAAAACCCGCAACGTGAGTTTCAACTCTCTTTTTTTTTTTCTTCATAAAAACTTGCTTTGAAAGAAAGAAAAATAAGAAACATGATTAATATTGAACTTAAACTTAATCAATACTAGCAGGGAGATACGACGTTGCCCGAGATTCAATGATGAACAACGAATACTTCACACGCTCATATTTTTATTGCTATCGAAACCGGTGAAATCAATCATTTTTAAATAAATCAATTGATTGCCTGCTCTATTTGGGAACCCACTGCGGTGCAGCAGGAGGAACCTTCACATGCTTGCCCGCAGTGAGGTACTCCAAAATATATTGTAGGCTACATTGCATTTGAATTGTAGAGAACCTACTATTGACTATAAGATTATTTATACATGTCTTCTTCTTCTTCTTGCTCGTCCGTCGAAGTCGACGATGACCAAGGTATCAATCAGTTCGGCGTCAGGGGGTTGTGGGTCCTGAGATGGCTGATGAGGCCAATCCGTGCTCGGCAGACTCTTCCACACTCTGGACACGTGAAGGCGGTATCGGCAGGCTGTGAACCGGCAGCTCTCTCCTTCCTCCTCTTGCGCTTCTGCTGGTCGTGTGTCATGCGTTGATTCTCTGATCTGTCGGCTCCTACATACATGTATATATATACACACACACATATATACACAGACACAGACACAGACACACACACACACACACACATACACACATATATATATATATATATATATATATATATATATATATATATATATATATATAAAGGCTGGAAATAAGTTTAAAATGTAAAAATCAAGTATCACGGTTCAATTATATTGTAAACAAAATTCATTTCGAACGCACCCCTGTGATATCAAAGAACCTACTGTTAATTTTATATACCTGAACTTCTTGCTTGTCCGGTGATAATGGCTTGAATTTAAGTTTAAAATGGAAAAGTCAAGTATCATAGTTCAGTTGTGCTTTAAGTAAAAACATTCATTTTGAACGTCCTTATGTCATGTCAAAGAACCTACTGTTGATTTTATATGCTAAGCCTTTCTGCTTGTTTGATAATAAATCTTCTAAAATCCACTTGTGATGTTAGGCTGTATAAGGTGTTAACTTTGGTTAAATTCGCTATTCCTTCTTTCGTCGCATTATTTAGATTATCGATATTTATCGGAGATATTCCGATACACAACTTATCTAAGAGCACTGTTTATTGTTCTTTTGCTGGTTTTTGTCTAACCCATTTTAATATCGGTTAGCTTTCCTGACCAATGACGTTATATTAACGCATTCCATGCACCATGAATATAGGTCACATTATTTCCGGGATTGTTTCATTGGGTTCTGGCGATTTCCAGGATACCTTCTCCGTAACACTATTTCAGGACACCTTATTCCTGGGATTGGCTCATTGTGTTCTGACGATTCCCAGAACACCCTCTCCGTAACACTCCTCCCTTGCCACACTATTTCGGGCGATGTCAAAACATCGTTAAACTCACGACGCACACATCAGCCGCCGATAGCGTAGTTGTTGGGAGCCTTGATTGTCGTACAGACGGTCGGGTTTCAATCCTGGCTTGAGGTTGTTGCCTTTCTAGCCGCACTGATGAGCTGCGAAACAGTACTGTATGTGGATGACTATATATATATATATATATATATATATATATATATATATATATCATTAATTCTAGAATTCATGCATCTTGTTTTTCTTTTATTACTACAATAAGTATTTTGCCCTTTTGTCCACTACAATTAATTGCTTTTTATTTATTTATTTATTAAATCATTTATTCTATTCTTTTCTTCTTTTTGTTTCTTTCGTGGACACAATTGAACATTATTAACTCAATTTCATTATTACAACAAACATATGTTTCTTTTTTTTTTTTTTTTTTTCATCTCTTTTTCTGGAGTATATCTCAATGCATGTTTTTTGGGGTTTTTTTTTGGGGGGGGGGTTGTGGTATTTTCACCACAATTTAAAAATTGGCATCGGGCAGTCGACGTCCGATAATCTATGCCTGCTTCTGCTCAAGTTACTTAAAATTTAAATTTACCATTCAAATTATTTTTAAAAAAACGGGAAACAGTTCTATCTTTTTCAAAGACGTCAGTTGTTTGAACCGAGGAGATATGGACTATTTTATTTTTCTCTTATTATTTTATAGGACGGTTTTCGCAGTTTCCTTAAACTATAGGTCAGAGATGCGTAACTCCTTATTAACCCTTGCATTTCCATCTCCTCTCCATGCATAGCTGCTACCTGTCACTTGCCTTGGGTCCACCTTTTAATTGGGAAATTCACGTTCTAAATTCCCTTGCTTTACCCATAGTATCATAGTATCGTTCTTTGGGGTTCCTTTCACCCCCCCCCTGTTCTCTCTCTCTTACTCTCTCTCCCTCTCTCTCTTCCTCCCTCTCTCTCTCTCTCTCTCTCTCTCTCTAACTATTACTCTTCTAACTACTAACACTTTAAACGTCAGCACGCCTATTCAAGCCAGGGTACTGACTACTATTACCCATATAGGAACTTCGCCCATTTTTTCTATCTCTTTCTACTCCCTCTAGGGCTTCCAAAAACTTGTGGATAGGGATCTCTCCCATCGTTCCCAGCCCATTTGGGATCGTATCTACCGAAAACTTCGGGAACCTAGTAATTAATGGGGACCAATTCTGTGGGAACGGGCATATTTATGGGTGTGACCTGTACCTGCTCAACTCCACTAAATTTAGAGTTACTGTTTACTTGTGCAGCTATCCTCATATATTCACTCCCTGTCCATTCGAATGGTGGCCATCGGGGCTTCTGCAACAATCCGTCTCCGATTGTCGTTCCCACATAATACCCTGGAATTTATATCTAGATAAGTCGCCACTATCCAACCTCATCGCCATAATGAGTCGAGTGTTTGTGCGAACTGTCACTTGGTAGTCCTTTGGATTTCTGCCGTTTTTGCAAAGAAACGACATCTCATACGAGTCTCTAGAGCCAGTAATGTAGACAAGACTGGAGACTTCACACCCCCTTCGTGCGCTTTCCGGACACTGAACTGCCTCATCGTGATCCAAAATTATATATTCAGTTCCGGGCCCCATTCACTGCAATCATCTCTCTGCCTCCAATTAAATTAGATTCCCGCTTGATTCCTGGACAGATGGGCAAGGGAAAGGGAAAATTAAGTATCCTATAAAGTATATAGGAGTTGTCCCTATTCAACAACGGAACTTCTACAATTATTATTGACCTTTCGTAAAACAACGTTGAACAAGTAAGGATTCTGTAATAATGCCAGATATCCTTATCCGGCTTGCTCGCTAATTTGAACTTATCTGGGAGTGCTTGAGATACGCTCTTCAGCAGCATCCTATAATCATGCGGAGCTATTATGCTCGGTGACTAATGCCCCAAAGACAGTAGATTGAGCTGTAACTCTAGATGATTCAGTGACAAGTGAACGTCTAAGAAATAGCCCCTCAACTTGTCAACCAACATCTTATATAACCAATATCTGTGAGTAAGGATTTCTAGACGCGATACCCGTCTGTCTAGACCTTTTGTTTCATTCGCCACTGATGACATAATGCTCCTCAGACTCTCAATAAGTTCATTTATCTTTTCTCTATTGTCTCTTAGCTCATATCTTGTTAGGTTTACTACCGAAATACTGTCTTTCACTACGTGTAGTATCTGAGCTTGTGTTTTATCTAATTTTCTCAGCGCTTCTTGTACTACCTTTAGGTCTTTTTCTATATCATTCAAACACTGCCGTGTTTGAATATATAGCTAAGTGGCAGTTTTAGTCATTTAGAACTGCTTTAAAAATGCACCGCTCATTCATTTTTCGACTAAATTTCAAACAATTATTACAGTTTATAGATAACCTTTTCAGCTACACTGTGACAAAAAATTCTCAATTTTCGTCAAGTAAAACAAACGTTATAACAGATTTGTGGTGTTCAAAATCGTAAAAATTCGTTAGGAGGTGAACGACTTTTTTATGACTGGTTTCCATAGCTACCACGTCGCTTGAGCGACTAATGTTGCTACTAATTCACTGTTGTCGCGAAAAGAGAAGTAAAGAGTGAAACAGGGAGCATGAAAGCATACGAGTGTCGTACATTGTTTTACATATATGTATGTTATGTTTATGAGGACAAAAAAATAAGACTGGATGTTGAATAGCAGGGGTTCCATATTGGGGCACATATATAACTATGATGATGAGGGAGACATTTATATATTACAGTTCTTTTAACACATATTAGAGAAGAGGGTGATATTATGCACAGTTCTCAACACAGAGGAGAGGAGGCATTTATAGTAATTACTTGTGATGGAGGAGATGGGACACATAACCTGGAAGGGTTACACAATGTTCATTACAAGATGATAAACACAATTACCTTTCGTTCATGATGAAGGATGACGCAAAACAACAGTTACAACATAATGATGACTTCTTTATTAATCTGATCGGCCGGTCGATGACGTCAGAAATTCAACTGGTATGGTTACATTGGTTTACTCCTCTCCCCTCGCCTCCAAGGGGCTCTGACCCCAACTCATCAACTGACGAACTGACTGCCCAAATCTCAACTCTCTCTCTCTCTCTCTCTCTCTCTCTCTCTCTCTCTCTCTCTCTCTCTCTCTCTCTCTCTACTTTCAACTCAACTGTCTGACTGGCTCTCTTGTGACTGATTAAAATCCGAACCCTAATATGAAGAAATGTCCTTTGTCTATGACGTCAGAAGTGTGTTTTTCAAACGTGACGAATTTCACGTGGCTTTACATATATTTGTCCAACACACTTTTGACAAACAAAAGAATCCTCAATTCTAATCTAACCTATTACAAAGTTTTCCCAACTCTCAGTATCCTGTATATAAAATTTCGAGTCTGTAGACTTAAAATTGACAGAGTTATGGCGTAAGGAAATGTACACACAGACAGACACACAGACACGAAGATACACAGACAGGTTCTCTTTTATAGATATACTAGCATGGGTGCCCGAAGTTTGCCTGGTGTTTGGAGGTGTATGCTGAGCAAAAAAAACGGTCAATTTTTTTTTAATTTAACCCCAATTATGACCCCTTACAATTTAGTGTGTTGGGCTGAAATAAAGTTATTAAGTTAGCTCGATGTCCAAGAAAACTATATCGAAAATTTCGAGTGTTTAGACCCAAAATTGTCGGAGGGGTTTGGTAGAATTCTCAAGGGTTAAATCGTTGAACTTTGACCACTTAACAAAATTTCTAGCCGAAAACCGATCAGTACACTATATATTATTATTAGTAATAATTGCGTAGGGAAATGTACACAGACAGACAGACACAAAGACAGACAGACACACACACATACAGACACGTTCACTTTTATAGATATACTAGCATTTCAGCCCGGCGTTGCTTTGTGTTTTTGGAGGTGTATGTTGAGTAAAAAAAGACAAAAAAAGCGGTAAATTGTTTTAATTTTTACCTCTATTATGACTTCTTAACCTTTATTGTTCTGTGCTCAAATCAGCTTATTAAGTTAGACCCATGACCGAGGAACCTATATCTAAAACTTCCAGTGTTTAGTCCTAAAATTGTGGGAGGAGTTTGGTAGAGTTCTCAAAGGTCAAATCGTTAAATTTTGACCCCTTAACAGAAAAATTTCTGACGGTAAACCAATCACATCGATTTTCCCAAATCTCAGTACACTGTATATCAAATTTCGAGTCTGTAGATTATAAATTGACAGAGTTATTGCGTAGGGAAATGTACACAACACACACAGACAAACACACACACACACACACACACACACAGATACACGGACACGTTCCTTTTTATAAATATACGGACTAGTAGTTCAGCCCGGCGTTGCCCAGTTGTTGTAAGGTGTATGCTGCGCAAAAAAAAAATAATAAAAAATAAAACGGTCAATTTTTTTTTTAATTTAACCCCTATTATGGCCCCCTTAACATTTATTGTTTTGGGCTCAAATCAAGTTATGAAGTTAGATTCATGTCCAAGGAACCTATATCTAAAATTTCCAGTGTTTAGACACAAAAGTGTCGGGGGAGTTTGGTAGAGTTCTCAAAGGTCAAATCGTTGAACTTTCACCCTTTAACAGACAAATTTCTAGCCGAAAACCGATCACAAAGATGTTCCCAAATCTCAGGGCCCGGTATATCAAACTTCGAGTCTGTAGACTAAAAATTAACAGAGTTATTGCGTAAGGAAATGTACACAGACAGACACACACACACAGACACACACACGCAGAGACATACACAGAATCACACACAGACACGCTCATCTTAATAGATATATAGATAGATTAATAATGTGTATAATATTATGCGTAAGCTTCTTTTTATATGTTATCTACTATAAATATAATGAAAGTGTTATGTGTGTAGTTTTCATTGTAAATCTCGTCTGTGTAGGAACTATAAAATTACTACAATCTTATTAATGAAACAAAAAAAAACAGTGACGTTGAATAAATTTGATAAACTTTGTAGGCGGTAAGGGTAGCGACTCTAGGCTTTGATGCTAGCATACGCATAAATTTGTGTGAAAGTGTGTTCAGTAAGCACCATGTATATATATGGTTGCCGCATGTTCAGCAGTAATTTGTGATAGTAATTATTCAATTGTTTCCCCTCTCCCTACAAGGACAGAGTACTGTACAAGATCGATTTTTTAATGTGGAAAAACTTCATTTCCCATAAAAAGGCACTCGCGATCGGGACGAAACTTAATAGTAACTCTGTGTAGAAAGATTTATCCTTAACTGACAGATACTGAGCCTCCGCTACATTTTAATCATCGCTAGTTTCTGTAAGTTTCTTGTTGCGTTTGCTATGCGCCTTCAGTCAGAGGAACAGGCTAGTTTTAATAATGGACTAGCTGGTAGTCCGGCGTTACCCAGTCGTACAATATGCTTAAAATGATATTTTAATTTCATGCAGATTGCGAATGTACTATTATAAAATCAACTCTTTATTGATTATTATATATTACGAGGAATAATTTGCTCGGTGGAGTCATTTGAAAAAATATAATAATAATTATAATAAAATAATAATAATTATAATAAAATAATAATAATAATTATAATAAAATAATAATAATGATAATGTTGTTCATCAACTTCCGTCTGTGTTTGTTTAGAATATTACGTCAGTTGCTATTTGGGCTTGATGATGACTGTCATGAAAAAGTCACTTCTGATTAATGTTTAGTTTTTTAAAATATGCAAAGAAATAATTTGCGGCGATTTTAAATGGTGCCTCTTCTTTTATCGTAAATTGAACTGATCAACAATAAAAAATTAAAATAAAATAGTGAGGTACACCCGGGCTTGAACAGGTGATAATTCGATTTGCAGTCGAATGTTCTACCACTAAGCTATACCTCCAGATTGTAATAACAGGGTAACAGCACTTTCATAATTTTAGCTAAGTGTAATTTATTTCACCTTTACTACATTTTATGCGTTAGTTTCTGTTGGCGTACTGGTCAGGGTGTTTGTTAATTAACCAAGAGATCGGGGTCCAACTCGATCGAGTCGTGCCAAATAAAAGTTGTTACGTTTTAAGAGCTTATTCTAAAAAGAAGACAATATTTATAAACAAAATATTTACAAACATGAGTTTCATTCTTTTTAAAACTTCAAAATCAAGATAACAATGATTTTGTATTGTTTGAACTATCCGCACTTTTTTTCTTATTTTGACTGTTACTCTTATAATATTTCAATCGACATACCCTCCAACATACTTCAGCTACACTTACATTTTTAACCGTGACAAAACGGATAAATGTGCTAAGTTATAATAAGTTCTAGGTTACATTCTGCAAGACGTTTAATGTTCAATCCTAAGTAAAGTCATTACTAAGAACGTTTTTTTGTAATAGACATTATATATAATCAAAGGCCTCCATTCGAAATTCCGTAAATATTCAAGTTCGACATGATTCGATAAAATTCACCCAAAAGAAGGTCGGCGGTTACATCGGTCGAGACGTTGTACAAAATAAAAACGTATCTTACTAGAAGCAGCTTTGAATTGATAGTAGTCATACAATAAATACAAATCCAGAGAAAATTATTTTGTAGGAAAATGAATCAACTGTGTAATAACACAAACGAATTATCTGAATTATCCACATATCTATATTCTACTTTAAAAATGTAGATAACTTCCACTACGCGTGTATAAAAAGTATATTTATTATTGATGAAGTGTATAATGTTATGCGTATGTTTTGTTTTTATATGCAATCAACTATAAGTTTAATATAAACTAGCGAGACCTGTGGAAATTCCACAGGAGACTAGTTCATATGTAATATATTGATGTTGGCATGCTGTATATATTGGGTACGCTCTGATATTATTCTAGCAATTTTGTTAAAGCTGAAAAAGTATTTATCCAAGC
The DNA here is from genome assembly GCF_053919585.1 of Euprymna scolopes. NCBI lineage: Eukaryota > Metazoa > Mollusca > Cephalopoda > Sepiida > Sepiolidae > Euprymna > Euprymna scolopes. The sequence goes on from NC_136501.1 coordinate 45,858,062, forward strand.
TAGCAGAGACGCTTGACGTAGCCAGGTTGTAAAATATATTTAAATATGATATTATAATTCTTGCAGATTTCGTATATATTATCATAGAGTTAATGTTCTACTGATTTTTATATATTATAAAGTTGCGATTTCAAAAATAAAAAAATATATCTATATGACTTGGGTTCATCAGCTTGAATCGAAACCGACCCCCAAACTTATATTTATAACTTTAGTTCCTTCAGCTATAATCGAAACTAAAACAAAAACTTATGAGGAATTCTTGATAAAATTATTCTAAAATAAATAGATTACTAAAGTGCCACCGGCTAAAATCGAAACCGAAACCAAGATTTCTGAAGAATTCTTGATAAAATTAGCATTAAGAATTCTTAAAAATTCAATTTATAACATTATATAATCAATTCTTAATGCTGCAATATTTTAAGTTTTAAATTTAGTACATATTTTACTAGATTATCTTGTCCTTTTTTTTTCTAGTTTTAACAACAAGTCCTTTACTTTTCCATGTTTAAGCTTAACCATATTACTTTTCATGTTTGCATTTTTCTATTGTAATTTATATATAAATTTTAGATGTGTAGTTTTCATCCTAAATGACCGCTGCGTATGTACTTAAAAATTACACCAAGTTTATTAAAGGAAAAAAAAACATTATTATTATTATTATTATTATTATTATTATTATTATTATTATTATTATTATTCATGTTTGCAATATTTAACTATTAAAATTATACGAAATCGAGTTTCATTTTGGCAAAACCTCAAAAATAAACTCTCGTATATATGCATGTATATATATATATATTCTTATGTTTAAATATATTTTTCTTTAAATTTATAATATTTCATTATAATAAAAATATTAATATTATTATTATTATTATTATTATTATTATTAATTGTATTAATACAATTAATATTTTTATATTATTATTATTATTAATAATATTAATAATATTAATAATAATAATAATAATAATAATAATAATAATAATTGTTGTATGCGGCTAATAATCACAACAAACACTTGGATAGTTAACAAAAGTGTATTAGCAAACATACGTTACAGAAGTAAGCCTCATGATTCTAGGAGCCATAACTACTACAAATCTCAACCAAATGTTTTTATACTCTAGATACCTCCGTTATTCCTCAAGTATCAGCTTGTAAGATACAGCCCCGTTTTTTGTTTGTGTATGTGAGTGTAACCATAAACGGGCACCACACCAAATAATGAGGGTCAAAGGGGATGGGAAAACCGAAGAGAGAAAGAACTAACCAGACGTCCGCTGGCTGAGTGCAAAGAGAACTGGGGCCTTGGAGATGCTTATTGCCACCCATATTCCAGTGATAACCAATGGTCACCGCCAACGAGAAATCGATGGTAAGTGACGTAAATTCTTTTGAAAAGGTTATTGAAAGAAGTGGAGAGTACTGGAAATCTGAGGAGACTTGTTGTCATTCAAACTGCAGGCGATACCACAAGTTGTTCTCAATGAGCAATCTTTGATGATGGCTTGTGTCACTACCTCTAGTGAGTAAATAATAAGAATAATTGTTCTCGTCTGTTATATATGATGCATGAGGATCAATATAACATAAATACCTGACCGCAAGGTGTCCAGCCTTTCGTGGGTATGTTTGCAGCACATGATGAAAGAATGGAATCATTATGAACAAATAAGAAAATCAATCGCTGTTACATAAGGATTTACGTTTATTATGAAAATACACACACGCGTAACGACAATTGAAACATAGTACATGAAAGATTAGACGTCCAAGAATGATAACTGCAACAAACGGGAATGATGCTCATTTCTCCATTTTGAAAGTCACTCTGTTTTCCCTCCACTCTCTACTTTTGGTCGTTGATCTCGCGAGAAGTTGCAAGAATTTAAATAAAGAATTACTTCCCTGGCATTATACTTTTGTGCAAAATGAATGCCGATGCTCAAACTGTATAAACAATTTGACCCCTCCCTTTACTTAAAAATTCACCAATAATCAGAATATTAACCAATTTTAATGAAATTTTCAGTATTTATCGAATAATGATCGCGAAATATTTTTATTTTACTATTAGTGAAAATGTATTATTTTGTTTAAACAAAAAATACCTTTACTAAGGTTATGGTTTTAGTAGTAAATAAAAAACGCGAGAATTTATTTTTGCTTCTTTTATGTAAATAAAGCACCGTAATTTGTAACAATAAAATAAAAATAAAATAATTTTTACAGGAACATTATGAAAAAAACCTCTGAAGTCCATATTAATGAATTCTATATAACTCGAAGAAAAATTTATTTCTCGAACTACCAATATCATCATTGAATATTTTCTCACAAAAAAATTACAATTGCAAAAATTATTTCTCTTTTTTTACGCTTACTTTTTTAACGTAATCTTTATATTTAAGATTCTAATATTTCATTTCACGCAAGAACGTATAATTATCAACGTAAAATAATGTTCATATAACCTTGGAAAATAAATTTAAATTTAAATTGAGAAACAGGAACATAGAAAAATAATTTAATTTAAAAATGGCAAAAATTATACGAACGTTCCATCTCGGTAAGTACGGACGCACAGAGCTGAACAGAAAACCAGTCTGTTTTGCCCACCCTCCTCCTCTCTTCGGCTACATGGCTGTTTGTGTTTATCAACTTTAAATTTAACGTAAACATTACGATAGATTTTGACGTACGTCTATTTTTTAGTGTGTAATTTTTTCAATGATTATAAATTGTTTTCTTAACCAATTGTAATTCTGTATTAATATTAATAAATAATGGTGCTAACTTTTTTTTTTCAAAGAATAAATTGTCAGTAGTATAATTAATGAATTTAATTAACTTTTATGCATTTTTAAATGAAGGAAGGAGGGTCTTCGGCTGAAAAAAAAGTCGCTCGGTATGCCGGAATAAAGACATAAATTATGTCTAATTTGTCCTTCCATACATATTTCAATTTTGCCGACAGTATTCAGTTTGATACGATGGACGAGTCTTGTTGCTACCAGTGATACATTTTTGGATAATCATTACTTTTTTTTTTTTTTGCAAAAGTTCAGTACATTTGTTGTATTAAGTCATTATCTTAAGACTTTAACTTAATACTTAACTTGGTAACTTTAAGTTCCAGAAAACTTATATTTTTCTTGCTAGAAAAATGTAAACGCGATTTTTGTCATAATGAATGGGTTTTTTCAGATTTGAGATAAAATTATTCCATGTATTTTTTTTTTTTATTTCACACACTTTTTTCTTTGAGCAATTAAGCTATAATCTTTAAAATACAATAAAAAAAGTACTCGAAAATTAAAAAAAAATATTATGATTAACCGACGTTAAAAGCCATACCCCCTACCGAAACAGTCATTAATTGTCCGTACCTATGTATCACCATAACATGGTCTTTTAGGATTCTGGAAGAAAGACACAACTCGGTATTTATTGGAAACAAATATACTGAATAGAAAATGTAATACAACACGTAAAGGGCGTGGTTACACGTCAATCCGACTGCAACATACATAATCCTTTTATAATTTGTGTGCTAACATATATCCCAAGTCGTTATAATAAGTCAAAGAGATCATTATTATCCGTAGTGTGGATACACCAAAACAATAATCAAAACAAAAGCAGCAATTAATATTTTCATGAATTTACTAGTGGCGAGGGTACCCGGCTTTGCCCGGACGTAAAATAGACTTAAATATGATATTTTAATTTGTCCTTATTTCGCATATATTATTATAGAGTCATGATTTCAAAAGTACAAAAATATATTTGAATGTTATCAGCTAGAATCGAAACCGAAACTGTAGCAACAAACGCTGGTAACGTTACTATTGTACAATTGTGACACGCATACGAATCAATTAAAATTTAAAAATTAAAAATAATCCAAGATGAATGGACGAAATGTATAATGATTTTGTTTTCAATTTTAACCAATTTTTGAAAAGTATTTTAATCGGCTAAAGAACCATAAAAGAACGGTCCGTAAAAATTCCAATCATTTGAGGCCCCTAACTCAGCTCTGCGACTTTTAGTTTCGGCGGATATAAAGTTTGAAAATATAGAGACAGACAGATAGACAGATAAACAAAAGAGTAAACTGCAGATAAAACAGTAATAAAATAAAAGATATATATATTTGCTCTGCAATAGTATTGAGCACTTTCTTCAGGTTTTTACTAATTACCAGTTTTGCTATATATATATATATATATATATATATATATATATATATATATATATATATATATATATATGCCTGTTGATTTTCTGAATCTTGTCGGCCGATTAAAATCTTTCTTATCATCATCTGTTATGATTTCAATCTTTATTTATCATGATGTAATAAGACATTAAAAAACTGTCGCTAATAATTCACCACTGTCTCGACCTGTCACTCAGGTATTTATTTCAAAACAAAGCCTAGAAAAATCGTTAATTACATAGAAAAATGCGAGCATGAAAAGTAATATGGTTAAAATTTAAACGTTGGAAAAGTAAAAGGACTAGCTTTTAAAACTAGAAAAGAAAATGAGAAATTATTCTAGTAAATGTATAATAAATTTAAGTATTAATTAAGGGTTGTTTATGTCATGTTAAATTAGAATTAAAACAAAAACATTCTTTTGCTGCAATATTTTAAGTTATAATTTTTTTTTTTACTAGAATATCTTGTCTTTTTTTTCAGTTTTAACAACTAATCCTTATACTTTTCCATGTTTAAATCTTAAACATATTACTTTTCATGCTAACATTTTTCTATGTAATATATATATACATATACATATATATCTGTATATTCATATATATATATATATATATATATATATATACATACATACATATATATATTAAGTAATGTGATTGATAATTTAAAAGTTAAAAATCAAATTATAATTAAATTAAAAATCCGTTTCATAAGAAGGAACAACAACAAAATCAATTATCTGTACGATCGTTTCGGAAAACAATGCTTTTTATTGTGGTATACATCAAGTTACGTACAATAATTACATATAGTTTTTTAATAAGCACGGTCTCCTCGTCAGCAAATTTTGAAGGGTTTTTATTGAATTTAAAAGACACCATAAACTATCGAGCTTATTATATATCTAAATTACAACGAGCACTTTCTCTTTCCTGTATTTTAATTAAACTAGTAATTTCACTGTTACATTAAAATACACTCAGCTCTTTAGACTATTGTTCTAATCTCCTTTAAATTAATATATATATATGTATATATATATATATATATATATATATATATATATATATATATATATATATATATATATATATATATATATATATATATATATATATATATATATATATATATATATATATATGTATGTTTGGGAATGGCTAAGAGGTTAAGGGATAAGGCTGGAGATTCATATGTTGTGGTTTCGATTCATTCATAAGTCATACGTATATATAGTTTTAGCTTTAATCTCACGAATACAGGGTGGAACAATAAAAGTGTCACCCAATAAAAGACAACATGATTTCATTTCTGTTTGATGAAAACCGGTTTTCTTGTTTCTTTTTGTTTTTGTTTTTTTGTTTTCTTGTTTGTTTGTTTTGTTTTTTTTTTTGTTTTTTTTTTTTGTTGTTTTTTGAAGACGATCTACATGTTAGTCAGCGATAGAAGCCTTCTATCATATCTTAAAGTGACATCGGAGATCCGCTGCTGTACAGCTTATGCTCTCTACCGATCCAAGTAAAAAAAAAAAAAGACAGAGCCATTGCCAGCACCCTCAAAATGCAAATCCAAACAATTCAAGATCTGAGGGACGTGCTTAGGTCACAGAAACAAGTTTTCGGCCACAGTTATAGTCTTTGGTGTTGTTTCAAGCTAGGGACACATCATGCCACCTCATATCTTCAAAGTCGGCTTGAAAGTCAACACCAAAGTGTACCTGGGTGTGTTGAAGAATGTGGTGCAATCAACTGGCCGTTTGCAGATCCGCGTGTGGCATCATCAACATGACACTATGTATTCGCCGTTCTTCCGCTGGCGCTTGTGGAAAATGCGTGCTCCCAGTTCCGGACAGGTATTGCATCGACGATTGATGCTGTAGGCGGCTACCTTAAATGGAAAATGGATTTCAGCCTCACTACATACTCACGTTTACTGAATTGATTTTTACTATAAAAGTTTTAAAATAAAGCTGTAGTGGTGTTTTCTTTAAAGCGACAATTTTATCATTTCACTCTGTATATATTAGGTTTAATATAATGATCGATAGAGAATTGTCTCTATTATAATAAGTACGTAATGAATGAAATAAATATCATATTTAAGCGTATCTTATAACCGGGCAACGTCGGTCTGTCTGCTACTTCAAATTAAAATTAAAACAACAAAAGAATTAAGTAATGTTTTAACGCCAGTTTTAAAACTAATTTCCGACTGAATTAAAAAAACAAATGATTATCATCATAATTACAAGAAGATCGGAATTGCTTTTAATGGTAATTTCTCATTTGCAATCCAAAATTAAATCTACTCCGATTCCCTACACTTCTTACAACACCAAAGCCAGCCTAGTCGCCGCCATTCGCTGAGTACTCGCCGTTCTTCCGCCGGTGCTTCTAGAAAAGGCATGCTCCCAGTTCCGGACAGATATTGCAGCGGCGATTGATGCTGTAGGCGGCTACATTGAATGGATGTACGCTTCACTACCTACTCACGTTTACTGAATTGATGTTTACCATAAAAATTTTAAAATAAAGCTGTAGTGTTGTTTTCTTTCTAATTTTATCATTCTACTCCCTATATATTAGGTTTAATACGATAATCGATAGAGAATTGCTTCTATAATAATATATACGTAATGAATGGAATAAATATCATATTTAAACGTATCTTATGACCGGGCAACCCCGGGCGGTCTGCTAGTTGAAACTAAAATTGGAACAACAAAGAATAAAGTCATTTTTATTCTCAGTTTTAAAATTCATTTCCGACTGAATTAAAAAAAAACAAATAATTATCATCATAATTACAAGAAGATCGGAATGGCTTTTAATGGTAATTTGTAATCCAAAATTAAATCTACTTCGATTCCCTACAAAAATAGTTATCTTCCTTATTGCAAACTCGGGTTACATGTGCGCATGTGCAATGAAAATTGTATGCCAATTTTACATTGTTCAAAACACATAGCTGAATGAATAAAAACAAAAACGCAGGTCAAAATGGCCAGTTAGCTGAAATGAAAATTATGGTTTAAGGCTTTAAGGTTTATTTTTCGTGTGTAATCCAAATCGAAATCTACTTCACAAAAAGAAAAGACGATTGAAACACAAAAAACAAAATAAATTAAAAAGTACCGAGATATCTTCGAAGTCTATTTAACCTGTAAAAAAGTAGTTTTGTATGGCGACTGAGTTGTTACTTTCGTAACATTTACAGTAAAAAATACTAGAAGCATTTCATATCGGTCAGTCGAACATTTTCTATAACCTGTAACCATTTGTATATATTTACAAGTCAGACCTGAATTCTGAACTACAAGTCTGAATTATAAATCTGAATTGAAGTGAAATATTATTACCTTCAAAATTAGAAACACACTTGGAAAAACAGCACAACGAACTTTCAAATAATCCCATCGAATATTTTCGAAGAAAGAAAAAAGATTTCTACATCAAGTCACGTCTGACGAAAAGAAAGCAGTTGAGAAAATAAAGAGTGATATCAGAATTCCGTACAGACTCTGGAGTTCGAAATGAAATTTCCCAACTTCGGAAAAAACGTACTTGAAGAGGTTACATCGGGCGAAACTTTTTGAGTTAAGCAAAAATAGCGGATCCATACGAACCTAAACTTGTAGTTGTTTGTTATATTTTATAACTAACAGTTCAGCCCGGCTGTCTCTGGCCCTATGTACGGTTCATAACTTTATGTGAATATGCATATCTATATTAAAAACTGAGACTAATGTTCAGGTAACCTACATTTAAAATTTCAAGTGTTTAGACCCAAAATTTGGCAGAGGTGTTTAGTAGAGTCTACAAAGGTCAACTCTTTTAACTTTGATCTCTTTGGCAGCCTAATTTTCGTCCAAAAACTGATTAAAAAGCTTGCTGCATATCTGAATACCCTTTACGTGAAATTTCAAACGTTTAGACTCATAATTGGCTGAATAGTTTGCTAGAGACCGAAAAGGTAAAATCTTTTGAACAATGAGCCTTTGAAAGCCAAATTTTCGGCCAAAAACAGAGTAAAAAGTTTGCCATATGTCTGAATACACTTGATGTAAAATTACAAATGTTTAGACCAAATATGGCTGAGTAATTTGATAGAGACCGTAGGAATTAGTTTTTACTTTGACCCCAATTTTGGCTCGTTAACATTTATTGTTTCGGGCTTAAATCAATAGAAAAAGTTTGATCCCTGTCCAAGTAATCTACATCTAAAATTTCAAGTGTTTAGACCCAAAATTGACGGAGAAGTTTGGTAGAGATTTCAAAGGTCAAATCGTTGAGCTTTGACACCTTGAAAGCCAAATTTCTGTCCGAGAAACCGATTAAATTTTTTTTCCAAATCTCAATACCTCTTATGTCAAATCTCAAGTCTGTACACTGAAAATTGACAGAGTAGTTTGGTAGGGAAATGTATACATACTGACACACACATTAACACACAGAGAGACAATTTCACTTTTATAGATATACTAGCATGGGTTCCCGGCGCTGCCCGGGTGTTTGGAGGTGTGTGTTGAGCAAAAAAAAAGTGGTGGTAGGAAGGCAGGCTCGAACTCGTACTGCGAAAGAGGAAAACAACGTGAAAAAACATGACGTCTTTGCTGTTACGACCACCGCCAAATCTGAAGTGGCGTAGGTTTAAATTAAAGCTATACAATCGAGAAGAGGGGATGACTTTCGAAAATATCGACGAAAAAAGCAACCCCTCCCTGTAGAAAAGTGGCTAGTTGAAGGTGAAGAAATTAATGTTTTTAGCCAATTTTTCGATATTTGTCGTCTGAAGGGTCGGGCTTCAAAACGACACTGATCTTGTTAAAATCTGTCGCCTTTGTCGAATGTTTTAGGCACACATGCAGCCATACATACATAGATCTATATATTGGTAGCTCAAATTTTCGACCCAGACTGATTAAAAAGCTTGCCCTATCACTGAATACCCTTTATGTAAAATTTCAAATATTTAAACCAGAAATTGTCTGAGTAATTTGATAGAGACTGCAGAGGTCCAATTTTTTTTTTTAACGTAGACCCCTATTATGACTCCTTAACATTTATTGTTTTGGGCTCAAATCAAGTTATTAAGTTAGATCCATGTCCAAGGAACCTATATCTTAAATTTCAAATGTTTATACCGAAAATTGTCGGAGGAGTTTGGTAGAGTTCTCAAGGGTAAAATCGTTGAATTTTAACCCCTTAACAGCCAAATTTCTGGCTGAAAACCGATTACAAAGATTTTCCCAAATCTCAGTACCTTGTATATCAAATTTCGCGTCTGTAGACTGAAAATTGAGTTATTGCGTAGGGAAATGTACACACAGAAACACACAGACAGACACGTTCACTTTTATAGATATACTAGCATTGGTGCCCGGCGTTGCCCGGGTCTTTGGAGGTGTATGTTGAGCAAAAAAAAGTTAATTTTTTAAACTTTGACCCCTAATATGACCCCTTAGAATTTATTGTTTTGGGCTCAAATAAAGTTATTAAGTTAGACCCATGTCCAAGGAACCTATATCTAAAATTTCAAGTGTTTAGACCGAAAATTGTCGGAGGACTGTGGTAGAGTTCTCAAAGATCAAATCGTTGAAATTTAACCCCTTAATCGCCAAATTTCTGGCCGAAAATCAATCACATCGATTTTCCCAAATCTCAGTACCCTTTATATCAAATTTTCAGTCTGTAGACTAAAAGTTGACAGAGCTATTGCGTAGGAAAATGTACACACAATGACACACAGACGGATACACAGACACGTTCACTTTTATAGATATACTAGCATTTCAGCCCGGCGTATCCCGGGTGTTTGGGTGTGTATGTTGAGCAAAAAAAAGTGGTAGTAGGAAGGCAGGCTCGAACCCGTACCGCAAAGGAGGAAAAGAACGGGGGTAAAAACCTAACGTTTATGCTGTTACGACCACCGCCAAAATGGAAACGACATTTTTTAAAATTAAGGCTAGACAATCTAAAGGAGAGGATAACTTTAAAAAATATCGGCGAAAAAAAGTGACCCCCTGTAGAAAACTGCCTAGTTGAAGGGGAAGATATTAGTGTTTTTGGCCAATATTTCGATATTTGCCGTATGAAAGGTCAGACTTAAAAACGATACTGATCTTGGTAAAATCCGCCACCTCTATTGAAAGTTTAAGGCAGACATGCAAACAGACATACATACATACATACATTTATATATTGGGAACTAAAAATTTTCGACCCAAACTGATGAAAAATCTTGCCTTATCTCTGAACCCCTTTATGTAAAATTTCAAATATTTAGACCAGTAAAATTGTCTGAGTAATTTGGAAGAGACCGCAGAGGTCAATTTTTTGTTAAATTTGACCCCTATTATGACCCATTAAAATTTATTTGGGGGGGGGCTCAAATCAAATTATTAAGTTAGATCTATGTGCAAGGAACCTATATCTAAAATTTCAAGTGCGTAGACCCAAAATTGTTGGAGGAGTTTGGTAGGGTTCTCAAAGGTCAAATCGTTGAACTTTGACCCCTTAATCGCCAAATTTCTGGCCAAAAACTGATCACAACGATTTTTCCAAATCTCAGTAACCTGTATATCAAATTTCGAGTCTGTAGACTAAAAATTGACAGAGCTATTGCGTAGGGAAATGTACACAGACACACAGATACACAGAAACACAGACACACAGATACACAGACACTTTCACTTTTATATATATATACACTAGCATGGGTACCGCTTAGCATTTATTGTTTTGGGCTCAAATCTAGTTATTAAGTTAGATCCCTGTCCAAGGAACTTATATCTAAAATTTCAAGTGTTTATAGCGAAAATTGTCGGAGGAGTTTGGTAGAGTTCTCAAAGGTCAAATCATTGAAATTTGAAAGTCAAATCTTTTGAACAATAATTCCTTAAAAGCCAAATTTGATCCCTTGACAGGCAAATGCCTGACCGCAAACGGAGTAAAAGATTTTCCGAAATCTCAATAACCCTTATGTCAAATCTAGAGTCTGTAAACTGAAAATTGGCAGAGTTATTTGGTAGGGAAATGTACACAGACAAACACACACAGACACTTTTACTAGTAGTAGTTAGGTTTGGAAATGCACACATACAGACATCCACATACACAAACGGAAACTTTCACTGTTATATATCTACTAGCAGTTCAGCCCAGCTTTGCTCGGGCCCTATGTACTGTTCATAACTTTATGTACATATGTATATCTTAAAAAGTGTGCATATGTACGGTAATGCTTTTCTATATTGAAGGGTCGAGCTTCAAAACGACACTGATTTTATGAAAATCTGTCGACTGTCGAAAGTTTTAGGCGGACATGCAAACATACATACATACATACATCTATATATTTATAACTCAAATTTTCGACCCAAACCGATTAAAAAGCTTGCCCTATCTCTAAATACCCTTTATGTAAAATTTCAAATGTTTAGACCAGAAATTGTCTGAGTAATTTGGTAGAGACCGAAGCGGTCACATTTTTTTTTGGACTGAGATCCATGTCCAAGGAACCTATATCTAACATTTCAAGTGTTTAGACCCAAAATTGCCGGGGGAGTTTGGTATAATTCTTTAAAATCAAATCGTTGAACTTTGACCCCTTTATAGTCAATTTTCTGGCTGAAAACCGATTACAAAGATTTCTCCAAATCTCAATACTCTGTATATCAAATTTTGGGTCTGTAGACAGAAAATTGACAGAGTTATTGTGTAGGAAAATGTACACAGACAGACAAATACACAGACAGACAGAAACTTTCACTTTTATAGATAGATAGATAGATAGATAGATAGATAGATAGATAGATAGATAGATAGATAGATAGATAAATAGATAGATAAACTCAGGTTTGAGATGTTTTACAGTAGGGTCTAATGAACTCAACGAGGTTGTTAGATAGCGCTCGATAGCAAGAGCAAAATATTAACGTCTTGTCACATGCAGAATTACCAAACTCGTGAATATTGTCCAACTTATATACAAGGGTCGTTCCAAAAGTAAAAAAAGATCCTGCCATGTCGACTTGTGCTTAAAAGTCTCTCTCTCTCTCTATCACATGCTTTTTTTTCCTCTTTTTTTTCTCTCTATCCCCTTACTTCGATACTGATGTCCTTTGATCCTGATGTCAAACAGACAAATACACAGACAGACAGAAACTTTCACTTTTATAGATAGATAGATAGATAGATAGATAGATAGATAGATAGATAGATAAACTCAAGTTTGAGATGTTTTACAGTAGGGTCTAATGAACTCAACGAGGTTGTTAGATAGCGCTCGATAGCAAGAGCAAAATATTAACGTCTTGTCACATGCAGAATTACCAAACTCGTGAATATTGTCCAACTTATATACAAGGGTCGTTCCAAAAGTAAAAAAAGATCCTGCCATGTCGACTTGTGCTTAAAAGTCTCTCTCTCTATCACATGCTTTTTTTCCTCTTTTTTCTCTCTATCCCCTTACTTCGATACTGATGTCCTTTGATCCTGATGTCAAACAGACAAATACACAGACAGACAGAAATTTTCACTTTTATAGATAGATAGATAGATAGATAGATAAACTCAAGTTTGCGATGTTTTACAGTAGGGTCTAATGAACTCAACGAGGTTGTTAGATAGCGCTCGATAGCAAGAGCAAAATATTAACGTCTTGTCACATGCAGAATTACCAAACTCGTGAATATTGTCCAACTTATATACAAGGGTCGTTCCAAAAGTAAAAAAAGATCCTGCCATGTCGACTTGTGCATAAAAGTCTCTCTCTCTCTCTATCACATGCTTTTTTTCCTCTTTTTTTCTCTCTATCCCCTTACTTCGATACTGATGTCCTTTGATCCTGATGTCAAACAGACAAATACACAGACAGACAGAAACTTTCACTTTTATAGATAGATAGATAGATAGATAGATAGATAGATAAACTCAGGTTTGAGATGTTTTACAGTAGGGTCTAATGAACTCAACGAGGTTGTTAGATAGCGCTCGATAGCAAGAGCAAAATATTAACGTCTTGTCACATGCAGAATTACCAAACTCGTGAATATTGTCCAACTTATATACAAGGGTCGTTCCAAAAGTAAAAAAAGATCCTGCCATGTCGACTTGTGCTTAAAAGTCTCTCTCTCTCTCTATCACATGCTTTTTTTCCTCTTTTTTCTCTCTATCCCCTTACTTCGATACTGATGTCCTTTGATCCTGATGTCAAACAGACAAATACACAGACAGACAGAAACTTTCACTTTTATAGATAGATAGATAGATAGATAGATAGATAGATAGATAGATAAACTCAAGTTTGAGATGTTTTACAGTAGGGTCTAATGAACTCAACGAGGTTGTTAGATAGAGCTCGATAGCAAGAGCAAAATATTTTTATTCTTTACAAGCATTTCAGTCCGGCGTTGCCCGAGTGTTTGAGGTTATGTTGAGCCAAAAAAGAGTTCTCAAAGGTCAAATCGTTGAATTTTGACCCCTTATCAGCCAAATTCTGACGGAAAACGGATTAGAAAGATTTTCTCAAATCTCAGTACCCTGTATGTCAAATTTCGAGTCTGTAGACCGAAAATTGAGAGAGCTATTGTGTAGGGAAATATACACAGACAGACAGATAGACACACAGACAGACAGACACTTTCCCTTTTATAGATATATAAATTTTTTGTGGCGACCAAATGTAACTGTTTACCCTCGAATAAATAATTAAAAAAAATAGATAGGTAGATAGATAGATTTCTACTCTAAATTATTTATTTTTTTTTTTTTAACATCTAATGCTTTTTACGTTAGCTTATTCTTGGTATACTGATGAGTTCAACTCGGTCGAGTCATACTAAATAAAAGTTTTTGCGTTTTAAAATCTTATTCAAAAAACAAAATGATATTTCTGAAAAATCTATTTCAAAACAGAAATTTTGTTGTTTTAAAAATAATATTTAAAAATCAAGATGACAATGGTTTTTATGCTGTTTGAATTATTCGCACTTTTGTTATCATTTTTAATTTTATTCTCACAACGTTTCGGTTAATGTACCCTCCGAAATATGCCGAGCGCTGATCAAATTTAAAAAAACGCTAGTAAACGGAGTTTTACTAATTACGATTTTTAAAAAATTGGAAAAACAATACAATAAAATAAAACAACTTCCTGTAAGTTTCATGAATAAATATTGTTTTATTTGTGTCTGTGTGTGAGTGTTTGTTTGTGTGCGTGTGTGTGTGTGCGTGGGTGTGTGTGTTAGTGCGTAAATAAATAGAAATATTTTTCCCCGCGTGGTTAAAAAGTAAATGTATTTAGGATTAAAGTATAGGCTTAAGGCTTAAGGTTTAGTGTTTAGGGTTACGATGAGGGTTCAGAGTTAAGGATTTAGGATTTAGGATTTAGCGTTAGGGTTAGAGTTGATATTAACTGGCTGCCCACCTCAGGATCGGAAAGTGGATATGTCCAGCAAACGTCCCTAATGATTAAACACTCTGGCCTGGCAAAAATTGCCTGGGCATTCCCATCAGCATTCCCGGGTAGAGACGCCTCTGACAACAAGCGATAATGTATCCCCGTCCAAAATAGTGCGGCGTAATAATCGGAGTTTTGTTATTCAAAACCAAATAATGTGAAAGAAAGTCTTCTGTACATGATTTAATTTTTAGTTGTTTACAAAAAGAGAAAACAACAAATGTCTAATTAATTATATCGGAATTGAAAATTTACAACGTAATCGGTAATTGTATCGGATTCGGGGAATATTTTGAAATCGTCCCATAATTAATGTTTACCCTCTGCCTCAAATCAAGTTATTAAGTTAGATCCATGTCGAAGGAACCCATATCTAAAATTTCAACTGTTTAGACCCAAAATTCTCGGAGGAGTTTGGTAGAGTTCTCAAAGGTCAAATCGTTTAACTTTGACACCTTAACAGACAAATTTCTGGCCGAACACCGATCATAAAGAGTTCCCCAAATCTCAGTACCCTGTATATCAAATTTCGAGTCTGTAGACTGAAAATTGACAGAGTTAGTGCGTAGGGAAATGTACACAGACAGACACACAGATTGATACTCATACACGTTCACTTTTATAGATATACTAGCATTTCAGGTGAGGTAAGGTGAACTATAACACGTACATAAAGGGCATATACAGACATGAACATATACGCGCACAAAATAAAGATACATATTAATATCTACTTAATATAAGTTAGTAACTTTACTTCCCCTTCTATATTTTCATGGGAAATACTTGCGAAGTGTAGTCTGCATTACAATGTTAATAAGACTTTGCATACTCGTCTGTCAAAAAACGTGCGGGTGATTATGAACAATTAGAGAATTCATCCCTATTCACAACTTATAAGTAATTCTCCATAGAAATGCTCACCACATATCCAAATATATCTATTATATCGTCCATATTTGTCAATGCTTGCCACAGCTCAAATAACAATGACCCAACGGGACCGGTTAACATAATATTTAACAATAAAAAGAAAGACATTAAGATGCATACAGATCAATTCTAGTAATGAACTATATAGTTACCTCCTATCTGCGACTTTTAAAGAAATAGTCGAAAATAGTCCCAATCACGTGATAGGGGTTACAAGTAGATGGGGAAAAGTAACATCCACTTACATTAGAATGGATTCTTTCTGCCTAACCTGGTATTTTGATGAGGTTTTCTTTTTCATTCGCTCAAAGTTTCTTATATGTATCTGATTGCCTTGGAGAAAAGGCTAAGAAACTAAACTCTGATAAAAAAAGAAAATCTGGTTTGGAGTCCCGATAGGCGAACGGTGACACATTACAAAACCCTTCCAGCAACTGCTGCAGCCGCAATTGCACCGACAGTAAAGTTAAATAGTCAAGAGTTAACTACTCTACAATCTTTAATTAATTGATTTCCGGGGTTAAATTCGTCACACTGCTGTTATAATTAGCTACTCCAAATCCGATAAATAGCTGTCAAAGCTCGAAACTCAAAAACTTGAAACACTGCTATCAAAACATGCTTCTCCAACATCTAAATCCAAACTGAATGAGTCTCTGAAAATTCGGGTTTTCTGTTCAAAACCGGAAACATTTCATTTCAATATCAGTTCACAAGATCGCAGGCATATAAACAGAAACAGCAGCTAGCCTTAATTTTTTTTCTTTTTGCCTGCCAACGGCCACTACAATCTGCATAAAAATAGGTTTGTACCAATCATTGAAGGTATTTAATCACACGCTACCTTGATTTTCAAAATTAATAATCAGTCTCATATTCTACCATACAAGTCAGGCGTCTTGGTTCGTAGTGTGACTATCGTAGGGATTGTTCTTAGTGGACTTTATTGAGTTCCTCTTCTGCTGGTAATGAATCTCTCCGTATGTCTGATATGTTATCTGGCACTCCATCAATTGTCACCACTTCGTTCTTGAGGAGTACTTCAGTTACCCTCCCTCTTCCCAAGCGGGTTGTACAGCAAGGATTGAGCGATTTCATCCACGCCTCCTCACCCAACCGTGATCTCCGCTTATCCATGTTCCGATTTCTCCATGATAGCCAGCTGGTGTCACCATTTCTACATGAAAACAGACCGCTATGGCACTGATATTTTCTCTTGGTCAGTCTTAGGACGAAATCTATCCTCCTGGTGCCATAGCTTTTATAGTCAGGTGGTGCCTCTTTATGATTCCATTGCCTCTTGGACGGAATGCAGATCTAAAATATTACTCAACGCCACAATTCTCACATAACATTTTAAATGTTTCTGAGCAGAAAGATATTCCTTTATCTACCAGAATCTCCTCCACGAACCCCATTTCCATGTTTAAGTCGAGGTAAATAAGAGCAGAAGAAACTGATAAAAATGGTAAATTATTAAGTTATCAAAACTGTTTTAATAACGTGGTTTACCTAAAATCACCAATGTTTGACAACAATGATTTCAATATTTATATAACACTGTAATTAAATGTGACTCCTAAAATATTGTATTAATATATATATATATATATTTTTTTTTTGCAGGATGTTGTCCTCTGCGAAGAAAATATTTCTGTTTCTCCTTGGAGTGGTCATCCTGATCGGCCTGTTGTATGACTATGTTATTGACCAGAAAAACCGAAAACAAGAAAATTCCCATTTTAAGAATCATTACATCGTTTATTCAAGTAACTGCAAAATCCCCAAATTTGAACCATTTCATAAACCGGAAGTGATGTATTTCAATGTGAGTAAAGAGAAGACCTGCCCATCCAACATTGATTTTACTCACCAGAAAGGCAATAAATTGTTGGTGAATATGACTGGTTTGACGATCTTTTGCAATGGTACAGTGAAACACTGTGAGTACAGTGAAATCATCCGGGTGGATGACACACATAATAAATATTCTACACCTATTAAGTTTCATGGGGATATCAATGTGACCAGCGAATTCATTAGAGTCAAATGTTTTTGCTCTGGCAACGGAGGATTATACAAGAATCTTCATGTCTTCGTGCAGCCAAGGAATAATACAAATTCTTCACGATTAAAAAGTAAAAAAAAAACAGGAAATTCCCTTGCAAATATGTTGAATGTTGTCATGATCGGGCTAGATTCAGTGTCTCGTCTTAACTCATACAGACAATTGCCGAAGACACGAAATTTTCTTTTAAACGACTTACGTGCAATTGAACTATATGGCTATAACAAAATTGCGGACAATACCTTTTTTAATTTATTAGCAATGTTATTCGGAAAATATGATTACGAAATTGGATGGACAATCAAGTCCCGTAAGAAATTTGATGAGTACGACCAAATCTTGAACAAATTTCGACAAAAAGGGTACAAGACAATGTATATTGAGGACGCTTCTGATATGCCCATATTTAGCCTAAGACGCCAAGGTTTTAATCAACCGCCGGCTGATCATTATTTCCGTCCAATGTCGATGGCAATATTTAAAGAGCCTGATGTGCTCTCGCAAGATAAGATGTGTGTGCACGGAAGATTGTACCAAACTTTTATTTTTAACTATATATATGACTTTATTAAGCTGCATAAATCAGAAAAACACTTCGTGTTTAACTTTAATTCATATCCATCTCACAACCAACTAAATGCAGCCGGACGCATCGATTACGTTCTTCGAGACTTTTTCGCAAAGGTACACAGTGATCATTTGCTTAACAACACACTCTTAGTTCTATTTTCGGATCACGGAATGCGTCATGGAAAATTCCGGGAAACCTTGATGGGAAAGCTGGAAGAGAGACTCCAAAATGGCTGCAAGTGAAATTTCCGAAACTATGGCAAAATCTAAAAGACAACAGTAAAAAACTAACCACGCCTTTCGATGTCCACGAGATGTTGTTGAATGTCTTCGATATCGGTAACTTTCAAAGAAAACTGTCGAAGATCAATTTGAATGCTCGTGGTATTAGTCTTTTCGCCCCGATACCAGAGAACAGAACATGTGAGGCGGCAACAATTAAACCGCATTGGTGCACCTGCCAACAAATCGAACAACTTTCTGTTAATGATACAACTGTGAGAAAAATTGCCACTTTGATTGTAGCGCATCTTAACAAAATTCTTCAGCCCGAAAAGGAAAAATGCGCGACTCTGAAACTACACAACATCAAAGCAGCCGGTATTAGGCATACCAATGACAAAATGATGTTGAGACGTACATGTAAAAACCACTACCGTTTAGAGACGTGTAAGATGAGAACTGTACACACTGGAGTTGGCAGCATCTATCATTTAACTGTGACCACCATCCCAGGGTTTTCTGTGTTCGAAGCGTCAGTCAATTATAACACCGCTAAAAATTATATTACAATGGAAGGCGACATAAGTAGAATAAATTTATATGGAGACCAGTCCATTTGTATATCAAACGTTGATCTAAAAAGATATTGTTATTGTAAATAAATCACAATGTATTTCCTTTTAAAAATAAAAGGAAGAATATTATGGCTAGCGTGCATCAAAAATAACGAAGGAAAATTCCATATCAATATTCGTACTAATATGAACTTGCAATCATAAAATTAAGTCATTTATTAAATTTTCCACTTATAAATTATTTTATTATTATTATTATTTTTATTATTATTATTATTCCGGATATCTTAAAAACGACTCACCCACTGCTGCTTTTGTATTTAGAATGAAGGATTTTCTCACTTCATTCAGCAAGTTTGTAACGTTGTTACAATTATATCGCTACTCAAGAGCAAAATGTAGTATCTGTTCTTCGGATGCGGCACTCCCATTTCTCGTTCTCTTTCTGTGGAAGAGAAATCCTTCACGACTGGGAAAATTTTTATTTTCGTACCTTTTCTCCACGTTAAAAAACGACCCTGGTGTCTAACTCTGTCCCGAGGGGAGGCATTGTAAATAGGTACAATTACATCGCTACTCAATGTGTTACAACAGTTACAATGTGATAGTGAAAAATAACCATACGACCTAAAACGCATGGCAAAATGAGAAAAACGTAATTTCAACTTATTCCTTAAATATTGCAATAAAAAATCTCTTGTTTTAATTTAAGGAAACCGTGATGATTGCTAATCATAGTGGTGATTGTGCAGAATTGATTATTTAAGAAGTCGACCTAGAATAAATTTGTTCACATTGGCCATATTGCGATTTTCTGGGAAGCAGACCATATTGTGATTTTCTCGGAAGTCTCCCCGCTGTGTAAAAATAACGAGAGGATTGAAAAGGACTAGAAAATATCTTCTGTGAGAAAGAGGTAGTAAAGGAGATGAGGGTAACAGAAAACAGAAGTCCTGCCACGTGTGTGTCGGGTGGGGTCGGGCGATAAAGAGAGATTAAAGATGGCGCCTGTGGTTTTATAAGGTGTGGTCTCGCGAAATCTCGTCACACACATGCAAATGGGAAAGAGAAGCTCCATAAAATCAGCCTGAGTTGAGAAGTGGGATTGTGACCCTTGACGATTGTTGGAGTTCTAGCCACGTGTTTGGAGACTTCTCACACCTTAATCCACTAAAGAACAAGCTATTTCCGGCTATGGCCACAGGCCTGAACAATATGATAAAGCCATTCAGTTGTGAAGGCGATGTGTGGCTTGGCTAAAGAAAGTGAACCTAGTGGCGAAGCTCCAAAAGATTGGTGATGTTGTCACAGTGATATCATTATTCCCTGAGAAGGGTGCACTAGCCCTATACTTGGATCTGAATGAGTGGGTGCGAGAGTTGCACGATCTGCACGATATGAGGGTAGAAAGGACGTCAATTCTTCAGAGCTGCCTATAGACCCAGTGGCAAAAGGATTGTGGAAAGAAACCACCCGAAAATAAAGGCAGTGGCAGAGAAAGGGAGCACCTCACCCGAACAAGATGTTTACTGTTACAATATGTCGCGTAAATCAGGACAAGTGCAAGAGACAGTTACACATGTCGATATTCACGTACTCCTGGAGAAATCCCAGGATTCTTCCAGCAAACAGAGCGACATGGGCAACAGGGACAACAGGGACCATCAATCTCGGGGTTAAAGTATTGGTGAAGCCCCCAGGAACGCGATGTACCACAGTGGAGCAGAGGACGCGTAACCTGGAGTAATACGAGCAACAACATTGCGGTAGATGGGGTACCAAAACATATTCTGGATATTAGGCAGGTTGAAAGTGAAACAGTGGAAAGTGATGTGCAGAAAGAGGGTTGTGAAATACCTCGGAGGCCGAATAGGGAAAGACGACCGCCACAGAGGATGAGGGCGTACGAAAGCTAATCTAGAGATCGGGGGGGGGCATGTTGTCTTAAGTTAAGGAAACCGAAGTTTTACCACGTGTGTGTGTGTGTGTGTGTCGGGCGGGGTCGGGCGATAAAGAAAGATTAAAGATGGCGCCTGTGATTTTATAAGCTGTGGTCTCGCGAAATCTCTCCACACACATTCAAATGGTGAAGATAGGCTGTAGTTGAGTTGAGAAGTAGGATTAGTTACCTTTGACGATTGTTGGATTTCTAACCACGTGTTTTGAGAACCGCTGTTACGACTTCTCCCAACTTGATAAACTAAAGAACAAAAACAATACGACGAAAACATTATATCAAACTAATAATTAAAAATAATGAAGAAAGGAAACACAATTAGAAACTGAAACATCACAAAACAATATAACAATTTAACGGAAATGGAATTTCAATATAAAATACGATAAAACAATGAAATCTAATTTCAAATTTAAACAGTGAACTACGACCAAAATGGAATTTCAATATTAGGCTCGACAAAAAATCGGAAATGCAATTTAAAAATAAAATATGACAATACAACAGGAACGAAATTTTATGAATTAAAAATGGCAATACGACAGAAATGTCATTTTTATTTTAAACATGACGATACAATGGAAATGCATTTTCCAAATAAATATAAAATTACGATAGAAATCCAATGTTAAACATGAGAATACGACAAAAACGGGACTTAAAACTTGGAAATGAAAGTACGACAAAAACAGGACTGTGGTTTACTTATCAAGTCTTAATTGTTAGATTTGACACACTGCTGCCAAATTTCTTTAGTCCAAAAACTCAACTCTCTGCTATTACTCTCTCAACTTCAAAAGCACTTCTGCTGATCGAACTCACTTCTTCAAAATCCAACTCGATAATGAACACCATCTCTGAAAAATCAGGCCTCCTTTATCACCAAACAGAAGGATCATCATTTATATATCACATGGTAACATTGCAAACATATAAAGAGATAAGGCGGCCATTTTTATTTCTTTTTTCCTTCATTCATTTTTGGTCCACCCAGAATTGTACAAGTTGCAAAAGGGAGGTTTGTAACAACTTTTTAAACATTTTAGACCACACGCTTCCCTCCACCTCATATTGTAGAATCATTTTACATTACATAATCCCGTGCTCATAATGGCTCGGTGCGGACTCTCTGTGGTGTATGCATTTCCACTAGTTCATCTCTACTGGCCCCTGTCCCACCATTTTCATAATTTTTTTTCATGGACCACACGCCTTAAATCTAAAATGTGCAGCGGCATTTCATTAATAACATGAAAACGTATTTTCAAAATAAATATAAAATTACGATTAATATTCAATGTTAAACAGAACAATATACGAGAAAAACTTTAAACTTGAACATGACAATACGACAAAATCAAAACTAAGAACTTGCACGTGAAAATGGGGCAGAAATGTCATTACAATTGTAAACATAACAATACAATGCCAAGGTATTTTAAAAATAAATATAAAATAACGATAAGAATTCAATGTAAAGCAGTTCAATACCACTTAAAACTTTAAACATTACAATACGACAAAAATGTCATTTTAATTTTTTAACATGACAATGCAATTAAAAACGCATTTTCAAGACAAATATAAAATTACAATAGGAATGCAATGTTTCACATAAAAATACAAAAAACTGACTTAAAACTTTGACATGACAATACAAGAACAGTAAAAATTACTTGAACATAGCAATACGACAGAAATGGCATTTCAATTTTAAACATGACAATACAATTGAAAAGCATTTTCAATATAAATATAGCATTACGATACAACTTCAGTGTTAAACATGACAATACAATAAAAACAAGACTTAAAATTTGAATATGACAATACAGTAAAAATATGGCTAAAAGCTTAAACGTAAACATGACAATACTACAGAAATGCCATACCAATATTAAACATGACAATACAATGGAAACGCATTATAATAATAAATATAAACTTATTATGGAAATTCAATATTAAACATGACAATATAACAAAAAAGACTGTAAATTCAACATGACAATACGACAATAACACGACTTACACCTTAAACATGGCAATACGAGAAAAACAGGACTTAAAACATAAATATGACGATACGGCAAAAACAGGGCTTAATACTTAAACATGACGATACGACAAAAACAGGGCTTAATACTTAAACATGACGATTCGACAAAAACAGGGCTTAATACTTTAACATGACGATTCGACAAAAACCGGGCTTAATACTTAAACATGACGATTCGACAAAAACAGGGCTTAATACTTAAACATGACGATTCGACAAAAACAGGGCTTCATACTTAAACATGACGATTCTACAAAAACAGGGCTTAATACTTAAACATGACGATTCGACAAAAACAGGGCTTAATACTTAAACATGACGATACGACAAAAACAGGGCTTAATACTTAAACATGACGATACAACAAAAACAGGGCTTAATACTTTAACATGACGATACGACAAAAACAGGGCTTAATACTTAAACATGACGATACGACAAAAACAGGGCTTAATACTTAAACATGACGATTCGACAAAAACAGGGCTTAATGCTTAAACATGACGATTCGACAAAAACCGGGCTTAATACTTAAACATGACGATTCGACAAAAACAGGGCTTAATACATAAACATGACGATTCGACAAACACAGGGCTTAATACTTAAACATGACGATTCGACAAAAACAGGGTTAATACTTAACCATGACGATACGGAAAAAACAGGGCTTAATACTTAAACATGACGATACGACAAAAATAGGGCTTAATACTAAAACATGACGATTCGACAAAAACAGGGCTTAATACTTAAACATGACGATACGACAAAAACAGGGCTTAATACTTAAACATGACGATACGACAAAAACAGGGCTTAATGCTTAAACATGACGATTCGAAAAAAACAGGGCTTCATACTTAAACATGACGATTCGACAAAAACAGGACTAAATACTTAAACATGACGATACGACAAAAACAGGGCTTAATACTTAAACATGACGATACGACAAAAACAGGGCTTAATACTTAAACATGACAATACGACAAAAACAGGGCTTAATACTTTAACATGACGATTCGACAAAAACAGGGCTTCATACTAAAACATGACGATACGACAAAAACAGGGCTTAATACTTAAACATGACGATTCGACAAAAACAGGGCTTAATACTTAAACATGACGATACGACAAAAACAGGGCTTAATACTTAAACATGACGATTCGACAAAAACAGGGCTTAATACTAAAACATTAAGATTCGACAAAAACAGGGCTTCATACTTAAACATGACGATTCGACAAATACAGGGCTTAATACTTAAACATGACGATACGAAAAAAACAGGGCTTAATACTTAAACATGACGATTCGACAAAAACAGGGCTTAATACTTAAACATTAAGATTCGACAAAAACAGGGCTTCATACTTAAACATGACGATTCGACAAAAACAGGGCTTAATACTTAAACATGACGATTCGACAAAAACAGGGCTTAATACTTAAACATGACGATTCGACAAAAACAGGGCTTCATACTTAAACATGACGATTCTACAAAAACAGGGCTTAATACTTAAACATGACGATTCGACAAAAACAGGGCTTAATACTTAAACATGACGATTCGACAAAAACAGGGCTTAATACTTAAACATGACGATTCGACAAAAACAGGGCTTAATACTTAAACATGACGATTCGACAAAAACAGGGCTTCATACTTAAACATGACGATTCGACAAAAACAGGGCTTAATACTTTAACATGACGATACGACAAAAACAGGGCTTAATACTTAAACATGACGATTCGACAAAAACAGGGCTTAATACTTAAACATTAAGATTCGACAAAAACAGGGGTTAATACTTAAACATGACGATTCGACAAAAACAGGGCTTCATACTTAAACATGACGATTCGACAAAAACAGGGCTTAATACTTAAACATGACGATTCGACAAAAACAGGGCTTAATACTTAAACATGACGATTCGACAAAAACAGGGCTTAATACTTAAACATTAAGATTCGACAAAAACAGGGCTTAATACTTAAACATAACGATTCGACAAAAACAGGGCTTCATACTTAAACATGACGATTCGACAAAAACAGGGCTTAATACTTAAACATGACGATTCGACAAAAACAGGGCTTAATACTTAAACATGACGATTCGACAAAAACAGGGCTTAATACTTAAACATGACGATTCGACAAAAACAGGGCTTAATACTTAAACATTAAGATTCGACAAAAACAGGGCTTAATACTTTAACATGACGATTCGACAAAAACAGGGCTTCATACTTAAACATGACGATTCGACAAAAACAGGGCTTAATACTTAAACATGAAGATTCGACAAAAACAGGGCTTAATACTTAAACATGACGATTCGACAAAAACAGGGCTTAATGCTTAAACATGACGATTCGACAAAAACAGGGCTTCATACTTAAACATGACGATTCGACAAAAACAGGGCTTAATACTTAAACATGACGATACGACAAAAACAGGGCTTAATACTTAAACATGACGATTCGACAAAAACAGGGCTTAATACTTAAACATTAAGATTCGACAAAAACAGGGCTTAATACTTAAACATGACGATTCGACAAAAACTGGGCTTAATACTTAAACATTACGATTCGACAAAAACAGGGCTTAATACTTAAACATGACGATTCGACAAAAACAGGGCTTAATACTTAAACATGACGATTCGACAAAAACAGGGCTTAATACTTAAACATTAAGATTCGACAAAAACAGGGCTTAATACTTAAACATAACGATTCGACAAAAACAGGGCTTCATACTTAAACATGACGATTCGACAAAAACAGGGCTTAATACTTAAACATGACGATTCGACAAAAACAGGGCTTAATACTTAAACATGACGATTCGACAAAAACAGGGCTTAATACTTAAACATGACGATTCGACAAAAACAGGGCTTAATACTTAAACATTAAGATTCGACAAAAACAGGGCTTAATACTTAAACATGACGATTCGACAAAAACAGGGCTTCATACTTAAACATGACGATTCGACAAAAACAGGGCTTAATACTTAAACATGAAGATTCGACAAAAACAGGGCTTAATACTTAAACATGACGATTCGACAAAAACAGGGCTTAATGCTTAAACATGACGATTCGACAAAAACAGGGCTTCATACTTAAACATGACGATTCGACAAAAACAGGGCTTAATACTTAAACATGACGATACGACAAAAACAGGGCTTAATACTTAAACATGACGATTCGACAAAAACAGGGCTTAATACTTAAACATTAAGATTCGACAAAAACAGGGCTTAATACTTAAACATGACGATTCGACAAAAACAGGGCTTAATACTTAAACATGACGATTCGACAAAAACAGGGCTTAATACTTAAACATGACGATACGACAAAAACAGGGCTTAATACTTAAACATGACGATTCGACAAAAACAGGGCTTAATACTTAAACATTAAGATTCGACAAAAACAGGGCTTAATACTTAAACATGACGATTCGACAAAAACAGGGCTTCATACTTAAACATGACGATTCGACAAAAACAGGGCTTAATACTTAAACATGACGATTCGACAAAAACAGGGCTTAATACTTAAACATGACGATTCGAAAAAAACAGGGCTTAATACTTAAACATGACGATTCGACAAAAACAGGGCTTAATACTATAACATGACGATTCGACAAAAACAGGGCTTAATACTTAAACATGACGATTCGACAAAAACAGGGCTTCATACTTAAACATGACGATTCGACAAAAACAGGGCTTAATACTTAAACATGAAGATTCGACAAAAACAGGGCTTAATACTTAAACATGACGATTCGAAAAAAACAGGGCTTCATACTTAAACATGACGATTCGACAAAAACAGGGCTTAATGCTTAAACATGACGATTCGACAAAAACAGGGCTTAATACTTAAACATGACGATTCTACAAAAACAGGGCTTAATACTTAAACATGAAGATTCGACAAAAACAGGGCTTAATACTTAAACATTAAGATTCGACAAAAACAGGGCTTAATACTTAAACATGACGATTCGACAAAAACAGGGCTTAATACTTAAACATGACGATTCGACAAAAACAGGGCTTCATACTTAAACATGACGATTCGACAAAAACAGGGCTTAATACTTAAACATGACGATTCGACAAAAACAGGGCTTCATACTTAAACATGACGATTCGACAAAAACAGGGCTTAATACTTAAACATTAAGATTCGACAAAAACAGGGCTTCATACTTAAACATGACGATTCGACAAAAACAGGGCTTAATACTTAAACATGACGATTCGACAAAAACAGGGCTTAATACTTAAACATGACGATTCGACAAAAACAGGGCTTAATACTTAAACATGAAGATTCGACAAAAACAGGGCTTAATACTTAAACATGACGATTCGACAAAAACAGGGCTTAATACTTAAACATGAAGATTCGACAAAAACAGGGCTTAATACTTAAACATGACGATTCGACAAAAACAGGGCTTAATACTTAAACATGAAGATTCGACAAAAACAGGGCTTAATACTTAAACATGACGATTCGACAAAAACAGGGCTTAATACTTAAACATGACGATTCGACAAAAACAGGGCTTAATACTTAAACATGAAGATTCGACAAAAACAGGGCTTAATACTTAAACATTAAGATTCGACAAAAACAGGGCTTAATACTTAAACATGACGATTCGACAAAAACAGGGCTTAATACTTAAACATGACGATTCGACAAAAACAGGGCTTCATACTTAAACATGACGATTCGACAAAAACAGGGCTTAATACTTAAACATGACGATTCGACAAAAACAGGGCTTCATACTTAAACATGACGATTCTACAAAAACAGGGCTTAATACTTAAACATGACGATTCGACAAAAACAGGGCTTAATACTTAAACATGACGATACGACAAAAACAGGGCTTAATACTTAAACATGACGATACAACAAAAACAGGGCTTAATACTTAAATATGACGATACGACAAAAACAGGGCTTAATACTTAAACATGACGATACGACAAAAACAGGGCTTAATACTTAAACATGACGATTCGACAAAAACAGGGCTTAATGCTTAAACATGACGATTCGACAAAAACCGGGCTTAATACTTAAACATGACGATTCGACAAAAACAGGGCTTAATACATAAACATGACGATTCGACAAACACAGGGCTTAATACTTAAACATGACGATTCGACAAAAACAGGGTTAATACTTAACCATGACGATACGGAAAAAACAGGGCTTAATACTTAAACATGACGATACGACAAAAATAGGGCTTAATACTTAAACATGACGATTCGACAAATACAGGGCTTAATACTTAAACATGACGATACGAAAAAAACAGGGCTTAATACTTAAACATGACGATACGACAAAAACAGGGCTTAATACTTAAACATGACGATTCGAAAAAAACAGGGCTTAATACTTAAACATGACGATTCGACAAAAACAGGACTTAATACTTAAACATGACGATACGACAAAAACAGGGCTTAATACTTAAACATGACGATTCGATAAAAACAGGGTTAATACTTAAACATGACGATTCGAGAACAACAGGGTTAATACTTAACCATGACGATAGGGAAAAAAACAGGGCTTAATACTTTAACATGACGATTCGACAAAAACAGGGCTTAATACTTAAACATGACGATACGACAAAAACAGGGCTTAATACTTAAACATGACGATACGACAAAAACAGGGCTTAATACTTAAACATGACGATACGACAAAAACAGGGCTTAATACTTAAACATGACAATACGACAAAAACAGGGCTTAATACTTTAACATGACGATTCGACAAAAACAGGGCTTAATACTTAAACATGACGATACGACAAAAACAGGGCTTAATACTTAAACATGACGATCCGACAAAAACAGGGCTTAATACTTAAACATGATGATACGACAAAAACAGGGCTTAATACTTAAACATGACGATTCGACAAAAACAGTGCTTAATACTTAAACATTAAGATTCGACAAAAACAGGGCTTCATACTTAAACATGACGATTCGACAAAAACAGGGCTTAATACTTAAACATGACGATTCGACAAAAACAGGGCTTAATACTTAAACATGACGATTCGACAAAAACAGGGCTTAATACTTAAACATGACAATACGACAAAAACAGGGCTTAATACATAAACATGACGATTCGACAAAAACAGGGCTTAATACTTAAACATGACGATACGACAAAAACAGGGCTTAATACTTAAACATGACGATACGACAAAAACAGGGCTTAATACTTTAACATGACGATACGACAAAAACAGGGCTTAATACTTAAACATGACGATTCGACAAAAACAGGGCTTAATGCTTAAACATGACGATTCGACAAAAACCGGGCTTAATACTTAAACATGACGATTCGACAAAAACAGGGCTTAATACAAAAACATGACGATTCCGCAAAAACAGGGCTTAATACTTAAACATGACGATACAACAAAAACAGTGCTGTTACATATGGTTCTCATTGAAGTTATCACTAGGGTTATCATTGACGTTTGGTGTATAACATAAAAGAATTCCGTGTGCGTATGACCGTCTAGTTTTATATGCGGTTGTCTGTGTTCATCTCTAATTGTTCATATACTTCATGTGTCGTCGATGTGATCCATCTGGAATTCATCTTCTCTTGAGCGAGAGACTGGTACCTGTTAGACGAAGATTTATTACTCCAAGACGATGAATGGGTTTTATAGTTTTTATTTACCTCCTAGATGTCGACACAGAATATGGAAGTAAATCTTGCTTGCTTTGAACACGTCAGCGTCCCCACTCCCAGTGAAGGGGAGGGAACAGCTATATAGCCGTCCGTCTTCTTCAAAGCCCAAATCCAGTTTCACCGATCTAGCCAACCTGACCACGTCTCTCATACGTAATCTGGGCAGCTGACCCTCGGTTCTGGTAAACGTGTCTACACTCCACGTTTACTCACCTCTCTATCTCTTTCTCTCTCTCTCTATTTCTCTCTATCTCTCAATCCATTCTGTAACATTCCTTCCCCTCATTTTTTATCAAAATGTATGACGAAGGCATACATTTTCTACTCCCCTCATTTACTAAGAATGGGATATATATGCTCACCCCACTGGCAAAGAAAACTGTCATACCTTTATTCAATATGCTAAGTAAAATAATATCAACAAATAATACCATGTGGCGCTAATCCTTGCGTCCTCGAAGGTCAACAACTCCCTGTGACTACATGGTCTCTTCATAATTTAAATCAGAATTTCAGGAGCATCCTTTACTCCCGTCGACACTACGCGTGATCGATAAATTCTCGGCAATCAACCGAATAATAAAATCGAGGTCCATCTGCCTCTTCAAAACGGACTATCATCGTCCTTGGCTTTACAGATCAGCTTTTCTTCCCATAGGTAGCACACAAAAAAAATTTTCCCATCCCAAGCCTTATCCTATTCATCATAAGCCTACTCTTATTACTAGTATTTTGTGGGAAACAAAAACCTCTTAACATTCCTTATGGTGGGTAGCCTTCTATTTTCCTAAGTACTTGCATACATATTTCATTCATCTTCTCTTGAGCGATTCGTAACATAATGGCCACGTCAGCCATTGCACCCCCTCTGCCCCTTACGCCATGTCAGAGGGCATTTCATTTGCTCCCTGAAGTTGATTACAACTAGATCCGCTCACGCTGGACAGAATACATTCCGTTTACTGCTATGTCAGAAAAAACTTTTTTCCTCAAAGTCGGTAAGCGCAACCTGCCTTGAAGACATATAGCTTCACGGAAAACATCGGATTTCCACACATGAAGTACTCAAAGTTGCTCCATGTTGATTCTACTCGAAATCAATAGACATCACGATAAAAAAAAAAATTCGAATCACTTCTCGAGAATAATGAAATTAATAACTACCCATGTAATTCAACACCTCTCCAAAATTCTAACATGCTTGCCACAGAAATTAAATTCCATTCACGCCCCACTTTTTTCTTTCATTTCTTCATCTAGTTTATTTAACCCTATATTTATCCTTTTTTTTCTGCCTTACTTATGTGGTCAAAGCGTCACTCATGTCGAATAGAACATTTATTCTACATTTCGAAAATTAAAATTAATACCGACTGAACCTTTGACTCTTCCGAAACTTAAGAACTAGTTGATCCCTTATACATAACCCAGTAGTGTTTTTTTATTCTTATTTATTACACTGTTTAAATCTTATTTCTTTCTCTTTTTCCCAATTTTATTATTACTATTATGATTATTAATTAATTAATTAACAACACGTTCTTTTTTTTATTAATCATTCTTTCAATAGACCCCACAAGCAAAGATTCCACCTCCCCATTCTGCGAAAAAAAAATACATGTCAAAGAACAAGAAAATTCTGCACAATACCGTTTGACAACACATCAATTACATAAAAATAATAAATTAAAAAATACAAAAATATCCTATAAGCAATCACAAAGTCCCATCTCACTAATAACAAAATTCCAAATAACAAAACACAGATTCGTGGAAACCCAAAATTGACCACGTCATCACTCCTGAGGTCGGCTGCATAGTGCATCACCTTCCATTCCACAGAATTCAAAATTAAAGAAAAATCACAGTCGTTTACAAAAAATACCTAGACATTTACAATTAAAATACATAGTCGTTTCTAAAATAAAATAAAACGACTCACTTATAAAGTCTCAGACAATCCTAACACATCGATGGAACTAAAATTGTCCATGTCAGAAAAAAATTCCTAAGAAAAAAAATCGTACAATTAGTGAAAAAGGAAAAAAAAATCACATTTTCAGAACCTATCCATTGTTTTTCATTAAAAGTACATATTGTTTTTCATTAAAAGTTACACTTAGTTTCACAGTTTAAAAATGCAACAAAATATTCATAACAATAATTGTGATTGACGTGTTTATCTTTTGGTAAGCTGAAAGGCTCATTCCCGACCCACACTGTTACTAAAGTCATATGTTCTATTTCTTTTTTTTTCTTTCTGGTTTACTCACTGGCTGTTCATTAAAAATTTACAATTTATTATCTGTATGTCTATCGTCATAGCTGTTTTTTTTTCAATTTCTTCTATTGTTTTTTCTATGTCTCCCGTCTTAAATAATTTATTCGGTCGGACCCTTTTTCACGGCCCATATGGCATCATTCAGGGATGTGGGTAAAGTAACCTCATGTTCGTTAACAGCTCTCATTCAGCCATCCGATGCCAATATCTCAAAAAAAAATTTTGCCGACATCTCAATCGTCAGATTTCTGACTTCTTAAGTTCTTACGTAACAGCGGCATATATTCTATCCTTTTTTATTATTCTTTCTCCTACTTCAGATTCACTACATAGTGGCCACGTCACCACTACACATCCGCTCTTGCGTTGGAAGTTCTGTTACTCCCAAGATTGGGCATTTTCAATCAGCCGAAGCTCGCAGGCGGCCCTATCTGCAAGCTTAATCTATGTGGTTGCATTCTATCGCGTACCGTCGTTGCAGCTACAACAAGCCTTTTAAGCCCATAGGCATGCAGTCTCCCGTCTTTATTGTATGCGAAGAATATGATCTTTCAACCGTCACACCGGTCAGCTTAATCAAGCTACATACAGACGGCGAAAATAGCATTTTTCATAATCGAAAAACCTATTTAAAAAAATCCCCTTTGCAGGGTCCTGTGAACCTCTTCCAAAAAAAATAGTTAACCGCCACGTAAATTTAAACCTGTCCCTTTTTCTAATTCTAATTTGACTAGACCGACCATTTTATCTTAATCTAATCTTCTGATTTCTTTTTTTGATTTTTTTTTCATTACTATTTTGCAGACCACTGGAAAACAACAATTATACATTATATAATACAATATCAAATCATCAATACACATTTTTCTAACAATGAACATTAACTTCTAAGTAATTACATAAAACAACGTTCTTCAGTCCTTAAAAAAAATGTTCAAAAATGCCGTTAAAACTGGAAAAACAATATTCACGATTTAGAGAACAGTCTGGCCTGAAAAGAACATTAATTCTTTTTTCTTTTCTTTCTTTTCTTTTTTTTAACCCAGTTCAAGACAAGCGATGGCCATTTTCTCTTTTTGCAACGGTGTAAATATTTCAAGTTATGATTGACACATTTCCAAACAATTTCATTACATTACATTTTCTTACTGTCGCATCGGTCCCTTGCTTTAAACAGAATAAAGCAATTCTTTGTTTTTCCCTACTAATTTTTACATTAAGTGATATTTTTCTTCGTTCATAACGAGCTAATTCCTAACACGATAAACATTTTTTTAACTATTTTCTATATATAAAGTTTTACATCTGTGTGTCTGTATGTCTTCCTTTTCTTTTTAACGTACCGTTCTACCCTTAATTCCTCTTATTAATTTATCATATAAATCTATCTATATATAATTTTAATGTGTCTGTTTTTCTTCAGAACCATTTCTTTCTTTCTTTCTTTATAAGAGGTTCTTCATGTGTAAGTGTGTATTTCTTTTCTTTTTTTTTCTTAATTCGCCTAGTGTTTTAATGGACCCTACGTTGTGTGTTTGTTGATTTGTATTTTTTTCTACTGTTCTTTCTTTTTTCTTTCTTTCTTCTCCTTTTTTCCAGACATTTTATTGTGTTTTTCTTGTCTTTTTTTTTCCTTTTTTCCCCGTGGTAACCGAAGTTCTTTTTTTCTTCTTGTTTTTTTTTCTTTTAAACCCACCCTTGCTAGGTGGTCTGGTCAGTTACGGCACCAAATTGAACGTTTGTTACATAGTGTTCTCATTGAAGTTATCACTAGGGTTATCATAGAGGGGCACCAAATTGACGTTTGGTGTATAACATAAAAGAATTCCGTGTGCGTATGATCGTCAAGTTTCATATGCGGTTGTGTGTGTTCATCTCTAATTATTCATATGCTTTTGTGTGTGTGTGTTACATGCATTTTCTTCGACATACCTTACTTCATGTGTCGTCGATGTTGATCCATCTAGAATTCATCTTCTCTTGAGCGGGAGACTGGTACCTGTTAGACGAAGATTTATCACTCCAAGACGATGAATGGGTTTTATAGTTTTTTATTTACCTCCCAGATGTCGACACAGAATATGGAAGTAAATCTTGCTTGCTTTGAACACGTCAGCGTCCCCCACTCCCAGTGAAGGGGAGGGAACAGCTATTAAGCCGTCCGTCTTCTTCAAAGCCCAAATCCAGTGTCACCGATCTAGCCAACCTGACCACGTCACTCATACGTAATCTGGTCAGCTGACCCTCGGTTCTGGTAAACGTGTCTACGCTCCACGTTTACTCACCTCTCTCTCTCTCTCTCTCCCTCTCTCTCTCTCTCTCTCTCTCTCTCAATCCATTCTGTAACAGGGCTTAATACTTAAACATGACGATACGACAAAAACAGCGCTTAATACTTAAACATGATGATACGGCAAAAACAGGGCTTAATACTTAAACATGACGATTCGACAAAAACAGGGCTTAATACTTAACCATCACGATACGACAAAAACAGGGCTTAATACTTAAACATGACGATACGACAAAAACAGGGCTTAATACTTAAACATGACGATACGACAAAAACAGGGCTTCATTCTTAAACATGACGATACGGCAAAAACAGGGCTTAATACTTAAACATAACGATTCGACAAAAACAGGGCTTAATACTTAAACATGACGATACGACAAAACAGGGCTTAATACTTAAATATGACGATACGACAAAAACAGGGCTTAATACTTAAACATGACGATTCGACAAAAACAGGGCTTAATACTTAAACATGAAGATACGGCAAAAACAGGGCTTAATACTTAAATATGACGATTCGAAAAAACAGGGCTTAATACTTAAACATGACGATACGACAAAAACAGCGCTTAATACTTAAACATGACGATTCGACAAAAACAGGGCTTAATACTTAAACATGACGATTCGACAAAAACAGGGCTTAATACTTAAACATGACGATACGACAAAAACAGGGCTTAATACTTAAACATGACGATTCGACAAAAACAGGACTTAATACTTAAACATGACGATACGACAAAAACAGGGCTTAATACTTAAACATGACGATTCGACAAAAACAGGACTTAATACTTAAACATGACGATTCGACAAAAACAGGGCTTAATACTTTAACATGACGATACGACAAAAACAGGCCTTAATACTTAAACGTGACGATTCGACAAAAACAGGGCTTAATACTTAAACATGACGATACGACAAAAACAGGGCTTAATACTTAAACATGACGATACGGCAAAAACAGGGCTTAATACTTAAACATGACGATTCGACAAAAACAGGGCTTAATACTTAAACATGACGATACGACAAAAACAGGGCTTAATGCTTAAACATGACGATACGGCAAAAACAGGGCTTAATACTTAAACATGACGATACGGCAAAAACAGGGCTTAATACTTAAACATGACGATTCGACAAAAACAGGGCTTAATACTTAAACATGACGATACGACAAAAACAGGGCTTAATGCTTAAACATGACGATACGGCAAAAACAGGGCTTAATACTTAAACATGACGATTCGACAAAAACAGGGCTTAATGCTTAAACATGACGATTCCGCAAAAACCGGGCTTAATACTTAAACATGACGATTCGACAAAAACAGGGCTTAATACTTAAACATAACGATTCGACAAAAACAGGGCTTAATACTTAAACATGACGATTCGACAAAAACAGAAAGGCAGAACTTCAGACTTCAACATTACAATACGCTAAAAACAAGACTTAAAACTTAAACCATGACAATGCGACAGATATCTTATTCCAAATTCAAACATGACAATAGAACTTACACGTGTTTTCAAAATAAATATATAATTACGATGGAAATTCAATGTTTAACAGAACACTACGATATAAACAGGACGTAACACTTAAACGTTAAATTACGACAGAAATTTCATTTCAATTGTAGACGGGACAATACAATAGAAACTACTTTTCCAAATAAATAAATAAAAAATACGATAATAATTCAATGTTAAACTGAACAATACGCTAAAAAATTGACTTAAAACTTGAACATGACAATACGACATAAATATCATTTCAATAATAAACATTACAATACCATGGAAACGCAATTTTAAAATAAATATAAAATTTCGATAGAAATTCAATGTTAAACATGACAATTCGACAAAAAACAGGCTTTAAACTTGAATATGACAAAAACAGGACTTACAACTTGAACCCGTCAATACAATACAAACAGGACTTAAAACTTGTACATGGCAATAGATACGGCATAATCACGTTGACACACCGATTCCCGCTGGATCACCGAAGTTAAGCTACGTTGAGCCTGGTCAATACTAAATGGATGACAATTTGGGACTTTCAAGTGCTGTATGCGTTCTCCGCTTATCTCGGCATTGTTTCCAGTCGTCCTGGTCTTCTCCTTGCCACTGGACCCAAACAGTGTCGATTCAGGAGAGGCGTGGTTAGTGATTGAGCAACCCTTGCCTCACAAATACACGCGCAACTGCTCCTACAGTTATTTAATCTGTAGTCACTGAATCGCAAATGGCTCTGTTGCTAAACTCTTTTCACTTCGTTTGAAATTGTTTTCATAGTTTATCTCAAAAGCAAATAAGTTTTTACATGCATGTGTTACCTCAAAGTATTTTCAACCAATTAATATTGTTCCAAATATTTTATCATGAAACATGAGTGAAAGCACAGTTTCCAAAATAAACATGACAATATGATTGAAAGCACAATTTCAAACTAAAACAGGAGAACGTAAACTAAATATGTGACGAATAGTAGATCATCCGATTTGTGCCTTCGTCACGTGGAGTAAATGACGTAACGGTATAGCTTAGTAATGCACGTAATCAGTTAGGCTAGAGTTTGGAGTAAGGTTGGCAAGTCGAACAAGTTACCACGAAATGGGTTGTCTCCACGTTTTGGAAGCTGGGTGAAATGCGAATTTAGAATAATGTAGAAAATTACAGCTCCAAGACGAAATAAAGAATAAAGTTATATCAAATATATAATTTATTAATGTTTGGTTTCTTCGACGGAAGATGAACTTGGAGAATAAGAAGAGACGAGCATACACCAGAGGAACGTATGTTATTTGCCTTCTGCGCTGCATAGACTTTTTATAATATGCGAAACCCCACACGACTACAGAAAATAGAACCTTTTTCCGCTGGACGACACACTGTATATATCACAACGTTAAAGAGATATCTCTTATATAGACGTTGTTTATATACACAGGACTGTACTCTAATAAACAAAGTCTCTTACAGCATAGATATAGCACTCTCCCTCGATACTGGAGCACAAGTACATGTATTTGGTGACTTCAATGTTCACCACAGAAACTGGCTTGGATTCTCTACTTACACAGACATAACTGGTAGCGCAACACATAGCTTCTCTATATCTCATTCCCTATCACAGACGGTTACATTTCCGACACGTTTCCCAGACCAGCAAGATCAGCATGCTTCACTTCTAAATCTATTTCTAACCATAGTTCCCGATCATTGTACAACGAATGTCCACAGCCCACTCGGGAAGGCTGATCACGTTGTGATAATGGTAGAAATCACCCTTAATTCTAGACCCAAAACTGAAGACCCACTGCTCAAAACAACGAGCTATTACAAAAAGGCTTACTGGGGAGCCATCAGGGATCTCATCAGAGATGCCCCATGGGGAAATATCTTTTCTCTTCCAGCTGAACAGTGCGCAAATGAGACCACTGAATGGTTCAAAACTGCAATTGAAGCACATGTTCCCACACGGAAATTCTATAGCAAGCCCCACTCTCCCCAATGATTTACTTCTACTTGTGCAGCTGTCATTGCTCAAAGGCAGCATGCGTACCGCAGATTCAACCGACATAAGTATTGTTCAAACAGCAATATATCGAAGCTAGAAGTAATTGTAAGAGAGAAATAGCGACGGATAAAACAGAATACATTGGAAGCACCAGAAAACGCATCGAAGCACAGAAATTAGGAACTTGTGATTTTTGGAAAATCTACAACAGTGTAGTAAATAATGGCCAGTAAACGATTCCCTCACTCTCAAACGATCACAAGGTTGTTTGCACGGCAACCGAGAAGGCTAAACTGCTCGCCAGTCGGTTTGCCTCAAACTCCAAATTGGACCCGACACACCACTCCGTCCCTAATTTTCCTTTGCGGACAGACGCCACACTAGATAACTTGAAAATCACCCCCTCGCAGGTACATAGTATCATAAAAACCCTAGACACTTAAAAAGCATGTGGACCTGATCTCATCCCGGCTGTACTATTAAAAAAAATGCTCTGCTGAGATTGCTCCAGTACTCTTGAAACTTTACAATAAATGCCTTAACGAATCTTGCTTTCCTGACTGCTGTAAAACCACTTCTGTTGTACCAGTTTTCAAGAATTCTGGCGAAAGAACTGGCCCATTAAATTATCGCCTCATAAGCCTTCTCCCACTTTTCGCCAAAATATATGAATCCTTAATAATTCAAGTTCTAGTCAATCACTTTACAGCTGCTATCCTGACCAACAATCAGTATGGATTTAAGCAATCTCTGACCGTATATTCCGTTCATTAAACAAAACAGGGGAGGTTAGACCGGTAGCCCTCGATATATCTAAGGCTTTTGACAGGGTATGGCACGATGGTTTTCTAAGGAAAATTAGATCATATGGTATAACTGGAAGATTACATAAAGTAATTAAATCCTTCTAAGATAAGAGAAAAATCCAGGTTGTCCTCGACGGTCGTACATCTAAACAATATGATATAAATGCGAGAGTGCCTCAGGAGTCAGTCATCACGTTACTGTGAGAATTTCGATGCTAGAGTTCATGTAAATTCAT
The DNA here is from genome assembly GCF_053919585.1 of Euprymna scolopes. Taxonomy (NCBI): domain Eukaryota; kingdom Metazoa; phylum Mollusca; class Cephalopoda; order Sepiida; family Sepiolidae; genus Euprymna; species Euprymna scolopes. Next base: position 45,897,135 of record NC_136501.1, read on the forward strand.
GTGAGATTTAAATAATAGCTTCAATCCGGAAACACTAAAATAAAGTTGCTATGTCGTATTATTTTGCAGGTCCTCGGTGTGTGGCTAGGACCGGGTTTCCAGCTCGAAAAGAATTGGTCGGAGGTACGGTCAAAGGTGGAGGCTGCAGTCAACTCGTGGCTTTCAAGGAAAATTTCCTTAAAGGGTAGAGACAAGGCATGTGGCACGTAGTCTTCTCTCTCATTCTTTTATACGTACAACGTACTTTTCCTGCTCGCGCAACAGCCGAACTCTTGTCCTCGCTTCTTAGGAACAAAGGAAGACACTGAGTGAGCAGAAAGATCTGTATTCAACGTCAGTGTGAGGAAGGCTTGGGAATGCCGAAACGCAGAGAGGCTGGCTTCTCTGGGCCACTACCTCTAAGATCAAATGTGGCATCCTGCGGTTACTGCCACCTTTCTCGACCTCTCTGTCAAGAGCTGTCGCATGCCGCGGGGAGAATCTGCCTTCCTAAAAGAGTGCCGAGCTGCGCTAAAATGACTACCAAGGTTCAGCGACTTTGTTATCCATAGGGAATTCTGCAGGGATCTAGTGAGGGATTGCCGCCAACGTCTCGCCATACGCGCGTTTGGATTGGCAGCAGAGTGAGATCCGCTCCGCGTGGAGTTGGGCGCCAGGTTCGAGTCATCTGAACAATCGAAGTTATCTCTTACAAAGCGATTGGCTTGAAATGGCCTTCTCCTCAACAACATAAAATGCACTTCTGGTTTTTTAAGTTGTGCGTTTATCCCCGTTGCGGAACAACGGTCGTGGAAACGACTGATCACGAAGTCTTCGATTGCCGCAAACTCCGCCGGTGCTGGTCGTGTATCAGCGAGGTGATGACTCGCATCAATCCCGAGCATCCTCGCCCAATTACCGTATCCAATGTCGTTAACCACTTTAGGCCGCGGTGGGACTGGGAAAGACAAATGATCTACATTACGATCCTGGCCGTGGCGAGAATTGTGATTTGGACGTCGCGACTTTTTCTGGTCAGGATCTGATCACTTTCTTTAAACAACAACTACGGGTGAAGTTCAGATGTGATAGAAGAAGGCTGCATCGCGCAATATTTGCCAGAAGATGGATACACGTAGCAAATCTATGCGTACGAAAACGAGCCATATTTTAATACGTGTTCCCCGCCTACGTGTGGAAGGCGCAGTTCCGTCAAGTATGATCTAACTTTTAGCCTCTTAGCCGATCATCGATGAAGATTATGAGAAGAGGTGAACCAAAAATTTATCCTTGAGGCACTTCAACATTAATTCTATAAGCCTAGCATTTCTCTCTATCAACAACAATCAGAGAAAAAAGTTGGTTGAGAGGATATTTTCACATATTCCATAGCTAACAATCTTTTCAATTAGACATTTACGCCAAGTTTTATCGAAAGTCTTTGATATATCAAGAGCTATGGCTCTAAACAATACGCCCCCGTCAATGGATTCACTGATCCTATGTGATATTACAGACAGCACATCAGCTGTTTATATGACGTAACATAAAAGTCGTATTGCTTGTCATTGAATAGGTGGATTTTCCTTAAAGTACTAGATTTATCACGGATTCAAGCAACTTATTCACTGTCACACAGGGGACTCGTTATCACTACAAAAAATATAAATATGGAAAAAAAAAACCTACACCGAACTCATAAATTTAATAAGATACACTACTATTGCATAAGTGACGGGCAACGCGGGATAATATCGAGGTCGGGCAAAACTAGTTGTAAATCGAATTACTGGCGATGACGTCAACCTTATATTGCGATCAACGAATCGAGATATGGAAACAATGAGAAAAATATTTCACTCTGGATTGGAATTGCTAAAAGTATTACAAATCCGGAGTTAAAATAAGTGAATAATTAAATTCCGATCAAGGAATGTAGGACGATGTAAATATAAAAACCCGCCAAAATAAAGACCATCAGAAAGAGAAGAGAGCGATGCTAGACACTTCTGCCGTCATACGACTGACCGCCACACACAACACAGCCAATCTCTCTCGCTTGTCAAATTATCATTTTGTTAAATAAATAAAACGTTGTTTATTTTACAAGTTGCTGTTTGATTACAAAAGCCACGGTCAAAAGTAAAAAGGGAATCTTGTTCAGTTGCCGTGTAAATAAAGCGTTCGTTTTCAGTTAGGTTTTCTTCCATCTTTTAAGATACAGGTATCGCACTAATTTGCTTTTATTGCCATAGCATTCTAGTTATATCCTGGCAAATGTATTTCATAATTTATCTATCTATCCATCCATCTATCTATAAAAGTGAACGTGTCTGTGTATCTGTGTGTTTATGTGTGTGTGTGTGTATGTGTGTACATTTCCCTACGCAATAACATTGTTAATTTTAAGTCTAAAGACTCTAAATTTGATATACAGGGTACTGAGATTTGGAAAACAAACTTTGTAATCCGTTTTCGGCCAGAGATTTGGCTGTTAAGAGGTCGAAGTTCAACGATTTCACCTTTGAGAACTCTACCAAAGTCCTCCCACAATTTTGGGTCTAAACACTTGAAATTTTAGATATAGGTTCCTTGGACATGGATCTAACTTAATAACTTGATTTAAGACCAAAACAATAAATTTTAAGGTGTCATAATAGGAATCAAAGTTTTTTTAAAAAATTGACCTCTCCGGTCTCTACCAAATTACTCAGGCAATTTCTGGTCTAAATATTTGAAATTTTACATAAAGAGTATTCAGAGATAGGGCAAGCTTTTTCATCGGTTGGGGTCGAAAATTTTAAGTTTCCAATATATAAACGTATGCATGTATGTATGTTCGCATGCGTGCCTAACACTTTCGACAAAGGCGACAGATTTTACCAAGATCAGTATCGTTTTAAATTTCGATCTTTCATACGACAAATAACAAAAAATTGGCTAAAAACATTAATACCTTCACCTTCAACTAGGTACTTTTCAACAGGAGTGGAGGGTCGGTTTTTGCGCCGGTATTTCTGAAAGTTATATTCTCTTTTCGATTGTCTAGCCTTAATTTAAACACGAGTCACTTCAGATTTGGCGGTGGTCGTAACCGCAAAGACGTCACGTTTTTTTTCCGTTGTTTTCCTCCTTCGCGGTACGGGTTCGGGCCTGCCTTCCTACTACCACTTTTTTTTTTTTTTTTTTTGCTCAACATACACTTCCAAACACCCGGGCTGAAATGCTAATATATCTATAAAAATGACCGTGTCTGTGTGTCTGTGTACAGTTCCCTACGCAATAACTCTGACAATTTTAAGTCTAAATACTCTAAATTTGATATACAGGGATCTAAGACCTGGGAAAATCTTTATGATCTATTTTCGGCCAGAAATTTGGCTGTTACGGGGTCAAAGTTAAACGATTTGACCTTTGAGAACTCTACCAAATTCCTCCGACAATTTTGGGTCTAAAGACTTAAAATTTTATATATAGGTTCCTTGGACATGGATCTAACTTAATAACTTGATTTGAGCCCAAAACAATAAATTTTAAGGGGTCATAATAGGGGTAAAAGTTTTTAAAAATTGACCGCTACTTTTTTTTGTTTGCTCAACATACATCTCCAAACACCCGGGCAACGCCGGGCTGAAATGCAAGTATATCAATAAAATTCAAAGTGTCTGTCTGTGTACATTTCCTTCCGCATAACTTTGTCAATTTTCAATCTACAGACTCGAAAGTTGATATACAGGGTATTGAGATTTGGGAAAGTCTTTGTAATCCGTTTTCGGCCATAAATTTGGCTGCTAAGGGGTCAAAGTACAACAATTTGACCTTTACGAACTCTACCAAACTCCTCCCACAATTTTGGGTATAAACACTTGAAATATTAGATATAGGTTCCTTTGGCTTGGATCTAACTTAATAACTTGATTTGAGCCCGAAACAATAACTGTTAAGGGGTAATAATAGGGATCAAAGTAAAAGAAATTTGACCTCTGCGGTCTCTACCAAATTACTCAGACAATTTCTGGTCTAATCATTTGAAATCATACATAAAATGTATTCAGAGATAGGGCAAGCTTTTTAATCGGTTTAGGTCGAAAATTTGTAGCTACCAATATATAAATGTATGTATGTATGTTTGCATGTCTGCTTAAAACTTTCGACAGAGGCTGAAGATTTTCACAAGATAAATATCGTTTTGAAGCTCGACCCGTCACGACAAATACCGAAAAATTGGCTAAACCCATTAATTTCTTCACCCTCAACTGAGACCTTTTCTACAGGGAGGAGTCGCTTTTTTCGCCGATATTTTCGAAAATCTTTCTCTCTTTTCGATTGCCTAGCCTTAATTTAAACATGAGTCACTTCAGGTTTGGCGGTGGTCGTAACCACAAAGACGTCATGTTTTCCCCCACGTTCTTTTCCTCCTTCGCAGTACGGGTTCAAGCCTGCTTTCCTACTACCACATTTTTTCTCAACAGACACCTTCAAAAACCCGGGCAACGCCGGGCTGAAATGCTAGTCTATATATCTATAAATGTGAACGGGTCTGTGTGTCTGTGTGTTTTTCTGTCTGTGTACATTTCTCTACGCAATAACTCTGTTAATTTTAAGTCTACAGACTCGACATTTGATATAAAGGGTACTAAGATTTGGGAAAATCTATGTGATCGGTTTACGGCCCGAAATTTGTCTGTTAAGGGATCAAAGTTCAAAGATTTGACCTTTCAGAACTCTACCAAACTCCTCCGACAATTTTGGGTCTAAAAATTTGAAATTATAGATATAGGTTGCTTGGACATGGATTTAACTTAATAACTTGATTTGAGCCCGAAACAATAAATTTTAAGAGGTCATAATAAGGGTCAAAGTTAAAGATAAATTAACCTCTGCGGTCTCTACCAAATTACTCAGGCAATTTCTGGTCTAAACATTTGAAATTTTACATAAAGGGTATTCAGAGATAGGCCAAGCTTTTTCATCGGTTTGGGTCGAAAGTTTCAAGTTTCCAATATATAAATGTATGTATTTATGTTTGCATGTCTGCCCAACACTTTCGACAGAGACGACGGATTTTCTCAAGATCAGTATTGTTTTGGAGTTCGACCTTTCAGACGCCAAATATCGAAAAATTGGCTAAAAACATTAATATCTTCCCCTTCAACTGGGCACTTTTCTACAGGGGGGGGGCTTTTTTCACCGATATTTTTAAAAGACATTCTCTCCTTTCGATTGTCTAGCCTTAATTTTTTAAAATATCTCTTCAGATTTGGCGGTGGTCGTTACAGCATAGACGCCAAGTTTTTTCCCGTTCTTTTCCTCCTTTGCGGTACGGGTTCGAGCCTGCCTTCCGACTACAACATTTTCTTTCTTTTTTTTTGCTCAACATACACATCCAAACACCCAGGCAACGCCGGGCTAAAATGCTAGTTTATCTATAAAAGTGAACGTGTCTGTGTATCTGTCTGTGTGTCTCTCTGTGTGTCTTTCTGTGTACATTTCCCTACGCAATAACTCTGTCAATTTTCAGTCTGTTAAGGTGTCAAAGCTAAACGATTTGACCTTTGAGAACTCTACCAAACTCCTCCGACAATTTTGGGTCTAAAAACTTGAAATTATAGATATAGGTTGCTTGGACATGGATTTAACTTAATAACTTGATTTGAGCCCGAAACAATAAATTTTAAGAGGTCATAATAAGGGTCAAAGTTAAAGATAAATTAACCTCTGCGGTCTCTACCAAATTACTCAGGCAATTTCTGGTCTAAACATTTGAAATTTTACATAAAGGGTATTCAGAGATAGGCCAAGCTTTTTCATCGGTTTGGGTCGAAAGTTTCAAGTTTCCAATATATAAATGTATGTATTTATGTTTGCATGTCTGCCCAACACTTTCGACAGAGACGACGGATTTTCTCAAGATCAGTATTGTTTTGGAGTTCGACCTTTCAGACGCCAAATATCGAAAAATTGGCTAAAAACATTAATATCTTCCCCTTCAACTGGGCACTTTTCTACAGGGGGGGGGGCTTTTTTCACCGATATTTTTAAAAGACATTCTCTCCTTTCGATTGTCTAGCCTTAATTTTTTAAAATATCTCTTCAGATTTGGCGGTGGTCGTTACAGCATAGACGCCAAGTTTTTTCCCGTTCTTTTCCTCCTTTGCGGTACGGGTTCGAGCCTGCCTTCCGACTACAACATTTTCTTTCTTTTTTTTTTGCTCAACATACACATCCAAACACCCAGGCAACGCCGGGCTAAAATGCTAGTTTATCTATAAAAGTGAACGTGTCTGTGTATCTTTCTGTGTGTCTCTCTGTGTGTCTTTCTGTGTACATTTCCCTACGCAATAACTCTGTCAATTTTCAGTCTGTTAAGGTGTCAAAGCTAAACGATTTGACCTTTGAGAACTCTACCAAACTCCTCCGACAATTTTGGGTCTAAACACTTGAAATTTAGATATAGGTTCCTTGGGCATGGATCTAACTTAATGACTTGATTTGAGCCCAAAAAATAAATGTTAAGGGGTCATAATAGGAGTCAAAGTTAAAACAATTGACCTTTCTTTTCTTTTTTTTTTTTTTTTGCTCAGCATACACCTCACACCCGGGCAACGCCGGGTACCCATGCTAGTATATCTATAAAAGTGAAAGTGTGTGTGTGTGTGTGTGTGCGTGTGTGTGTGTGTGTGTCCGCGCGCGTTTCCCGATTAAATAACTCTGTCAATTTTTTTTCTACAAACTCAAAATTTGACATACGGGGTATTGAGATAATGGGAAAATCTTTTTAATCGAGTTTCGGACAGAAATTTGGCTGTTAAGTGATCAAACTTCAACGATTTGACCTTTGAGAACTCTACCAAACTCCTCCGCCAATTTTGGGTCTAAGCACTTGAAATCTTACATGTACGTTACTTGAACATGCGTGAAACATTATAATTTGATTTGAGCCCAAAACAATATATGTTAAGGGGTCAAAGTTTAGGTCAAAGTTCAAAAAAAATTAAAGTAATACCATTTTATTCATACAAATATATGGAACAACTTGTAGATCATAAAAAATATGAATTATTATTGGCGAATTGCTGAATAAATGGACCTAGTGAACAGAGTGTCTCTTATTACACCTAAGTATTATGGGTCGCGATGTAAACTGAAGTTCTCGCTGTGGGTCGCAGCATAAAAAGTTTAAAAAGCGCTGAAGATGCATAAGCCCACATGCATGCAAGACATACGTATATACAGTCCCAGGGTATATGATAGTTACTCGAAACAACTTAAACGGGTAAGTTCGTGCGCGGTACGTATTCGCAAGCATAACTTTTTTAGTACAATTACCATTTTTTGATATATATATATATATATATATATATATATATATATATATATATATATATATATATATGTACAATAATTGTTTGTCAAGTATAATTGTTCTAAAATTATATGCGATTGTTCTGCTTATTCTTGCAAAAGCTGCCGTCATATTTTTGTTTAAGCGCTTTTATACTGGATTTTTACTGCATTCTGGCGTGCAACATTTGAATTTTCTTTCATGGTAAAATCAAACTCAATAATAATGACAAAGTAAATTCAGATCATAGGGAGTTGAATAATTTAACTCCGGGGTTACATGTATTTTCGAAAATTAAAATACGGGTCGAACCAACATACATATGTAATATAAACAGACAAAAAAGTGTTAATACTTAAATTCATGTTTAGTTGGAAGGATGTGTTTTCTTCCAATTGCCTTGCGTTGAGCGGAACGGAATTTCAACTAACTGAATTTCTTTGGAATAGGCTTTCGGCTGCGGAACGCATTGCCTGTAGGCTGCTTCCCTGAAGATTACAATATGGCCATTTTTAAATCCAATGTTAACAGATTGATGTCATAAACTGTCGCCACAAGTAATCAAGCATTGATTCAATTTCAATTAGAAGCCATTCTATCTCAATAACTCTTATATTCGGGTGGCCTTTAGCTTTGATATGTAGTTACCGATTAACAAAATACACTTGCTAAAGACTTTCTATACAAGTAATTTTTTAATCCTTTCATATTATTCTTCATCGTCCAACTGACAACCTCTTATTTTCTTTTTAAACTTTATGCTATCTTCCAATATATATAACTAGCGGGGGTACCCGGCGTTGCCCGAGTGTTTGTTTCCGGGACGGGGGGGAGTTTTAAAAAATGTTATGGTAGGTAAGTAGGAAGGATCAAACCCGGAGTCATGAGTAAAAGTAGGAAAATAAAGTGTGAAAAAAAAACAAAAAAACATCTGCAACGTTAACAGTTCGGCCACCAAGAAAAGTCCATTCCAGTTGTTTAGGAAAAAAAAAAAAACGACTACGGTAGGTCGGCGAGAACGTGAAAATATAATGTGAATTGTCCAGCACGCTAACCAATACGCCACAGAGCACTGCAGCTTAGTTTAGTGATTTTAAACAACTTTACATGAAAGAACTACGAAGCCAAACCGGTGTTCTCTTCTCAACTGTTCCTTGTGAACGATCCCAAAACGGTGTTAAGTGGTGGCAGGGGGAAGAGGAATTTATTAGAGAGAAAATATTTTACCACTTCCATTGAGCTTAACCGATTTTGGCCGTGACTTCTCAGCAGAAAAAGTATAGAAATCTAAGATTATCGAGGAATTTGAGAAATAATAAGCCTATAACACACCTCAGATATTGTTCTGCCGTTTGTGCATATTATATTTGCATGAAATATCTTGATTTTTAATCCTATTAATGTCAAAATCAGACGGGAAAAAATGAGTTCATTTTATTTATATAGAGATTATAAAATTCTGTGGGCCTTTCTTGTTTGCCATTGTCTTCAACGATCGGGCGATTCCATTATCATTGTTTTATTCTATTTGACATTGCCCAAAAGCAATAAATATGAGAATGTTTTTTTTTTTAAAAAAAAGGTAGCTCTAATATCTGAATTATATTTTGTTTTAACACTGTAAAGCAATAGAGCGGAATGAGTTAGGCAAAATATAAAGAAGGTTTTCCGGATAAAGACGGTAAAACGAGGAGAAAGAGAAAAAAAGAAAAACATAACGACTAAAGAGAGAAGGAGAGATAGCAATTATAATATAACAATGTTACACATCATTTAACTTCTATTTAAGTTTATATGACCCCGAGCAACGCTGCTAGTATAATAAAAATAGTACTATACAAAATATGCTAAACTTGTCTGATGCTCAATGTTCAGATCATATATATTTTTTAAGTTCAATTCACAATTTTTAAAACACATGTTCTTTTATTCTCTCAAAAGGGTATATATGGTACAGATTTATTTCTTTAGCAATCTTCAATAAAAGAGTAAAAATATGTTGTCACTGTATTTTTTAATGTAGCAAACGTCAGACAATTCTATGAAGAAAAAAATACATATTCAAACATAATCTTTACATGTCCAAACAGTCAAAGACATACCTTCGATGACGAGAGTGTAATTCTCATTGTCGGTCAGGTCTCCATCTTTTTTTCTTTCTGCTTGTTGAAAATTGCTAGCGAAACAGATCTGTAACAATTACTCTTATGAGAAAATAAAAGAACATGTGTTTTTCATATATATATATATATATATATATATATATATATATATATATATGAAAAACACATGTTCTTTTATTTTCTCATATATATATATATAAGTATATATATACATATATATATAAGTGTATACATACACTTATATATATACATATATATACACACATTTTATTTATATAAAAACAATAAATAATAATAAATATATTTATTGTAAAAATATAATAAAATTTAATAAAAAGGAACAAACGAGAAATAAGTTAATAACAATAATTATGAATAATAATAAAATAAATAAAAATAAAAATAATAATAAAATAAAATAAAAAAAATAAATACAAAAATAAATACATAAATAAACAAATGAAAATTTAAAACACAATAAAGGTGTGTATATATGCTTATTTATATATATTTATGTAAATATATATATATGTATATATATAAACAAAAAGCTAAGATATCTTCTATTTGATAAGCTTAAATATATTTACTTATTAAGATACAAATTAAAAAAATGATTTGATATAACTAGAAAGTACATACTAAAATAAAAAAATGAAGTCAGCAAAGGTAAATCTGATCTTATATAAAAGCTAAATAAAATAAAATAAAAATATATGAACAGTTAAATTCAAAACAATAAAAATAATTTATAATAAAAACAAAAAATAATAAAAATAAATAAATATTAAACGACAAACTATGAGTTTTATAGACAAACAATATGATCTAATTTAGTTGAATTTTCCATATGGTCTAGACATTTTCAAATGGCTTTAAATAGTAAATATCACTTTCTGGAATCCTCTTTGTTATGTGCCAACTGTATTGATATGTACTACTCCTTACTTACCCTCTCCTCTCTTCCTTTCTCCCTCTCCCTCTAAGAATATTTACAAACCACCTCCTTCTATATCTATATTTAGCTTTTCGTTCGTTATAACATTCTCTAATCTTTTATACACTCCCCCAAAACTACCCTTTCTGACCCCCCCACCTCTCTTTTTAACAGTTGTTAGGATTCTAAACCCCGATTTTAAATTCAAATTTAAATTCATAAGAACATTAATAATGCCTCAAGTCAGACATGCCATATACATATTTTTTCTCCTCTAAGATTAAAAAATTCTTTTAAAACTTTTACATTTTTATTTTTCTTGCCATATGAGATCAATGATGATCGTAGCAAGATACGACTATATTTACATAAAGAAAACAAAAAATTATAATTTGCTCTATCTCTCTCTCCTCTCTATCTCTGTCTGTCTCTCTCTTTATATATATATATATATATATATATATATATATATATATATATATATACGTACGTATGCTTGATTGCCTGAATCTTGTCGGTCGATGTACATTTTTAAGGGATAACAGGAGATGATGACGTAACAGGATATAAAAAACTGTCACTCATAATTCACCACTGTCTCGATCTCTCACTCAGCTGTACTCTCGCTAATAATTATCAGGTAACAAGTGAAACAGAGAGAAGATAATATTTCAATGAAAAGCCTGAAAAATCATAGATTACATAGAAAACTTCTAGCATGAAAAGTAATATGATTAAGATTTAAACATGCAAAAGTAAAAGAACTAGTTGTTAACACTGGAAAAGAAAAAGACAAGACATCCTAGTAAAAAATATAATAAATTTATAACTTACATATACCGCAGTATCTATTAAGAATTGATTATATAATGTTAAATTGAATTTTTTTTAAATGTAAGTTATAAATTTATTATATTTTTTACTAGAATACCTTGTCTTTTTCTTTTCCAGTTTAAACAACTAGTCCTTTTACTTTTCCATGTTAAAATCTTAACCATATAATTTTCATGCTTGCATTTTTCTGTCAGAAATATATATATATATATATATATATATATATATATATATATATATATATATATATAACTACTTTATTTACTCACATAAAATTAATATACGAAAGTTTAAATTTATGCGTAAACTTTATGTATTTACTTAAAAAGTGCTCAATACGTAGGTAGAGCTAAGCTACACTGAATATTCCGCACTTCATCCACTCTGGGCCTGAAGAGTCCTGGAGTGGATGAAACGCGGAATATTCAGTGTAGATTAATCGCCATATATATTTTATAACTAACTAACTAACTAACTATATATATATATATATATATATATATATATATATATATATATATATATATATGGCTCAGAGGTTACGGGATGAGGGTTGAGAATTATATGTTTTGGTTTCGATTCATTCATATATAATTTTGTTTAGATCTCACAAATACATGGTGGAACAATTAAATTTTCATCCGATAAAAGATGACATGATTCCATTTCCGTTTCATGAAAACCGGTTTTCTTTTTTTCTTTTGTTTTGTTTTTGTTTTGTCTTTTGTTTTCGTTTTGTTTTTAGCAGACCATCTACATGTTGTCCAGTTGTGTACAAATTCCAAGAGCGATAGGAGCTTTCTATCAAGTCTGAAAGTGATACAATGTACAGGAGCGAGATCGAAGATGCGCTGCTGTGCAACATGCTCTCTACCGATCCAAGTTATGGCAACAGGGCCATTGCCAGTAACCTCAAAATGCAAATCCAGACGGTTCAACGCTTGAGGGACCTGCCTAGGGTCATGAAAACAAAGTTTCCGGCCACGTTTATGTTCTATGGTGTGGTTTCAAGTGAGGGACACATCATGCCACCTTATATCGTCGAAGTCGGTTTAAAATTCAACACCAAAGTGTACCTGGATGTGCTGAAGAGTGTGGTGACCATTTGTTCAATCAGGTGGCCGTTGACAGACCCTAGGATTGGCAGCAGGACTCGGCGCCGGCCCACATGTCCAAAAAGACCCAGGCTGGGCTTGAAGGAGTACTACGATTTTGTATCTTTCTCTTACTGGCACCTCTTCTTCCGCGACCTGAACCCGCTGGACTATTTCATTTAGTCATACGTCGAGAGCATCACGAACCTGATTTCAAACAACGCCAAAGTCAGCCTGATCGACGACATCAGCCAAGTATTCGCCGTGCTACCGCCGGCGCTTGTGGAAAAGGCATGATAACAGTTCCGGACCAGTATCGAGGCGGTGATTGAGGCTAACGGCGGCTATATTGAATAGATGCCAGCTCTACTACATACTCAAGTTAACTGAATTTATTTTTACCATAAAAGTTTTAAAATAAAGCTGTAGTGTTTTTTTTTTATTTAAGGCGGCTATTTTATCATTTCAACCTACATATATAAGGTTTAATATAATAATCGATAGAGAATTGTCTCTATCATAATAAATACGTCATAAATGAATTAAATATCATATTTAAGCGTATCTTATTACCAGGCAACGCCGGGCGGTCTGCTAGTTGAAACTAAAATTAAAACAACTAAAGTACTAAGGCATGTTTTAACCTCAGTTTTAAAATTAATTTCCGATTGAATTAAAAAACAAATGATTATCATCATAATTACAAGAAGATCGGAATGGCTTTTAATGGTAATTTCTCATTTGTAATCGAAAATTAAATCTACTTCGATTCCCTACAAAAATAGTTATCTTCCTTATTGCAAACTCGGGTTACATGTGCGCATGTGCAATGAAAATTGTATGCAAATTTTACATTGTTCAAAACACATAGCTGAATGAATAAAAACAAAAACGCAGGTCAAAATGGCCAGTTAGCTGAAATGAAAATTATGGTTTAAGGCTTTAAGGTTTATTTTTCGTGTGTAATCCAAATCGAAATCTACTTCACAAAAAGAAAAGACAATTGAAACACAAAAAACAAAATAAATTAAAAAGTACCGAGATATCTTCGAAGTGTATTTAATCTGTAAAAAAGTAGTTTTGTATGGCGACTGAGTTGTTATTTTCGTAACATTTACAGTAAAAAATACTAGAAGCATTTCATATCGGTCAGTCGAACATTTTCTATAACCTGCAACCATTTGTATATATTTACAAGCCAGACCTGAATTCTGAATTACAAGTCAGAATTATAAATCTGAATTGAAGTGAAATATTCTTACCTTCAAAACTACAAAAGACACTTGGGAAAACAGCACAACGAACTTTCATGTGTGATCCAAATTGAAATTTACTTCACTAAAAGAGAATGATATTCAAAATTTTGCATTAGTTTTAATTGCGACCGCACGATACACAAAAATACAAACATATTTTGTAAAAGTATACACGACGATTTTCACATATCGACTATTGCAATGATTGCAATAATAAAATGGAGTCTGTTCCATCATCCATTGTCAAAAATAAGCATGTGGATGTTACAAGGCTATTTGTTTTGGGAATAAACGAAAGTGCGTTCGAAGACGAATGAAAACATAAAAAATAAAATAGATTAAAAATACAGAAATATCTTCGAAGTGTATTAAATCTATGAAAAAGTAGTTTTGTGTAGCGATCGAGTTGTTATTGTCGCAACATTACAGTAAGAATACTAGAAGCATTTCATCTCGCTCATTCGAACATGTTCTGTGACCTGTAGCCATTTGTATATATTTACAAATCTGAATTACAAGTATGACTGGAAATGAAGTATTCTTACTAATGAGAGTTTGAAATCTTCAAAACTAAAAAGACTCTTTGAAAAACAACGCAACGAACTTTTAAATACTCCCGTGGAATATTTAAAAATAAATAAAAAAAAGATTTCTTCTAGCAAACCACGTCTGACGAAAAGAGAGCAGTTGATAAAAAAGGGATGATATTCAGAATTCTGTACAGACTCCGGAGTTCGAAATGAAAATACCTGACTTCGGAAAAACGCAATTGGAGAAGAGATTATATCGGCCGAAACGTTGTGAGTTAAGCAAAAATAGCGGATCCATATGAATCTAAATATTTAATTGTGGCTAACTGCAACATTGGCTTTTGAATTTTGTTATATTTTATATTTCTATACATTTTAAAGGTAGAATTTATATAAATAATGAACTACATAAAAATTCCCGATGTAAAGTCACAAAATAGATGTATTCCGTCAAGCATACACTTCCTCAATTTCTGCTTTCAACGATTAAATTTAAGAATTAGTTTCCGTGCATCAGAGTAACAGAGAAGAGCACTTATATAATTTCCAGGAAAGTCGCCTTCTTTAACATTTATTGCTTTTTATGCGTTAGCTTCTTTTTTGACATACTGATTAGAATATTAGCTAATTGACCAACAGACCGGAGTTCAACTCGGTCGAGCATACCAAAAAAAAGTTTTAAAATCTTATTCAAAAACAAAATGATATTTCTGAAAATTCTGTTTCAAAACAGAAATTTTTTGTTTAAAAAAAAAAATTTTTAAATCAAGATAACAATGATTTTATGTTGTTTGAATTATTCGCATTTTTGTTATCATTTTTAATGTTTTTCTCACAACGTTTCGTTTGATGCACCCTTCAAAATATGCTGAGTGCTGATCAAATGTAAAAAACGCTAGGAAACACGATTTTACTAATTACGATTTTTAAAATTTGGAAAAAGAAATACAATAAAATAAAACAACAACCTCCTGTCAATTTCATGAATAAAAATGGTGTGTGTGTGGGGGGGGGGTGAATAATTAGAAACACCTTTTTTCCGGATTAGGTTTTAGAGTTAGTGTTAGGTTTTAGAGTTGATATTAACTTGCTACCCATCTCATCAAGTGACACAATGTCGGAACGTGGATATGTCCAGCCAACGCCCCTAAAGGAAACGCACTCTGTCTTAGCAAAAATTGCTTGGGCATCTCCATCGGCATTCCCGGGTAGGGATGCCTCAGGCAACAAGTGATAAAGTTTCCCCACCCGAAATAGTACGGCATAATAATCGGAGTTTAGTTATTCAAACCAAAATATGTGAAAAAAAATTGTTCTGTAGATGATTTAATTTTTAATAGTTGAAAAATATTTTTTTTATTGACATGTGAGAACAAGCAAAACTATAAAAAAAAATTGTGACCGAGAGTTCCACTTAAAAAAAGTAGAATTTTGTCTTTGTAAGAAGTTGATTAGACATGTTGATTCTACTGTCGGCGTGTGACTTTTCCGGCGTGTTACATTGTTTAAGGTTGGTATCAGGGTCTAGAGTTTAACAGAAAATAACATTCATTGGATACTAATTACCATTTTAAAAAAATTGGAAAAACAATAAAATACAACAACAACAACCTACCATAAGCTTCATGAATAAATATATTTTTTGTGAATACAAACAGATTTTTATTGAGTTTATTTTATGAGGGAAATGTTACATGCATCCCTAGATCATCACTTTCCCACCACAAAACCGCTCGTACTGAATGGTGCTGCAAGCAACATAACATTCTCTACGGCATCTCTAGACCCTTTCATGTCAGTCGCATATGCTCAAATTAAACCTGCTCTCATCGGCGAAGAGCACAGGGCGTCAGTGGCGTAGTTTCCGATTCTCGTTGTCTATGGCAAATACCAACCGAGCTCTACAGTGTTGGACAGTGAACACATAGCTCCCTACAGGCCGTTGTGTCCCCAGGCCACCTTTATGGATCCTGTTTCTGATTGTTTGGTCAGAAACATTAACACCAGTGATCCGCTGGGAGTCATTTTTTAATGCTCTGATCGTGCTCATCCTGTTTCTTCTTTTTACAGAGGCGTAGGTACTGATCATGTTGCGGATTTAATCTCTTCTGTTCAAAATAAAAGTTGGATGAGGAATTTAAAATAATTACTGATGTGACTAGGTTAGTTACGCAAATCGGCATAACTGAGTTTTCTGAAAGTAAATGTCAAACAGTGATTATATATCCAACAGATCTGTTGCTAGAATTTTCAGCTTTTAATGGGGTAGTTATTTAATTGCTGCCCACCTCAGCAATATTTGGCACAAGGCCGGAAAGTGGGGATCTAAGCAGGCGTCCCTAAAGGAGGGGCACTCTTGCAATTGCAAAAATTGCCTGAGTAACCCCATCGGCATTCCCAAGTCGAGGCGCCGCAGGCAACAAACAATATACTTGCCCCACCGGAAAGCCTAGTGGTAAGGCCTGGGAAGGTGGACCTCCTGGGTATTACCCAGGCGGTGTACCTCGGTCCGACAGGTACTGGGCCGGTTCCCGGTCCCTCACATGTCACGCTGAGTGTCAAGAACGGATCATTGACGTGTACTAATACCCTGTCTCCCGGCAGTCAACGCCTCCAGGAGACACATCTCATCATAAGAGGCTTATAATGGGGTGGTTATTTATTCGCTGTGCACCGCAGCAAAATGTGACACAAGGCCGGGAAGTGCAGAACAGGCGCGCTCCCCTAAAGAAGAGGCACTCTCACCTCAACAAAAATTGCCTGGCGACCACCGTCCGCATTCCCATCATAAGAGGCTTATAATGGGGTATGGTCCCTCACAGTTGGGATATTCTATTTATAAAGGAACTGACGAATCAAATTAATTCACGTTTTTCTACCAACCAATCAGAAACCAGAATTGCTCCATAAAAATTAAACCCTTTTTTTTTAGCAACCTTGCATATGTTTTCTTCGTGTCAACACGGGAAGAATCTTTTGCTTTTTGGCTACAAAATTATAAAGTCCCGAACAGCTGTCTACTGAGAACTCGCCATCTCCAAGACTTGTATAGAGCAACTAACTGTTCTAAAACTAAACATGACTTCCAACTCAAGAATATCTTCATTTACCGTGCTTAATTCGACAAACAAATCAGCTCAACGGTTCAAAAATATTATTTTGCTTCAAATGTGTGTTGTGTTGTCTACGAGAACCTTTATGCCATCCTTTCTAAAAGAAGTCCTACCCCCCCATTATAATAATAATGTAATTTTATAATTGGGAGTGTAGTTGCAGTGCCAACTATGTGGGTCGAACAACATTGAAATTGAATGGGAGAGTCCAACAGCATGTACCTAGCAAAATTAGAAATCGGACATACCCAACAACGGACAAACTGGCCAGCACATACGGGTTTTCAATAACTGACTATTCCATTAAAAACTCGTCATGTGCAGCGAATTTCAGCACAAACTCATTTTCAATTCTGAGTCGTGCTCACTCAACATTCCAGCTAAAGATCTTGATGACTAATCACGTTCGGTTGAGAAGACATTCTCTCTGTACAACACAGAAAATATCTTAACGTTGCTTTATTTTAATCGGTCCACTTTTTTTCACCCATGAACGTAACTTTATTTCAATAATGTACATATTTTCGATCTTTTCTTTTAAAATCCTTTGATAAAGCTTTGAGCAAAGGAAGGCATAACCTGTCAGCTGACCCCTCTTTTTTATTTCCTATTCTCCCTCTCTTTTCCTTTTTTACGCATTTTACTTTCAATCATTTATTATAAAAGTCTTCCCTTCGTGATTGCGATATATATATTAGGTTGGTGCAAAACTAATGTCGTTTTATAATGTAAAAAAACGGCATTAGTTTTGCACAAACCTAATATATATATATATATATATATATATATATATATATATATATATATATATATATATATATATTAGCATGGGTCCCTGGCGTTGCCCGGGTATTTGGAGATGTATGCTGAGCAAAAAAAAAAGTGGTAATTTTTTTTTTAAATTTGACCCCTATTATTACCCCTTAACATTTATTGTTTTGGGCTCAAATCGAGTTATTAAGTTAGATCTATGTCCAATAAACCTATATCTAAAATTTCAAGTGTTTAGACCCAAAATAGTCGGAGGAGTTTGGTAGAGTTCTCAAAGGTCAAATCGTTCAACTTTGACCTCTTAATTGCCAAATTTCTGGCCGAAAATCGATCACATCGATTTTCCCAAATCTCAGTACCATGTATATCAAATTTCGAGTCTGTAGACCAAAACTAGACAGGGTTGTTGCGTAGGGAAATGTAAACACACAGACAGACACTTTCACTTTTATAAAAGCAAAGGATAGTTGCTGGATTCGTAGAAGGATTTTCCATCAATAATTTAGCCACGGAGCTGGAAAGAGATCCAAAAATCTTGGCTGTATTCTTGAACAACCCTAACACCAAATCCAGAAAAATAAGGAGAAACTTTTCAGATCGTGATATTCGGAAAATTCGTATAGGAAGTCAACCGAATTGCAAACAGCACTAGTGCTTTTGTTTTTGCAAAAGCTGGAATCGCTCTAAGATCCATGCATGCCCGGTACAATGTGTTGAGCTAGATCGCAAGGAACATCAAACCTCTTCCAATGCCGCAAATGAGCAACAGGGAAAAACGAATGGCATGGACACAGAATTACATGAAAATGGATTTCCAACATGTCCTATTTAGGGATGAGGCCCATTCTACTCTTGACGGTCCGGATAGATGGAACAAAGTTTGAAACCCGAACGGAACTCCGACCTGTTACAGAGTTCATCGCCAACAAGGAGGTGGAGGCATCATGTTTTGGCCGGGAATCATTTAGGATAAGTTGGTTGGACCATTCCGAGCGCCAGATGATGTAAAGTTTACCAGAAATGCGTACACGGCATTTTCGGATAATCATTTGTCGACATGGCTAGATGACCTACCATTGTCATGTCGCTTTTAGATGATTTTATACATGACAATGTATCATCCCATTCTGCTTGGGGTGACTGCATAATTCCTTGAATCTTTGGAATTCGTTGGGGAAACTCCAATAACCTGACCACCGTATTCTCCAGACCTTAACCCCATTGAATATCTCTGGTCAATATAAGAAAGAAAAGCTTATGAGGGAGGAGAGCAATTTACTTCAAAGGATGCCTTGTGGAGGAACATAGTCGATTTTGCTAGAGTCATAACTTCTTTTAAGATCACAGAATTGACTTCCTCTAAGGACAAAAGATTGTTTTAAGTTATTTTTAAAAATGGTGGATATGTCGATACATAATTAATTTATATGAGGTTTATACCTAGGATATGTTTTTGCTTATTATTCTTTGACAGAAAAATATAATAAAAAGTAAAGTTCGCAAGATAAGACATTGTATTTTTGCCCTAAAACAACATTTTAAGAGACCTGCAATAAAGCGATGAACAGTAGAAATTCTTCGATAAAGAATAAAATGTCATAACTTCGTGAATATCGCATGAATTTAAATAAAAATTTTGGAAATAACTTACCTTAAATAGGTCGTTTGATGATATAATTTTCATTTTGTTGTGACGCATATTTAGTGAAATATTGATAATAAAACAATTTACACAGTATGTGTGTGGGGGGGGGTAAAAAAGACCGAAGAAACATGCCCCTATGCTTCTTTGAAATACCTATTATAATTATGTTTTAGAATTGTGTTGAAAAGATATTATACCAGGTTTATCTCTAAAAAGAAAAAATATATTTACATGTTAAAATAATTATGGTGAAAAATGTTGAACAAAAAACACCAATTTATTTATTTCAAGTCCGAAATAATCCACTGTAAAAAATACTGAAAAATTAATCATCATTTTTTTCTTAAACAATTTCAATATTACAGTAGCATATTTCCTATGTGCTAAATTAAACTTTTAAAATACGAAATTAAAGAAAATTTACATACTTTTTAAGCTAAAAATAGAATAATTACCTCAGAAAATCTAGATAAAACGTCGGCAAACACAAATCCTGCTTATTTTCACAAAAGTATGAATCACGAAGAGTGTAATAATTTCGTCTTATTAATTAAATTTTGCTGAAATAAAAGGGGAATGCTAATTCAATTATAATATTTTTAATGTACGCAAGTAATAATTTATTTATTTTTGTTTCAAAAATATTTCAGATTTAACTTTGTACACATTTTTTTATCAATAATACTCTAAATTTTGTTTGTTGACCAATGTTTTTATTTACACTTTGAAATAAAACGTCGTTCTAAAAATTCAGGTTTTGCAATTAAATTACTCAATTTATGAATAAATCGTATTATTCATTAAAAACAATCTAAAACAATTTTTATTATTGGTTAAATAGATTTTAAATTTGAAAGAAAATTATTATTTATTATAAAACTTATAAAGTTACTTTTTTTTTCGAGATTCTTTTTACCACAACGTCTTCAAATTAACCGTTAATATAAATCATACTATTTTAAAAGGTGTTTTTTCTTAGTAACCCTGGGTTTTTTTTTCTTTCCAAGATTATAAAAAATTCTTACATTGATGTTTATACGTTCATGCGTCCACGGGAATTATTATAGTAGTATATTTAAAATTTTCCAGAAAATAGTATCATACAAATATCATGAAATATTTTTCGACATTATAGAAATTTTTGTGAAAATAGTGAATATACAATGCTTAATTCAATGATGATAGCGTTAGTTTGAGTAATTATTTTTTCAAATTATATCGAGTTATTAACGCGGAGTTTTCGTAATGTTCATGAATATTTATTTAATGTTAATTGTTAACATCTACGATGCTTTATTTTCTTACTAACAGAGTTACCTGGCGTTGCCCGGGGCCATAAAAGTAAACAAAAAAAGTGTTTATCTGCAAATAAGCAATTGTAAATATTATCCTAAATAAAAGCTTTCGCCTCTTTTTCATGAAACTAAGAGAAAGTAATTACAGATCATATTTATACGTCCCCATCCTGCGCGTAGCAGCTGTGCTAAAAAATGATAACGATCATGCGATAAGGTTTGATGTGAATTTTATTCAAACAAATATAAAACTATGAAAATTCAAAATTTTTACCGTGGCTTTATATGAAGTCGGATCATGCTGAAATAATAACGTTATTTTGGGGGAAGGGAGGTTTTGTTAACTATTCTGTACTTTCATATGTTATGGGGACTTATGCAGAAGACAGACCGTGGTATATTTTAGATAGTATTTCCAGATTAAATCCATTTCTCATGGCCTAATTTGTTTATTAAAATATTAGGTGAAAGTGTTAAGGAATAGAGAGAGAGAGATAGAGAGAGGGAGAGAGAATGTTAAGGAATAGAGAGAGGGAGAGAGGGAGAGTGTAATTATAATGTAGACACGTTGACCGGAAGTAAAAGATCAGCTGATTTGATTGCGTGTGAGTCATGTGATCAGGTTAGCTGAATCGTTGAGATTCGATTTGGACTCAGAATACAACGGACGGCTTCCCGTTGTCTCCTCCTCTTCACTGGGGGGACGAACGCTGACGTGTGTAGAAGAAGAACCCAAGCAGGCCGATTTCACTTCCACCTTCTGCAGGACATCTGGGAAAAGTGAAATAAAAACTATAGAACTAATTCCTTGTCTTGGGGTGATTGAATTTTCATCCAAAAACAGGTATCAAGTCTCCCTCCAGGACGAGAAATTCCAGATGGTCCAACATCGAAGAAGCAGAGGTAGGTTCTGAAAATACATGTCACTCACACACGATTCCCTTTATGATACAACATAAATATATAATATAACACGTCATCTCTTCTAATCCATTATTAGAGATGACGCAACAAAAGTACAGATTAGTTAGAAAACTCATTCTCCTTTAGATGATTACCCACATGTGTGTATGTGTTTGTGTGCGTGCGCGCCATAGGTTACAGATTACGCAGGGAGTAGGCCACAGTCGGGGATATTACGTATAATTTAAAAATAGACTAATGGTTATTGTCCGAAAAACGTAACTTACTAAAAACTATTAAAATATATTTTTAAAAAACGACATAATAAAATTGTGTAAAAAGTAGAAAACAAAACAGAAATGAATTGATAAAAATATATATAAGGTTAAGACTAAGAAGGAGAAAAAAAGAACAAATGTTGTCACATTGTCAACCGCATGCTCAACCGAACACACGCACACAAACATACGCGTGCACGAATTATAATAAGAACCATTATTCTTTTCTTATCTTATCACTCGTTTCTTTTTCTGTCTTGTTCCTTTTTCCAGTTTTTCTTGCTGCTGTAATTATTCTTTCGGTGTTCTGCATTATGTAATTTTCTCATTTTTGTTTTCGTTATTTACACAGTTTTCTATACAAACCAGTTTCTCAGTTTTTCCTTTTCGCACAGAATCGGTTAGTATCATCCTTTTGTATAATGCTTCCATTTTCTGTGACTCTTGTTTCCTTGTCCTCTCGCCGAGATGCCTCAATTTTTCTTTTGCCCAACTTGAGGTATTCCTTTCTCGTTTTTTCTTTCATTTCTGTTGCTTTGATGGCGTCTACTTTCAGAACTTCTAAATATGTGTAGCTATCATGTTCACCTAGTGCCCTCATCTTCGTTTGGGATGGGAATACTATACCTTTTGTTGCTTCCAGTTATACGCTTCTCATGATCAGCAGTGCACACTTTTCCATACCAAATTACATTAAGATATCTTGGCTGAAAAATCTAGTTGCGTTTATTAGCGTCTCCAGTTCATTTATGCAAACAGTTTTTGGTCACCCATGTACATTTAGTGGATAATACTTTCATCTGCATGAGTAATCTTGTATCTGGCTTGAACTTTTCTTAGTATACTGTTTAGGGACATCATAGATATGATGACCAATAATGTTGATAGAGAATCGCCTTGGAAGATACTTCTTTGTATTTTAATTTGCTATGTATCCTCCATCAGCTGCCAGTTCCATTTTCCACGTTCTCATTGAATTTTCTATTAAATAGATAATCTTGTCTAGTATTTTGTACATTCTCGGGCATTCTATTATCCATACATGCGGGATCCTATAGTCTATTCATGCTATAGCACAGTTTTTTTCCTACTTTTTACTTTCTTCAGGATCCTTTGGTCTTTGTATAATAGATCGTGTGTTCCTCTTTGCCGTTTTGGCGTCCTTTCTGTTCCTCGGAGGGTAGTCT
The DNA here is from genome assembly GCF_053919585.1 of Euprymna scolopes. Lineage (NCBI taxonomy): Eukaryota > Metazoa > Mollusca > Cephalopoda > Sepiida > Sepiolidae > Euprymna > Euprymna scolopes. The sequence goes on from NC_136501.1 coordinate 45,920,425, forward strand.
GTGATTATGAAAAAATGATGAATTTGTTTCCTCAGTTGTGCTGTTAGTATTTTACATATTGTAGGTAGACATGTTATAGATCAGTAGTTGCTGGGAGTGGTTCCTTTTTCTGTGTCTTTTTGCATCCGTATTTTTCTACTTTTGGTCATCCATTTTGGAACATGTGTTTCGTGGATACATCTTTTCAGGGTCTGAACAAGCCTTTCAAGTAGTGTTGTGAATTTTTAAACCAATATGTATGTACTCTATTGTGACCTGGTGCTCCCCATTTTGCTATTTTTAGTAAGGTGTTTTGAGGGTTATTTTGCTGATTTGCTTCTTCGATTTTTTGTGACGTTGCATGTCTTTCAGTCATTCGGTATTTCTATTATAATCCTGCCGTTCCTCCTATATCTGGCTCGTGGCGTTTTGTTTCTGTTGGTTCTTGTTGTTCTGTTTCTGTTTTTCCTCCATGTACATTCTGGCATAATTAGCTTTCATTATTTTCAAAGGGTCTGTTTTGCTCGCAGATTTGTGTTAGTATCGTCCTAATCTCTCTTCGTTTCCTGCTATTTACTTTTTTTTGTTTCAATTCTTCCTGTTTCTTGTTAGGCCTCTCTTTGCTAGTCACATTTCTACTTTTCAATCCTTTTCATCTTGTTTATCACTTTTACTTCATTTTAAGTTTGTTAATCTGGGTTTCCAGCCTCACTTCCAATCCAGGTTTTGTCGGTCAATTTTCCTTGCACGGTATTTTTCTGCTTTAACTTATTTATTGTCTTGGCATTTTTTACATGGGAGTCACCACTTATTATGGTCCGGAGGCAACTCGAGGATAAGGGTTAAAGAGTGTACAGCAGTCAATGGGACAATATCGTAGCAATCGTGAATAGTGGAAATTTCGTGAATTGGATTACTTAAGGAGAACGGCTCATCAAGAACTTGTTTGCGTTGGACTTGAAGATAACCATATTGTAGTCAGATGGAAAGCAGGCAAACGGAAGAGAGTTGCACGGGTATACAGTTCTAAGAAAGAAGCTTTATTCATGGAATCTACGTTTAGGTATAAGCACAGGTACAGAGTAAGGAGAAAATATTAATAGTGTTTTCAGCTAAACGAGTGTTTTTCGCGAAAGTTTGGCGAGGGGGACCATAGATTGGAGCTCAGACAAGCACTTACCATGAACATAACGATAAAGCAGAGATAGGCTCGCAGCGTCTCTCCTGTGAGAAAAAGGTTGTAGGGAAGAGAAAAAGGCGTCTCCTACTAGACTACGAAGTCTATTTTGAACTGTCAAGGCAAGATAAAATATTTCTAGCAGCTCCTGCCCAGATCTGGCAACAGGACTCCATTCTTAGATTATTCGGCTCTTATATAGGTAGAGAATTGCATCAGCAGTGAGATATCTACTGGATCGATAGAAGCATCCCATCATTTTCCCAGTGACCTTGCCAACGTATTTGATGCACATGTCCCATTTCAAATCAGGGGTCAAGGTAAACCCAGAAGCTTGTTAAAACATGGAGCCTTCCCAAAAGGCGATCCATTTATTTTAATTGGTGCCAGATGGGGATCAGAGCGTTGATGATGTAAAGATAGAAGTTTGGTTTTAGATGCATTAAAAGTAACTAGCCATGTCTTTCCCCATTCTACCACGCGCTCGAGATCAGAGGAGAGAGAATCAGAGAATTTCATCGTTTACGGCCTTTGGTGTGCTGCCATGGATGGTAGTGTCGTCAGCATAAATGTCTATGAATGAGGTAAGGATGTGATTTGGAAGATCATCAATATAGATCAGGAAGACAGTGGAGCCCACGATGCACCCCTGAGGGACTCCAGCATTAATACTGTGAGCTTCTCATTTCTGCCTCTCAACCATTAATAACTGAGAAGACATTTTAAGCTATATCATAGCTGGAGATCTTGTTTAGTAGACATTTATGCCATGCCCTATCAAAGGCCTTTGATATATCAAGAGCACTTGCCCTAGGAAAAAAGCCTCCATCAAAAGACCCGCTAATCCTATTAGATATAACCGTAAGCACATCTGCTGTAGATCTAGAAGAACGTAAACCATATTGCATATCACTAAGAAGGTTATTTTTGCTTAGATGGTTTACTAATACTCTATTTTACACAGATTCCAAGCAACTTACTCATGACGCACAGGAGACTTATTAGCTTGTACTGAGAGGGAGATGACCAATCACCTGAATTCATGAATACAGTGGCATATTGATGAGATTTTCCATTGTGTTGGGAAGCATTTCTCCTTAAAACAACGCTTAAAAAGCTTTGTAAGTATGGGAGCTAGTTCTGATTGACGCTTTTTGAGCACTATAATAGGAATGCCGTCAGAACCAGTTGCTTTACTAGAATCAAGGTTTTTGATTAACTTGGAAACATCACGCACAGATATTTGTATGTCGCATAGCGTATTTTCTGATACAGGGGGAAATACTGGGGGCTGATGGCCTTAGTCACATAGGGTAGAATTAGCTGTAAAGTTCTTGGCAAAGAGTTTGGCTTTGTCTGATGCTGACCAGATTACCTCAGATTCATTGATGATAGTTAGGATTGAGTACATGCTTCTGTTTCTTATTTATTCTGGTATAATTGGCTTTCATTATTTTCAAAGGTCCTATTTTGCTCGCAGATTTGTATTAGTATTGTCCTAATCTCTCTTCGTTTGCTGCTATTTTTTATTCAATTATTTCTGTTTCTCGTTAGGCCTTTCCTTTCAAGTCACATTTCTACCTTTCAATCATCTTCTAGTCGATTTCATCTTGTTTATCACTTTTTCTTCATTTTAAGTTTGTTGATCTGGGTTTCCGGCGTCACTTCCAATCCAGGCTTTGTCGGTCCATTGTCTCTTCCTGTATTTTTTTCTGATTTAACCTTGATACTTACTGTCTTGGCACCTGCGTAAACTAAATTGTTAAAGTCTGTAATATTGTATGTTGGGAGGTATGAGAGGAGTTTGTTTACCTCTGCTTCTACTTTTAATTTCTTCTACCCTTTGATCCTTAAGGATGGAAGTTTTTTCTTCGTCATAAGTTGTATGACGTTTTCAACTGCGTTGCCAAGGCTGCTGGAAAATGCTGGTATCGTTCTATCGCTCCAATAGATATCTCACTGCTGATGCAATTCTCTACCTGAGGTACTCTTGCCACATTTGGGCAGTTTATTCTTCCTTGACAGAGTGCCAAATAGACTTCATAGCCTGGTGGGGAATGCCCTTTTCTCTTCCCTGTAACCGCTTTCTCACAGAAGAGACGCTGCGAGCCTGTCTCTGCTGTATCGTTATTTTCATGGTTATTGTCATCTGAGCTTTAATTTAAGGTTCCCTCTGTCCTAACTTTTACGAAAAAACTCTTCTATCTGAAACTACTATTAATTATTTCCCCCACTCTTTATCTGGGCCTGAACCTAAATGTAGATTCCATAAACAAAGTTTCTTTCTTAAAACTACACGCTTGTGGCACTCTGTTGCGTTTTCCTGCTGTCAAAATGACTACAATATGGTTGTCTTCAAGTCCAATGTGAACAAATTCTTGATGAGCCATCCCCTTAAGTAATACAATTTACCAAATTTCCACTAATAAATATGCCATGTTCCCCTTAACCATTAATTCTTATCCTCGAATGGCCTCCGGGTCTTAATAAGTTATGGCTCTTTTTTAAATAATAAAAATAAGTTTTGCAGACCTTCTACATCGGGTGTTTCTATAGGTGTGGTTTCAGTAGAGGGGATTCTATGATTTGTCTTTTTTATATTCCACTAGTTCTAGATTTAAAAGCCAACTCTTCATGAGAATAAGTTTCGCTTGGTTCGGAATTCTTTGTTTCGTTGTAGAGTAGTACGTGGTCCTATATGTCTTTCATCCCGTTTCCGATATCTTTGGTCTTTGGGGTGACTTCTAAAATAGAATTTCATTACCAATCTATTCTCCTTAGTTGTCTATTTCTTCCATGGAGTTTTTGGTCTATGTTAGTTAATTTGGTTCCCCTGTACTTGACCTGTATTCTTTTGCTACCTGAAATTAGAGGGAGTACTTACCTGTTCTGTGTGTGTGATACTTTTGTTTCGAAAATGAGAAGAGGAACTAACATTTGCAGGATGACGAACGACTACACAGTGCTGGCCACCGAGTGAGAATCTGCTGTTTATACCATCCAGATCTTTCTTCTAGGTCCCACGTTGGAATTTATTTACAGGTTGCATATTTCATGGCGTGATTTCTGTGAGTATATCAAGCCAATAATTGTTTTACCTGTGGGTTCGTCACAGGATGTTTACCCTCTGCCTAGATGTGAGGTAATGTGCACTATAACACGTACATAAAGGACATGGGCAGACATGAACACACGCACACACAAATATAAAGAGACATATGAATATATACTTAATTACTCCCGTCTTAAAAAAGATTCGACAATAACTTTCCCTCCCATATTTTCATAGGGAAGTGATTGTGAAATGTATATGATACCCAGAAATATCTATTACATCATCCATATTTGTTGATTCTTGCTTCATCTCAACCAACAATGACCCAACGGGACCGACTAACATAATATTCAACATTAAAAATAGGCATTTAGATGCATAGAGATCAATTCTAGTAATGAAATATATAGTCATCTCGTATCTGCGATTTCTAAAGGAATGGTCTAAAATAATCCCAATCAAGTGGCAGGAGGTTATACGTATATGGGGAAAGTTACAGCCAGTTAAATTAGAATGTATATCAAATTTCGAGTCTGTAGACTAAAAATTGACAGAGTTATTGCGTAGGGAAATGTACAGAGACATGCAAAATGAAACACAGACAGATACACAGACACGTTCACTTTTATAGATATACTAGCATGATGCCCGACGTTGTCTCGGTTTTTGGAGGTGTATGTTGAGCAAAAAAACGGTCAATTTTTTTAACTTTGACCCCTAATGTGACCCCTTAAAATTTATTGTTTTGAGCTCAAATCAAGTTATTAAGTAAGATCAATGTCCAAGGAACATATATCTAAAATTCCAAGTGTTTAGACCCAAAATTCTCGGAGAAGTTTGGTAGAGTTCTCAAAGGTCAAATCGTTGAACTTTGATCCCTTATCAGCCAAATTTCTGGCCGAAAATCGATCACATAGATTTTCCCAAATCTCAGTACCCTGTATATACAATTTCGAGTTTGTAGACTGGAAATTGACAGAGTTATTACGAAGGAAAATGTACACAGACAGACAGACAGTCAGACACATAGACACGTTCACTTTTATAGATATATAGAAATACTAGCATGGTGCCCGACGTTGCCCGGATATTTGGAGATATATGTTGAGCAAAAAAAAAAAGTGGTCAATTTTTTTAATTTCGACCCCTATTCTGATCCCTTAACATTTATTGTTTTGGGCTCAAATCAAACTATTAAGTTAGATCCGTGTCCAATGAACCTATATCTAATATTTCAAGTGTTTAGACCCAAAATTGTCGGAGGAGTTTGGTAGAGTTCTCAAATGTTTAATCATTCAACTTTGACCCCTTAATTGCCAAATTTCTGGCCGAAAACCGATCACATCGATTTTCCCAAATCTCAGTACCATGTATATCAAATTTCGAGTCTGTAGACTAAAAATTGACAGGGTTGTTACGTGGGGAAATGTACACAGACACACAGACAGACAGACACACAGACACACAGACACGTTCACTTTTATAGATATACCAGCATGGGTGCCCGGCGTTGCCTGGGTGTTTGGAGGTGTATGCTGAGCAAAAATAGAACGGTCATTTTTTATTTAACCCCTATTATGACTCCTTAACATTTATTGTTTTGGGCATTCAAATAACAAAACTAAACTCTTTAACAATTAGGGATCTAACACGTAAAATTATGACTAATACCAACACTAACACTAAAGCTGGTATATATTCCATACCCTGCTTTGATTGTGGAAGAATATACGTAGGAGAAACTCAACGTAATTTAAATAAAAGAATATATGAACACAAAATAGATGTAAAAAACAACAATACACTCAACGCCATATTTTGTCACATCATGGAGAACGACCACTATTTTAATTTTAACAAAGCAACTTTCCTTAAACACATACATAACAGATCCACACGACGTTTAATTGAGTCAGCTATAATCTCACATTCCAGCAATATAATTAAACAAAGAAAAGGTTGTTTTTTTTTCACATTGCTCCGTATCTGTCGAAAATTTAGACACAGGTTAAACTCGAAATATATATATATTTTTTTAAAACAATGCATTCGTAATTTCACTTCATTTTATTATTTTTATTTTACTTATTTACTGTATTTTATTTTATCAGTGTCTATTTTTACGTCCCATTTTATCACCTCCTATTCTTATTTTTAGACACCATCTTTTAAGTTACTACGCTATTTTATCCCAATTCAATTATCTCTAATTTTTAAAAACTCCCTTCGTAATCTCGTTTCATTTTATTTAATTAATCTATCACGCTTATATTTCCAGAGGCAATCTTTTAAATCTCTACGATATTTTAACTTTTAGATGTAATTCACTACGCTTATTTATTTTCTCTCATAAAATGTATATATGTATATAGACATAGAATTTACATAAGGAAAACACGTTGCTCTCTCCCATTATTATATATAGCCCCAAATCTTCCGACTCTCTCGTCAATGACCATCCTCTCGAAAAAGTCTGCATAAATCGGGCGAAACGTTGAGTATTCAGGTCCTTTCACCTCCATTTTATTTTATATCGTCGGATTTAATCCAGCTCAACAATCATATATATATATAAAAAAAGGAGAACGGCCACCTAAAACCACTAACCCAGTTCTAAAACAGATCCTTTGTTTGATAAAATGCATGCCCATTGGCTGATAGGAAGGGGCGCGGTGGAGACTAGAAAGTTGATTGGCCAACTAGAAATCCTCAACATATATAAAAACAAGAAGCACCGACAGACTTCGCGCATAAGCCTGACGAATCCTATGGTTGGATGAAACGCAGAATATTCAGTGTAGCTTAATCGCCATATATATTTTATAAATTACTAACGTATTGAGCACTTTTGAAGTAAATACTTAAAGTTTACGCATAAATCTATACTTTCGTATACTAAATTTATGTGAATAAATGAAGTAGTTATATATATATATATATATATATATATATATATATATATATATATATATATATATATATATATGTGATTGTTGAGCTGGATTAATATATATATTTTGGTATGCGAGTATACCTACTACCTCAGAGAGATGAACACCTCTGCCTTGCATAGTTTCAGGTAATCCTTGGGCAAGGTATAGTACCTGTTAAACTCCCTCTCAAGTTCGGTTACTATATTGTAAGAACTAGGGATATATATGTACATATGCATGTTTGATTGCTTATGTGTATGTGTGTGTATATGTCCAGCTGCCGGAGAGGTTAAAACTCTGTGATAATAAAACATGCACACTATGCCACTGCTCAGTCATCTCACTATTTCAGTTTATCACTGTGCAATCAGTGGTAGGGTGCGAGAGGGTACAATATGTGTAGCACAAGCATGCTGTGTCGCGATCGTTATGTGCAGATATCTTTCGAAAGAAAAATAAAAAAGTAAAAGTCCTATGGCGATAGGTGAGTGGCGACGTGCACAGGCTTAGCGGGCTGGAAGTGCATATAGGTACATAGGCGGCCAGTGATTTATCTAACATCGTCGACTAAATCGCTTACAGGGTGGAAGCAACTTCGGTAGATGATCTGGCGACTGAGCAGCCTTTTCTAGAGATACACTGCTCACCCATGGATTTGGGAAGGGTCTAGAAAAGGTGACCTATGAATTGTCTACGCTTTTATTAGCTGGTCGGCTTCCTGCGGTCGGCGGCTGCTCTATATTTGCAGGAGAAACAAGATAAAGTTGGAGAAAAATAATAAACAAGGAAAATCAAAATTTTATCAGGAGAGGAATAACCTAACTGGTGCTACGTGGAATGTGAGAACATTGCTAGATGTCCTGAATAGCGAAAGGCCTGAGCGTAGGACAGCTATTGTTGCAAGAGAGCTCGCTAGGTACAGCATAGACATTGCGGCATTGTCTGAAACACGACTGAGTGGTGAGGATCAATTGGTGGAAGTGGGCTCGGAATACACCTTTTTTTGGAAAGGAAAACCATCGGGGCTGAGACGAGAAGGTGGAATTGGCTTTGCAGTGTGTTCTGATTTGGTGAAGAGGATTAAACAGCCTTTCTATATATGTGCCAGAATTTTCTTACACACTCTATATCTATATATAGTAGGTATATGACTTTTATCTGTGTATGCCCCTACCATGGGTCATGATAAAGACACCATCACGGCGTTTTACCGAGATCTCGTACCTAAACTTATAATTATTACTAACTAGGAGCTTTCACATAGGCCATCATCAGAGATATCTCTCAACCTACAACCTATGATTCCCTGGAATCTGAATGATAAAAAGTTTCCTCGGATTTTCAGTACTCACCATCTCTATACATAACCTTTGCAAATTAGGTTACGTTATTGTAATAACCGTTTATCGTTGATTTCAGTTAGACTCCGTTGGAATTTGGGCTACAATAAGCTTCCTCAAGATCCTAGTCCACTTCGTACTCATTCAGTAGAGGTCTGGTTAGTGCTTTTTCTCCTCGGTCTTTTCATCCTTCTTGACCCTCTTTACTTATTTGATGTTACAAAAAAAAAGAATTGTACAGTTTCAGTGTTCATGATTATATGTGGTGTTTCTTTATGTTTTACCCCTGTAGTAGTTTTTATATGTCTGACTAGCGCCTGTGGACCATGGGTATTAGTCTCCATATTTAAAAGTTCTCCTGATTCCAATCTCTCCCATTTCGGAATTGTTCCAAGTGTTCCTCCTATTATTGGTGTTATCTTAACTTTTTTCATCACACATATCCCGTTGAGCTCGTTGGTCAGTTCCGTTTAATGCCCTTCTGTCTCATTGATCTGCACTCTGTGGTCTGCTAGGACAGAGCAAATACGCGGAACTGTCTAGATTGTATCTGATTAATTCTTGACTTTAGTAATTAACCTAAGGACGTCGTACGTTCAGGGAGTTATTTAATTCAATGCGAACTTATGAATTAGAAAGCGAAAGTTTACAATCGCTCAGATTAAATCAACAAATGAAACTAAATTTATTGTTTCTGAAAACAATTGGCCTAAATTAGCGAAGAAACATTTTTTTAATATGAAGTTTTAAGCTTGAAATGTGTAGTCGTCAACGTGAACTACGTAAATCTCTTTATAATATAAGATTAGCGAATGATTTTAGACAAATACTAGCAGGCTGCCAAGCATTGCCCGATCGTAGGATACGCTTAAATATGACATATAAATTCATGCAGATAACGTATGCATTATTATAGGAGCAATTGTTTAGAAATTATTATATTAAACCTAATATATAGTAGTGATATCAAATCTAAATACGCATATATATGACTTGGGTGCCGTCAGCTAGAATCGAAACCAAAACATACAACTCTCCAGCCTGATTCCTTAACCTTTGAGCAATGCCCATACACACACGCACACACACACACACACACACACATATACACACATACCCGCTACTTAATTGGGTTAAAAATGCGAGGCTGGCTGTTTAGTTTTAAATGAGCGGTTTGAGCATTATAGAAGTGGTAGACAAATGTTTGTTTAAAATAGACATTTGGCGATGTTATTTGCGGGTATCGCTCTCGTGGGTCGATGCCGACTGTCAACGCGATGGTCCTAGTTTCAATCCTCGGCTTGGGAGAGGTGCTAGTCTAGCGGGACTGATGAGTTGTGATACAACGAAACAGTACTGTATGTCGATGACTATATATATATATATATATATATATATATATATATATATATATAAATTTATTAATTTAAAAAATAGCGCGGATCACTCTCTGCATTAGCACAAAAAAATACCATATTTTAAAAATTTAAATTCATTTATGTAATTACCAATTTTTAATTTTAAATTCCTTTATTTATGTTAAGGCTTGTCACTCATGAAACATTACGTTTTAATTGTTTAGTTTCTTTTCACGGCATTGTTTACATAAAAAAGTTTGTTTTAACTTTTTCTAAACTGTTTCATTTTTACGACATGCCTCAACGTATTATAAACACCCTAACCTCCCCATGTTAAGAAAAACACGCCATTCCATAAACCTCACAAGCCGTTCTTAATATGGGGAGGTTGGGGGTGTTCATTCGGAAAGCCGTTTTAACATGGGAAAGTTAGGGTGTTTATAATATGCTGGGGCGAGTCGTAAAATTAACGAAGTTGCTATCTATTGTTTATTGCAAAAATTGCTTGAAATTTATTTATTTGACAAAAAAAATTACATTTTGGTACTCCTTGGGCGTTGAGTTCCATGGCGACCAGCAGAAAAAAAATAATAGTTGCTCCCTTAGTCCCCCACCCCACCCCGCACGTAACATATTTTATTTACTGACGTTGCCGTAACTAAACGATTATTTGTCACATTTACAAACATTTATTTATTTATTTATTTATTTTGAACAAAAGTTTTACTTTTTATGAATATTAAAAGGAAAATAGGTACTCATGCAGAGAGTGATTCATGCTGAAATAATAACTTTATTATTTAAAAATCCATTCTTTACCTCGGGAAAAGAGGGTGTTGTGTACCTATTCTGTACTTTAACCTTGCAATTGAATAAAAAAAAACATAAAACTTTAATTAAACGTGGAAATACCATTTAAAAAATAGCGCGGATCACTCTCTGCATTAGCGCCGAAAAATGTTACTAAACATTTATTAATAATTTCTCACTTTTACAAACATTTCATTTTAAATTTCTTTTTACGACGACTTTTATTGACTTTTTTTTTAATAGTATTTGCGGATGGGTATGTTGACAAGAAATATCAGTGAAATTTTGTAAATATCCCCCAATGGTGTTTATTCCGAAATCCGTTGTTAACATGGAGAGGTTCTTAAAGCCGTTCTTAACATTTGTGAAGGTGGACCTACTGTAAAAAAAAACTAATTAATTACTTTTAAAAAAACTAAATCATTTACTGATAACTCTCACTTTTACAAATATTTTTTTAATTTACATGCGCGGATGAAAAAATTGTTGAATAGTGCGAAAACAAAACGTTTTTGTAATAAACTTCGGGATAATTTTTTGGGGTAAAAATTTACATTTAGGTCCACCTCCAGGATTTTCTTTTTTAAATGACGACTTTTATTGATAAATAAATTTACTTCTCCGCAACTTTTATTGATAAATAAATCTACTTCTCTGCCACGGGCACTGAACCCCTCCTTTTTTTTAATAGTATTTTCGGGTGGGTATGCTGACAAAAAAATCAGTTAAATTTTGCAAATAGTCCCCCCTCCAAAAGTGGTGTTTATTCCGGAAGCTGCTCTTAAGATGAGGAGGTTGGGGGTGATTATAAGGTGGACCTAATCTAAAAAAAAAAAAAAAAAAAAAAGATTTTTATGCGCACATAAGCAACTATTTTTTATTAATTTTTTTATTTAAAAATTAGTAAATTTCAATGAATAGAATAATAAATCATTTATCATTAATATGTGTTTTTGGTTTTGTGTTGAATTAAACATTTTTTTTTTCATCACAACAATAATGAACCAATTTAAATCTTCCGGCATGCGTTTAAGGGTTACGAAATTATCAATAAATCGTTTACTTACTAAGCCAACGTCAGTAAATAAAAAAATGTTACGTGCGCATGCATTAGCCTTGACTAGGGGGCTAAGGGAGCGACCATTAAATAATTATGCTGGTCGCCATGGAACTCCACGCCCAAGCAGTACCTAAAGTGGCACTTATGCACTTATGTTATCGTGCTATTTTTTAAAATAGTATTTTCATGTTAAATTCAAATTTTACAATATCTTTTTCTTTTATTACATTGTTAAGTGAAAGTACAGATAACCCCGTCGGTTTCTAATGTGAGGAAAATCTAGCCCCCCCCCAAAGGGGTACTCTGGATAATAACAAAACCTTAAAATTCCCTCAGTCTCGATAGATTTCTTCTCTACAGAACGAGGAAAAAAATGGTGAAGTGTAATTCACCTTCTGTTTCTCGCCCCCCCTCTCTTCCTCTCTTAATATCTCTCTCTATCCATCTCTCCCTTTCCATCTCTTAATTATCTTTCTCTCTATATCAGCCTCTCCATCTCTCTTTGAGCCCCTTTCTCTCTCTAACTTCTTCTATCTCTCTCTTTTCCTCTGTCTCATCCCTCTCTGTTTCTAACTCTCCCCCTCTCTGTTTATCTATCAATCTCTTTATCACTATCTCCTTCTCTTTCTCTATTTTCCTTTCACTTTCTCTTTTCTATCTATATATCTTCCTCTCTATCTGTCCATCTCTAATCCCTCATCCTATTTTAGTCTCCTAAATTAATTACAGTGAATAAGGCATTGTCTAAACATGAATAAATCCTATTTTAGTCACCTAATTTACTGACTGTGAGAATAGAAGTTATTTGGAAATTACTGCTATCTTGAACATCACCAGAAGTAACTGGTAAAACCTTTCTAATTAAATTGATTTTGGCAGCCATTTGGTAACAAAATGACATAGCCTTAGCCCTTTCTGCATAAGGAATACCTGCGACCTTGCTGTCAAGTAGAAGAATTATTTATTCTACTTTAAAACATTCAATTTTTCAAAAATCTCATGTTCGACATCTCCAAAACATCCAATATGAGGAAAAATTTTGCAGAAATGCAAACTTATTGTTTAGCATGAATGCACAATGGTACGCAAAAAATCACTTGAGGCTCTTGGTCGATCCTTGAAAGATTTGCGTGGCAATGTCAGACCATTTGGGAATGCAGTAATATTGCTTGCAGGAGATTTCAGACAAATCTTAACTGTTATTCTTCAATCAACACCAGCAGATGAAATAAATGCTTGCCTCAAATACTCTAATTTTTTGTTCTATGTGAAGACATTAAACTTAACTCAAAGTATGCATATCCAGTTGCAGACTGTTCAATCCGCACAAAATCTTTTGCATCACTTGTGGGAAATTGGGTACAAAAAAGTGCCAGCTAATCAGAGTTAAGGGCAAATTTTTTTGACTTTTAACTTCTGTAATTTCTGTAATTTTATTTCATCAAAAGAATAGTTTAAAAGGTTTTTGCAGATATTCAAATTATAAGAATTCCACTTGACTGAGTGAATGAGCTATTCTTGCAGGTCAATACAAAGATGACCATGAACTTAACGCTATTATTCAATGTAAAATTCCAAGTGAGGTAGTCAAATGCAAATCCATCGACATTGTTGTGAAAGCAGATAAAGGGGTTCATTATCCAACAGCTATATTTGCCAGGGATACCACCGCATGTATTGCAACTGAAATTTGGTGAACTAATTATCATGTTGTGAAATATAAACCAATCCAAGCTTCCCAATTGCACATAGCTTGCAGTAAAAAAAATTAACAAACAATATCATAGAAACAACAATCTTAACAGGACCTTTCACAAATGAATATATCTTCATTCTATGCATTTCTATGATTCCACCGGATACATCATTACACTTTAGGAAATTGCACTTTCCAATTTTATTGTCATTTGCAATAACCATCAACAAAGCACAGGGAACAATCTTTACAATTGTGGGTCTTACACATTCACTGTTTTTTTTTTCACATGCACAATTTATGTTACGTATTCTAGAGTCATCAAACCAGAAAATCTCTATATCAGCTAAGAAAATGGAACAAAAAAACTGTGTACCCATGCAAAATGGAAAATTAAACCTATAAGAAACATGCTTTTTCTCATTTTGGAACTGTTTCCATTGCGCCAATTTGAGCCACAACAACGCGTGGCAGGGTAAAGCGTTATATATATATATATATATATATATATATATATATATATATACTAGCAGAAGTACCTGTCGTTGACTGGGTTCAAAAACAGCCTACAGAAAATGGACTGTGATTGATGAAAGTATGATAGGTTATGAAAATGCGGGAATTGTAAAGAGATAGGTTTTGATAGTCGAAAATTTTACCCTAAGCAAAATATGATGAAAGTAAAGATAATTTTCGCGAAAATATATTTTTTATATCAACTTTGTTTCCATTCGTAGCCAAGAGTGACCAATAAAATGATATTTCCTTACAAAGAGAAAATGTTATATATATGATAATATAAATATACAAGAAATAAATGTTACCATAGTCAATAAAAGTTGATTTTATGGTAGAAAGTTCATTGGTTTGTATTTTTACGTAGTTTGTAAAATAATATCTTTTTTTAATTCACGAACCGGTTTTAAAAAAATCAAAATCAATTTGAAGGAGGAGCACCTGTGCATTCTGTGTTAACAATTTAAGAGAGTTTCGTCAACATAAGAAATATTTATAAACATATTTTAATGTTTTCCGTTATTTTGTGCTTGAGCAATATTCGATTATGGCATGTGTAGTTTATATAAAAATTCATTTAAGTAGTTATCGCCTCAAATTTCGTTTTAATTTCGGTTTGCTGAAATTATTTCAAGTAAAAAGCATTAAAAACTATTTCAAAACAAGAAAATACAGGGACTGAACTTTTATTGACTATGGTAACATTTTATTCTTGTATATTTATTTTTTCCGGTAGTCGTTTGTTGGCTTTTCTGTTAAACACTCTTAATAAATAATATCGACGAAATATCGAAAAACAAAGAAACAAAAACAGTTTTGAAAACTAATGAAGCTTTACTTACTTTAGTAAAATAATCCGAAACAGCAAAATTGGGATATTCAAAAAGTAAACACGTAAGTACTTTAGTTTTTTAACGTAAATAATCGATATGAATATGAATAAGAAGAAAATGGCGCCCTTTTAAAGCAGAACAGCTTCATTTCAGTTTTACAGTATTGAACGACGTAGTATTGCGCAGCGAAATGTAATGAACACGCAGAAAGGGTTGTAATCAACTGAATTCCTTCTAGTACACTGACAAAAAAAAGCTTAAACAGATATATAAATAAAAATAAAAAGGTTATGTGTAACGTACATCCAGCAGACAAGCGCCCGTGTGTTTGTGTGTTGTGTAGGTACGTGGGAGAGACGGATGAGGGGAGAAGACTTACCTCGAGACCAGCTCAGCGTTACCGGCCAAAAATAGAAAAGAAAGACCAAGATGGCGGCCGCCGTCTTTTGTAAAGTATGATGTCTCGCAAAGTCACACGAATTCTCGCAATATGCAAATTTAGCCGGCCTAGAACGACGATAAAAGGAGGTGATGAAAAAGACGTTGGGAGAGCGACGATTGAGTTGGCCAGGGAATCGTGTGGCTGTTGCTTCTTGTGCCGTGTGAGGATATTTTACCGTTGTTGGATTCCGTGCAGAACCGGTGTATAAAGATTATTGAATTGCTGCAACATTTATAACATCTTTTCCTGAACTTACCGTGTTAAAGAGAGAGTCGGGCGCCATCTCGAATTTTTCCTTACACATTTCTGTTACAAACTATCTCAGCCATTTGGCCTCTAGGACTATGACCGAGTCGAAATTTGACTTAAAGCTCATACCCGAGTTTGACGGGTCCACGTCCATCGTCGACTGGGTTGAAATGGTCGAGCTGACGTGTGACCTTTGTGAGATGAAAAGGGTACACACTGTGATTCCCCTGAGATTGGCTGGGGGTGCCTTGAGTGTATATCAGCAACCCAGTGCTGCCGAAAAAGGAGATGTCACCGCAATTAAAGCTGCGCTGTACAAGGCATTTGCCATGGATCCTTGCACGGCCTATGAAACATTTGCTTCCCGAAAACTTCTAGCGGAGAAAGGCGTGGACGTTTTCTTCGCTGAGTTAAAGAAACTCGCAGTTCTGTTCGGTGGAGGGGTGTCGGAGCGGACGCTCGCGTACGCGTTTGTGTCGGGCCTTCCCACTCGGGTGAAGCAGCTACTGAGAGCCTCAACCAGCGTTTCAACAACGACCATGGAACACTTGATGGAACGTGCTCGAGCCATCATCAAAGATGAGGAGGACCTGGGGGAACCAGTTGTGATGGCGACACAGACAGGCCAGATTGGCGCTCGGGAGATTCCGAATCAGAACCCTGCAAGCAATGGGAAATGTTTTCGCTGCGGCCGACGCGGACATTTTGCAAGGAATTGCACCAACAGGGGGCGTGTGCGCTGTTTTAATTGTGGCGGTTTGGGGCATCTAGCCCAAAACTGTGCGGGAAACGTATCAGGGGAGAGGACGTCAGCGCCGCCCTGCTCCCCGAGCAAAATTTGAACAAGGCGCAACCAGTGAAGACCGTCTACGTAAACAGGATACCCTGCTCAGCACTTCTCGACTCAGGCTGTTCGCATACTATAGTGAGGGCCAGGCTGTGTCCAAGTTGGACTAAGAGGAAGATCAAAGTCACCACGATAGGAGGCGAGACCCAGACATGCTGTGGAGCTGGAACTGTCAAGATCTACACGGACACCGGTGCAGCCACTAAGATCAATGTGCTCGTGACCCAAGGAAATCTCCTGTGGTTTGACCTGTTGCTCGGATACGATGCCATCAAGGCGCTGGGGGGAGTCGCAATTCATCGGGATGGAAAGGTGCGATTCTTGGAGCCCCCAGTGTGTGCAGCGCTCCATATCGATCGGCCGGATTTTACAGTGGACTACGACTCGCGCAAGAGGGCCTGGATTGCATCTTGGAAGTGGACCGAGGGAATGGCACCGACTAAACTCAAGAATGGGGTTGCAGAGTACCCTATACCCAGTGAGGCCCGAGCAGAATAAGAAAGGGAACTAAAGGCGTGGATCCAAGATGGCTGGTTAATCCCCTACCCTGAGAACAAGCTTGGGTCTCCCAATGGTCTAATACCCTTGATGGCAGTAGTCCAGCATAACAAGTCGAAAGTACGGCCCGAGCTTGACTATAGGGAGCTTAACAAGCATATTGAAGCCTATACTGCCGATGCTGACGTATGCGCCAGCAAGTTGAGGGAATGGCGTCGGAAAGGAACTAATGTCTCGATATTGGATTTGCGAAAAGCCTATTTACAGGTGCGAGTTGATGAGACGTTGTGGCCGTTCCAGACAGTTTGGTTCCAGGGGCAGAGGTACTGCCTTATACGCCTTGGCTTTGGCCTAAATGTGGCACCACAGATCATGAAGACTATTGTCAACACAGTATTGTCCCAAGAAAAGCCCATGAGGGACTCAACGTCAGCTTACATTGATGACGTATACGTCAATGAAGATGTATAGTCTGCGTCGTGTGTCAAAGAAAAGTTGGCTCAGTTTGGTCTGGAATGCAAGAATCCCGAACGTTTAAGGGAAGGAGCACGTGTATTGGGATTGGATGTTTATGAAGAAGATGGCACCCTACAATGGAGGCGTGGCAGTGAAATTCCAAGCATCCCCAACCTCGTTACAAGGCGGGCCGTTTTTTCTTGGTGTGGAAAACTTATTGGTCACTTACCAGTCTGTGGCTGGCTCCGCGCAGCTGTTGGTGTAATTAAAAGCAGAGCAAATTTAACAAGCACGGGTTGGGATGACATATCCGATGATGTCCTACTAACTCTGATGATTAAAGAGACACTGGAGAGAATGAACAAGAAGGACCCTGCCTGTGGGCGGTGGTGTGTTAACGGAGACAACGTAGGTGTGTGGGTTGATGCCAGTTCTTTGGCGTTGGGAGTATCGTTGGAGCAAGGAGGAAACGTGTTCGAGGATGTGTGTTGGCTGCGGCCCGTAACAGATTCTCAGCATATCAACCTGGCAGAGCTGGACGCTGTTGTAAAGGGGATAAATCTGGCCCTGCAGTGGCAGTTTAAGAAGTTGACCTTGTACACAGATTCTCTCTGTGTCTACCACTGGGTGTCTGACACACTTTCAGGACGGACACGAATCCGTACCAAGGCAGCAAGCGAAATGTTAATACGGAGAAGGCTAGACACGCTAAAAAACCTGGTATCTGAGTATGGGCTATCACTGAGCGTCACTCTGGTGCCATCACATTGTAATCGTGCTGACCAACTGACCCGTGTACCTCACAAATGGTATGAAGCCGCGAACATGGGAATGGAGATTACTGCTCGATCTTGTGCAGTTGCAATCGACCCATGTCAAATACAAAAATTCATGCACAGAGCGGACATCCGGGTATCAAGAGGACCCTTTATTTTGTGAGGCGCGTATACCCAGCAGTGACCAAGATGGATGTCAGACAGATCGTCAGAAATTGTGAGGCTTGCCAGTCTATTGATCCTGCACCAGAGCGATGGCAGAAGGGTCGCTTGGAAGTTGAGAGTGTGTGGCAGCGGCTGGCCATGGATATTACCCATTACAGTGGCAAGCCCTTTTTAACTCTCATTGATTGCGGGCCTACGAGATTTGCGGTGTGGCGGCATATGACCAGACAGGATTCAGCAAATGTTGTTCGCCACCTATCATCCATTTTTTTGAGCGAGGTGCGCCGGAAGAGCTCCTGACTGACAATGATGCAGCGTTTTGTAGCCAGCAAGTTCGGCAGTTGTTAGATGAGTGGGGCGTCCGACTACGGTTGCGATGTGCGCATGTGCCCTCAGGAAATGGCATTGCTGAAAAAAGCCATCGCAGCATCAAGAGAATTGCTGCCAGGAAGCGATGTACTATTACGGAAGCCACATATCGGTACAACATTACGCCAAAGGACGGGACGTCCCCTTAAACCGCGCCTGCAAATGCTATTTACACGTACCGAGTCGGAGTGAAGGGAATCAACACTACGCAGCCAGCCGACAAGGGAACATATAACAGATATGAAGTGGGAGATCCAGTGTGGGTGCGGCCTCCAGGAAATCGGTGCACCGACAAGTTTAAGCGAGGACAAATATCTGGAGTGATTAGCCAGCAGTCTGTTTTGGTCGATGGAACCCCATGACATGTGCGAGATCTTCGCCCAGCTACCGAGGTGCGTCACACAACTACAGAAGAAAACAGTGAAGCGTCTAGCGATGAGCTGCCGATGCACGGATTCAGTGAGCCCGCTCCAGAGACTCATAGCGATACTTCATCTGATGAGGCGGAACCAAATCCAGAGCCCGAATCTGAAACAGTGAATGTACCTCTTCGCAGAAGCACACGCACTAAAAGGCCACCCGCCAGTGCTCTCTATGTGATCATCAGATCAGGGAGGAGTGTAACGTGCATCCAAAAGACAAGCGCCCGCGTGTTTGTGTGTTGTGTAGGTACGTGGGAGAGACGGATGAGGGGAGAAGACTTACCCCGAGACCAGCTCAGCGTTACCGGCCAAAAATAGAAAAGAAAGACCAAGATGGCGGCCGTCGTCTTTTGTAAAGTATGATGTCTCGCAAAGTCACACGAATTCTCGCAATATGCAAATTTAGCCGGCCTAGAACGACGATAAAAGGAGGTGATAAAAAAGACGTTGGGAGAGCGACGATTGAGTTGGCCGGGAAATAGTGTGGCTGTTGCTTCTTGTGCCGTGTGAGGATATTTTACCGTTGTTGGATTCCGTGCAGAACCGGTGTATAAAGATTATTGAATTGCTGCAACATTTATAACATCTTTTCCTGAACTTACCGTGTTAAAGAGAGAGTCGGGCGCCATCTCGAATTTTTCCTTACACATTTCTGTTACATTATGTAAATGTTTTTAAAAAGACACGTAATCACGTGAGCAGGATTTTTTTCTTTTTTTTGACACGATAACAAGTAAGGTTCTTATTTTTAATTTTTATCTATTTATCTATTTTCGAAAGAGTGCCACGAGCAAGTGGGGAAGGAAAAAAACAAAGTTATGCAAAATTTGTGTCGAGAATTGTCTAAAGTCTCGACTTTTTTTTTGAGGGGGGGGCTTTCACTTTAATAAGAACGTGAATTGATGAAGTGATTTTTTTCGACACAATTTGATTCAATTAAAAAATTAATAACAGCTAACATGAATTAAGATTAAAGTTAAGGTGTTATTGTGGACCCTCACCCCTTTTAAAAAAACCTTGTTAAACTTTGTGACATATTTACATTCTATGGAGGTCAGACGCGAACGAACACCCCATATTATACCATATTTCTTCAAACGGAAACATAATTATCAAAGTATTCTTTCGCAAATAGATATGAAAAGGCTTTGTTAAAGTTTGTGCCATATTTCCATGGAGTAAAGGCGCGAACGCAGACCCAACAATTTTATTATACCATCCTTATTTAAGTTGAAACATACTTATCAAAGTATTCTTATGTAAATCTATATCAAAAACCCTTGTAAACGTTTTTTTTTTTTTTTTCATTTTTTATTTCCACACTTTGGGGGCCAGGCGCGAACGCAAACCCCACAATTTTTATGAACTACCGTTTTGCCAAATCAAACATACCCATTCCTGATCCTCGATACATCTTCTATCATTATATGTAATCAGTTTTTTAAAATAGTCTAGGAGCCTATTCGTGACAAGACACACACACACACACAGACACACACACACACACATTAAGCTTTATATTATATATATATATATATATATATATATATATATATATATATATATATATATATATATATATATATATAGAGAGAGAGAGAGAGAGAGAGAGAGAGAGAGAGAAAGATTCACCTGCCATGAGTTTTCTAAAGAAAGATTGAATCGACCAATCGTCAAAGACAAGATTCAAGCAGGAGTATATATATATATATATATATATATATATATATATATATATATATATATATATATATATATATATATATATATTCATCTGTCAAAAAGTTTAAATCGATCGATCGTCGAAGACAAGATGCAAGCAAATAAGTAGTATACAGTCGTGCGTTACTATGTTTACACGTGCATATACCGTTAAACTCATATATGCGGATTATGTGAATAAGTAAACACTATATCTATATTAGCCAGAAATTTTTGTATTACAATGCCACCAATTATAAAGACTGAAAGACTACTCGACGATAAATGAGTGTTAGGTGGCCGGTGGGATAACATCGTGATGATTGGTAATAACTGTGCTGACTGGGCAAAACTGATTATTTCAGAAGGCGGTCCAATAAGAATTTGTTTACATTAGATTTGAAAACGACCCTGGTGCAGTCTACTGAGAAGCGTCTTCGCTGTATTGTGTTTCACGTACATTTTGTTTAATTTGTGAATTAAGAAGAAGAAAGAAACTATCGAGTGTGGCTGTAGCTGGACGAGTTTTAGTTATGATTGATATACAATAAGGACCAGCGATTGAGGCTTACTCAATCATTTATTATAGAAATAACCATGGAGTAAGGAAAAAAAGCTAGCAACATTACTTCAGTGACAAAGATGAAGTAGATAGGAAAAAAGGGTATCACCAACTTGATTTCGAAATCAGTTTTATACTCTGTCGAGGCAGGATATGGTGCTTCGAACAGCCCATCGCCAGATGTTGCAATAGTACTCAATCCTAGGGCATATTTGATTTTTTATCCATCTAGAGGATTGTGTCAGAAGTGAGATATTTTCCGGGGCGATGGAATGGTCTTATCATTTATCTAGTGACCTTTAGAACGAATTTAATGTAAGTTTTTTTTTTAATTTCATGTCTGGGTGAAACTCAGTCCTAGAAGTTTGTCAAAGCAAGGCTATTCCTCAAGACAGGAACTATTAATTTTGATAGGATCAAAGTGGTAATAAGAGGGTTAGAAGCAAACAAAGAAGCTTAGTTTTGTTTTGTGTTATTTTTTTGTTGTTGTTTTTTTAATCCATTAGAAGTAACCAACAACATTTCCCTCCATTGTATCCTGGTCTCAAGGTCGTAAGAAATAAAAGCAGGAAGATCTAGGTCTTTGTAACTCTTCAAATTGTGACCACAGATGGTTGTGTCGTCTGCATAAACGTCGACAGGTGATTTTAGAGTGTGATTTTTGTGATCATTGATGAAGATTAGAAAGACTAGAAAGAAAGTCGAACCGATTATGCCCTTTGAGGCACGCTGGCATTGATTTTATAGGCATAGGACTTACCTCCATCAACAACAATCAGAGAGAAATGATTTGATAATTAAAAGGACATTTTCACATGTTCCATAGCTCGCACTCTTGTGAATTAGACCTTTACGTCAAACCTTATGAAAGGCCTTTGATATGTTAAGAAACAACGCCCACGTCAATAGCTTAACTGGTCGTAGCTGTTTATGCTACGTAAGAGGTAAGTCGCGTTACTTGTTATTGAATAGACCGTCTTTGTTTAGATGCTTGATAACTTTGAGATTTGTCCCCAATTCCAGCAATTTATTCATTGACATACAGGAGACTAAATCTCACTTCGAAAATATATAAATGTGGAGACACTGTTACATCGAACTCATAAACCTAATAAGATGAACTATTTTGGTTTGCTTAGTTGCTGTGTGAAAAGCGTTCGTTTTCTGTTATATTTTATGTAATCTTTCAGGATAAAGGTCTTACGCTAAATTACTTCTTCTTATTTATTTATTTATTTATTATTTGCTATAGCGTTTTAATTATATATTGGCTTATATCTTTAATAATCACAAAATATTAAAAATATTTTTTTTAATTATTTCATGTCCGTTTAAAAGAAAAACATCAAGAAATAAGAATAAAAATAGTAATGTAGCTAGAAACATGATTACAAACTAAACCTCACCCATTCTGATTAATAGCTGAAGTTTATCTACTATATAATAAAACTAGCGGGGGTACCCGGCGTTGCCCGAGTGTTTGTTTCCGGGACGGGGAGGGGGAGTTTTAAAAAATGTTATGGTAGTTAAGTAGGAAGGATCAAACCCGGAGTCATGAGTAAAAGTAGGAAAATAAAGTGTGAAAAAAAAAAACATCTGCAACGTTAACAGTTCGGCCACCAAGAAAAGTCCATTCCAGTTGTTTAGGAAAAAAAAAACGACTACGGTAGGTCGGCGCGAACGTGAAAATATAATGTGAATTGTCCAGCACGCTAACCACTACGCCACAGAGCACTGCAGCTTTTTTTTTTTTTTTTTTTTTTTTTTTTTTTTTTACAAAGGCATCACCACATTATCAAGGCCCAGAGGCCACTCAAGGATAAGGGTTAAAGAGTGTACAGTAGAAGTTGGTCAATATAGTAATCATTAGTAATGAAAATTTGGTAAATTTAATAACTTATATGGAACGGCTCATCAAGAACTTATTTACTTTAGACTTGAACAAAACCATATTGTAGTCAGCCGGAAAGCAGGAAAACGGAAGACAATTCCACAGGCGTGCAGTTCTAAGAAAGAAGCTTTGTTCATGGAATCTACGTTTAGGATTAGGCACAGATAAAGAGTGGGGGAAATTATTGATAGTGTTTACAGCTAGACGAGTGTTTCTTGTGAAAGTTTGGCGAGGGGGGACCATAGATTGAAGCTCAGTTGAACACTTTCCATGAAAATAACGATACATCAGAGACAAACTCGCAACATCTCTTCTGTGAGATAGAGGTTGCAAGGAGGAGAAAAGGACATCTCCTACGAGGCTACGAAGTCTATTTTGAACTCTATCAAGGCAGGACAAGTTCTTTCTAGCAGCTCCTGCCCAGATGTGGCAACAGTATTCCATCCTTGGACGTACCTGGCTCTTATATAGATAGAGAATAGCATCAGCAGTGAGATATCTACTGGATCGATAGAAAGATCCCACCATTTTTCCAGCGGCCTTGGCAACAGATTTGATATACGTGTTCCATTTAAGATCAGGAGTAATGGTCAAGCCCAGAAGCTTGTCAAAACTTGAGGCCTCCTGAAGACGAGAGCCATTCATTTCAATTGATGACAAATGTGGATTAGAATGTTGATGATGTAAAGAGAGAAGCTTGGTTTTAGATGCATTAAAAGTAACCAGCCACTCCTTTCCCCATTGTACTACGTGCTCAAGATCAGAGGCGAGAGAATTGGAGAGAACTTGCTCGTTTACTGTCTTAGATGTGGTACCATAAATGGTAGTGTCGTCAGCATAAATGTCTACAAATGATGTAAGGATATGATTTGGAAGATCATTAATGTAGATCAGGAAAAGAGTTGGGCCCAGGATGGATCCCTGAGGGACACCGGCATTAATATTGTGAGCTTCTGATTTTTGCCCCTCAACTACTACTCTTATGAATCTATCAGAAAGAAATGATTTAATAATTGAGAAGACTTTTCCAGCTATACCATAGCTAGCGATCTTATGAAGTAAACCTTTATGCCATACCCTATCAAAGGCTTTAGATATGTCAAGAGCAATTGCCCTAGAAAGATTGCCACCGTCTAGAGATTTGCTAATCCTATGCGATATAACTGTAAGGACATCTGCTGTAGATCTAGCAGAACGGAAACCATATTGAGTGTCACTAAGAAGGTTATTTTTGTTGAGATGTTTGATTACTTCTGTATTTAATACAGATTCTAGCAACTTACTCATGACGCACAGGAGACTTATTGGCCTGTACTGAGAGGGGGATGAGCGATCACCTGAATTCTTAAATACAGGGCATACTGATGAGATTTTCCAGGGAGATGGGAAACTATTCTCCTTAAGACAACGTTTAAACAGTTTTGTAAGTATGGGCGCTAGTTCAGGTTGAAGTTTTTTGAGTACTATGATTGGAATACCATCAGGGCCAGTTGCTTTACTGGAATCAAGGTTTTTGATTAGTTTGGCAACATCACGTACAGATATACGTATATCACATAGCGTGTTTTCTGATACAAGAGGAAATATTGGGGGTTGGCGGTCTTGGTCGCAAAGGGTAGAATTAGCTGCAAAGTTCTTGACAAAGAGTTTGGCTTTGTCTGATGCTGACGAGATTACCTCAGATCCATTGATAATAGTTGGGATGGAGCACACGCTTCTGTTCAGGATTCTGTTTGCTATTTGCCAAAACTGGTGGGAACCAAGCCGCTGCTCAGCTACTTTGGACTTAACAGATTGAGCATACAACTTTCTTGCGTTCCTTATTACTTTCTTACAATGGTTGCTGGCAGTCCTGAAAACGGCTTTAGTTTCCATACATCTATTACGTTTGAAGCAGTGGAAAAAGTGATTTCTGTGCGCAATGGCAGCAGCACATTCTGGAGAGAACCATGGCTGGCTGTTAGGTTTTTGCTGAAACTTTTTAGAGGGTATGAAATGGTCAATACCTACAATTAACCATTCAGTTAGGTCTAATACTATAGAGGACACATCCTTTTTAAACATGGAATGCAGAGGTAGATCAGATATAAATGTACGGAAGCTATCCCAGTCAGCCTTAGTGTATCGATATACTGTACGATGAAGAGGTACGTCTGGGGACTTATTACATTTCATTTTTATCTTAATTGATACAACAGAGTGGTCGGAAGATCCAAGAGGCGACAGAACAGAAACTGAACATAGTTCAGGGCAAGTTGTGAGAAAAAGGTCTAGTAGGCTCGCATACTGGCCGTCATTATCGGGCACACGGGTAGGTTCCTGAACAATCTGAGTGAGGTCATAGGCAATGGAGAAATCATGACAGAACCTCCCCTCATCATCGGTCTTGTTTGAGTGGGTCAACCATTCGACGTTGTGAACATTGAAGTCTCCACATACGTGAATGTTAGCTGTAGGATAAGTAGAAAGGACTTGGTCAATTTTCTCAGATATGCTTTGAAAGATAGTAACTCCGCTGTTGTGGGGGCGATAGAGAGTAAATATAAATGCAGTAGTGTGAGCTAAAGCAACCCGGAAGCACATATAAGGTAAGTTAGGATCTTCCCTGGAGATGTCCCTCCCACATGGAAAGCTATCTTTAATATAGGCACATATTCCATGCCCATGGCGATCTTGGGGGTCAGATTTAAAAGTTAAGTTAGAGTATCCTGTAATTGCAAACTCATCAAGGGAAATAGCCTGTCCAATGCCAGTTTCACTTAAAAATAAAAGGTCTGGTTTAGTCTCCTGTAATTGGGTTTCAACCTCTGGAAGGTTAGAACGTAGACCCCTGATGTTGGAGAAGGAGACATGGTAGTAGGGGTCTACGTTGGAAGTTGGAGAACCGGGTTTAATCGTGTATTTTTTCTTGAAACTTGTCATGATGAAATTTTGGAATTTGTGGACTAGGTCGACAGATTTACTTAGAGCAGGACAGAGAGGGGAAACTAAGAGAGAAAAAGAAACGAAGAATTTTTTTTTTTTTTTGTACCACATGATAAGGTAAAGCCGTAACAATTACCCACTAGTATGGCATCGAGAGGCCCCACCAGAAGCTACTGCATGGTCCAGATTCCATTCACCAAATGGCAATACAGCAGCCCCAGTACTTTGCACCTGCTGATAGGACAGCCTCCTTAGTGGTTAATCCAAGGTTCGGGTCCCTGACTATCAGGCGGATAACGTCAGCCCAGACAAAACGTTTACCTCCAGCACCCTTACTAGTGACATGGCTACAAGGATAGACATAGAAACAGAAAATTTCCACCAACTCTGCCAACTGTTCGCGCAAAAATACTGCCAACCTAGAAAACAGCTTTTTCTTCTCCCTTTGTCAGAAAAATCACTCATTTAAAAATGAGGACTGAGGGACAAATAAGAAGAAGCGAGAGTAACAGGAGCTGCCGATAACGCATCCACAATGCGTTTTCTACTCTCCATTAAAAAAAAAAAAAAAAAAAAAATCAAAATAAAATAAAATAAAAAAATAACTATTAAGTATTGTACTTAATAAAAGTCCAACGGACCTGTTTAAGGGAAAGTATGGTGATAGATTCCCCTCCCACGAACTAAAAATGAGTACAATTAGGTAATCTATTTTTGCAATCAACTCGGTAGATAAATAAACATTTATGGACGAGAAAAAAAAAAAAAAAAAAAAAAAAAATTAAAGCTAGCATTTAATACAACAGAAATACATAAATTAAATACTGAAATAAAATGTAGTTATTAATATTTGAATCTTAAAATAAAAAGTGCGAATTAATAGAGAAAATCACTTATCACAACAACGCATTCCGTCTCCAAACTAGTGAAGAATTTAACTTTTAATAGCGTTCAGAAGATTTTTTTTTTTTAAATTAACCGTTAAGAGAAAGCGTGATTTTATTCTGAACTTTAACTAATCACGTTTTAAGCAACTTATGATATAAAACAAAATCGGATGGGGGGGGGGGGGTTCTTCCGAAGTTAGTTGGTGACGATTATAAGTAATTGCGAGATAAGATGGGAGCCAGAAATTAGGGGTGGGGGACTGAAAATGATAATATAATGGATTGATTATACAATATTTAAGATCAACTTGGTAGATAAACATTTATGGACGAGAAAAAAAAAAAAAAAAAAAAAAAAAAAAAATTAAAGCTAGCATTTAATACAACAGAAATACATAAATTAAATACTGAAATAAAATGTAGTTATTAATATTTGAATCTTAAAATAAAAAGTGCGAATTAATAGAGAAAATCACTTATCACAACAACGCATTCCGTCTCCAAACTAGTGAAGAATTTAACTTTTAATAGCGTTCAGAAGATTTTTTTTTTTTTAAATTAACCGTTAAGAGAAAGCGTGATTTTATTCTGAACTTTAACTAATCACGTTTTAAGCAACTTATGATATAAAACAAAATCGGATGGGGGGGGGGGTTCTTCCGAAGTTAGTTGGTGACGATTATAAGTAATTGCGAGATAAGATGGGAGCCAGAAATTAGGGGTGGGGGACTGAAAATGATAATATAATGGATTGATTATACAATATTTAAGATCAACTTGGTAGATAAACATTTATGGACGAGAAAAAAAAAAAAAAAAAAAAAAAAAAAAAAAAAAAAAAAAATTAAAGCTAGCATTTAATACAACAGAAATACATAAATTAAATACTGAAATAAAATGTAGTTATTAATATTTGAATCTTAAAATAAAAAGTGCGAATTAATAGAGAAAATCACTTATCACAACAACGCATTCCGTCTCCAAACTAGTGAAGAATTTAACTTTTAATAGCGTTCAGAAGATTTTTTTTTTTAAATTAACCGTTAAGAGAAAGCGTGATTTTATTCTGAACTTTAACTAATCACGTTTTAAGCAACTTATGATATAAAACAAAATCGGATGGGGGGGGGGTTCTTCCGAAGTTAGTTGGTGACGATTATAAGTAATTGCGAGATAAGATGGGAGCCAGAAATTAGGGGTGGGGGACTGAAAATGATAATATAATGGATTGATTATACAATATTTAAGATCAACTTGGTAGATAAACATTTATGGACGAGAAAAAAAAAAAAAAAAAAAAAAAATTAAAGCTAGCATTTAATACAACAGAAATACATAAATTAAATACTGAAATAAAATGTAGTTATTAATATTTGAATCTTAAAATAAAAAGTGCGAATTAATAGAGAAAATCACTTATCACAACAACGCATTCCGTCTCCAAACTAGTGAAGAATTTAACTTTTAATAGCGTTCAGAAGATTTTTTTTTTTTTAATTAACCGTTAAGAGAAAGCGTGATTTTATTCTGAACTTTAACTAATCACGTTTTAAGCAACTTATGATATAAAACAAAATCGGATGGGGGGGGGGTTCTTCCGAAGTTAGTTGGTGACGATTATAAGTAATTGCGAGATAAGATGGGAGCCAGAAATTAGGGGTGGGGGACTGAAAATGATAATATAATGGATTGATTATACAATATTTAAGATCAACTTGGTAGATAAACATTTATGGACGAGAAAAAAAAAAAAAAAAAAAAATTAAAGCTAGCATTTAATACAACAGAAATACATAAATTAAATACTGAAATAAAATGTAGTTATTAATATTTGAATCTTAAAATAAAAAGTGCGAATTAATAGAGAAAATCACTTATCACAACAACGCATTCCGTCTCCAAACTAGTGAAGAATTTAACTTTTAATAGCGTTCAGAAGATTTTTTTTTTTTTAAATTAACCGTTAAGAGAAAGCGTGATTTTATTCTGAACTTTAACTAATCACGTTTTAAGCAACTTATGATATAAAACAAAATCGGATGGGGGGGGGGTTCTTCCGAAGTTAGTTGGTGACGATTATAAGTAATTGCGAGATAAGATGGGAGCCAGAAATTAGGGGTGGGGGACTGAAAATGATAATATAATGGATTGATTATACAATATTTAAGATCAACTTGGTAGATAAACATTTATGGACGAGAAAAAAAAAAAAAAAAAAAAAATTAAAGCTAGCATTTAATACAACAGAAATACATAAATTAAATACTGAAATAAAATGTAGTTATTAATATTTGAATCTTAAAATAAAAAGTGCGAATTAATAGAGAAAATCACTTATCACAACAACGCATTCCGTCTCCAAACTAGTGAAGAATTTAACTTTTAATAGCGTTCAGAAGATTTTTTTTTTTTTAAATTAACCGTTAAGAGAAAGCGTGATTTTATTCTGAACTTTAACTAATCACGTTTTAAGCAACTTATGATATAAAACAAAATCGGATGGGGGGGGGGGTTCTTCCGAAGTTAGTTGGTGACGATTATAAGTAATTGCGAGATAAGATGGGAGCCAGAAATTAGGGGTGGGGGACTGAAAATGATAATATAATGGATTGATTATACAATATTTAAGATCAACTTGGTAGATAAACATTTATGGACGAGAAAAAAAAAAAAAAAAAAAAAAAAATTAAAGCTAGCATTTAATACAACAGAAATACATAAATTAAATACTGAAATAAAATGTAGTTATTAATATTTGAATCTTAAAATAAAAAGTGCGAATTAATAGAGAAAATCACTTATCACAACAACGCATTCCGTCTCCAAACTAGTGAAGAATTTAACTTTTAATAGCGTTCAGAAGATTTTTTTTTTAGTGATTTTAAATAACTTCACATGAAATAACTACGAAGCCAAACCGGTGTTCTCTTCTATACTGTTCCTTGTGAACGATCCCCAAACGGTGTTAAGTGGTGACAGGGGGAGGAGGAATTTATTAGAGAGAAAATATTTTACCACTTCCATTGATCTTAACCGATTTTGGCCGTGACTTCTCAGCAGAAAAAGTATAGAAATCTAAGATTATCGAGGAATTTGAGAAATAATAAGCCTATAACACACCTCAGATATTGTTCTGCCGTTTGTGCATATTATATTTGCATGAAATATCTTGATTTTTAATCCTATTAAGGTCAAAATCCAACGGGAAAAAATGAGTTCATTTTATTTATATAGAGATAGAGAAGATGATTGCAGAAATTCCCCTCTGGACCAAAATACCGTAGGTTTACAACAACATATGAGACATAAAAATTTATTATGTCTAGATTAATAGCCATTATCTTGTGTAGCTTTAGAACGACATTTTAGACGCATTTCGTCGTTATAATAAAATCCTACATTACATCCTAGAAGCAGCATCATCACAATCGCAATATTTTTGACGGGGTAGTTCTATTTTCCCTCTTAATTTACAGTCCTCTATCCGTCCACACTCATTATCAGGACTATATACACACCTTATAATTATTTTTCCTGGAAACCTTCGTAACTGATGCATACACTCATACATATACCATTATCTTTCCAGTTGCCAATTAAAAATAATAATTTCTACCTTCAAAATTTCTGGCTTTTTTCATTGGCTGAGAACTGACAGATCCATTATTGAGGAATAAAAAACTTATTCAAAAAACGAACGCGGCAGACCTTCACAAACATTGCGTCTCTCTGTACACGAAGCAATCGTTTTATAACTATTAAACCAGCTACAAAAATCTTAACCGCTCATAATCGTAATTTTACGTATTAATACCCTTACCGTTACCTCCGCAGACATTGTCACCACGAAACTAATCCTCTTAAAAAATCCCTGATACGAACATAATTAACATTTACGGTTAACATTGTTTTTTCCTTCAATTCTCCGTACCAAACAGTGAACGATGCTATTTTTTAATTTTTATTTTAGTTTGTTCACTTTTCCGTTTTTTTTAATATAATTTCTTAACTTTAAATTCTTTCCAGAACCCACTCTAAAAAATACAATCCCTGTAAAAAAAAAATAACATTTACGGTTTCTTTAAACGATTAACTATTGGCAGAAACACTACAAGAAGACTTCCGATCTGTAGTGGAATGGGGACAAAAATGAATGGTCACATTCAATGCTGCCAAGACAAAACTTGTTTCCTTTAATAATTAAAAGAAACCTTCTCTACCACCAACGGCAATGGCTGAAAGTACTTCTTTTAAAATCCTCGTCCTAATGTTCACAGGAAACATGAGTTGAAACAGTTACATTGAGAGCATTGCCAGGACCGCTGCGAAGAAGGTAGGCTCTCTCTACCGTGCTAGAAAACTACAAACGCCTGAAAGTATCCTGTACCTCTGTAAGGGTACCATTCGCCCATGGACTGTTGTCATATTTTGGCTGGTGTATCTGTAACTAGTCTCTCGCTCCTAGACAAGGTTCAACCTTATAGGCTCTGAACTGTCATCCAGACTTCAGCCTCTGTCCCATCGACGAAATGTTGCATCCGTCTGTCTGTTCTACAAGTATTTTAATCGTGAATGCTCCGACGAACTACAAACAATTGTACCCCCTCGACGTAAACACCCCTGGCAAACCCGACAAGCAGCTAAATCCCACCCCTACACAATAGAGATATCTAGATGAAAGAGAGCTTTCTACTCCAGTGGTTTTTTCAACAGAACTGCTAAACTTTGGAATTCCCTTCCGGGTCCCTGCTTCCCCAACTGTACTGATATGCAGAAGTTCAAGTGCAATGTAAACAGATATCTTGCTGCCAAACTCCCTAGATAGTGCCCCAGTAGATTATGTCCCTGATAGAAGCCCCCTACATCAAAGTGGCAATGTTCCTTGTTTGGAGTGAAAATATAATAAAAACAAATTGATATTTTACGTACTTCAAAATCTCCATATGTGTAATTTTAAAGCCTTTAAACTGTCTACTCCTTAATATTTTCGAAGTATGTGCGTGTGAGTGCGTGTGTGTGAGTGCGCGTGTGTGCCTGCGTGGCTTTATTTGTGCGTGTATGCGCGAGTTTGGTTATGCGTGTGCGTGTGTGCGTCCATGCGTTTCTGGGTGTGTGCGTGTGTGTGTGTGTGTGTGTTTGTGTGTGTGTGTGTGTGTCTTTGTGTTTATTTTATGTGTGAATATGTGTGCTTTTTCCGTGTCTGCGTGAGTTTGTTAGTGCGTGTGCGTGTGTGCGTACTTACGTTTTTGCGTGTGTATGTGTGTGTGTTTGTTTGCTTGCTTGCGTGGGTGCATGTAAGTTTGTCCGTGGGTGTGTGTGCGTGTCCTGCTATCTCATAAATTTCAACCGAGAGATCTTTATAAGATTCTGACCGTTCCTTTAAGTGCAATTGAATTTTTTTCATGAGTCTAGCTGCTCCTATAATTACTGGAATAATAGAGATCTTCCTAAGATTCCAGTTTCTTTTTATTTTATACGTAAAACTTTTGTATTCTGTTATTTTTCCCTCCCAACTGTTTAACCCAGAATCATATCATATACAAGCAAAAATACCTTCGATTCTCATTACCAAATATTCAACAATGCTATTTTCTGTGTTTTTATTTACACAGTTAATCATTCCTAGTTCAAACTCTTCTTATGTAATTTTATACCCTTTAAACTGTCTACTCCTTACTATTTTCTGAAGTGTGTGCGTGTGTGTGGATGTGTGTGTGAGCGTGTGTGTGCGTGACTTTGTTTGTGCGTTTGTTGTGAGTGTGAATTTGGTTGTGTGTCTGCATGTCCGTGGGTGGGGCCGTGTGTCTTTTCATGTGTGTGCTCGTGTCTGTGTCTATTTTATGCGTGTGTGTGTGTATTTTTTCGTGTCTGCATGAGTTTTTTGTGCGTGTGTGTGTGTGTGTATGCGCGTGTTTGTGTTTTTTGTGAGTGTTTTTGCGCCTTTGTGTGCGCGTGCGTTTTTGTGCGTGTGTTTGTTTGCATGTTTGCATCTGTGTGCGTGCATCCGTGTGTGTGTGTGTGTGTGTGTGTGTGTGTGTGCTTGTGTTTTTTGAGTGTGCATGTGTGTTTTTGTGCATGTGTGTGTGTGTGTTTTTTTTGTTTGTTTTTTTTTGTGTGGTGTGCTTGCGTTTGTGTTTGTGAGTGTGTGCATGTGTTTCTTTGTGTGTGCGTCTGATTAATTAATGAATTAAGTGCTATAAACATGTTGGTGCAAAAAATTCAAAATTATTTTGGAATAGATATATAAAAGGCTTAGTACACACGTTATTATGGAAATATGTTTACTTCTTGCTTATGCTATGGGACATTATTTTTAAAATATTATTATTCAAAAAAATTTCCTCACAACAATAATAATCTTGAAAATTTCTTTTTCCACAAAAAAAAAGTTTTAATAAAATCTAATACATTTAAAAGAATGAAGCGAACATGTTTACGATCGAGGCTAGACGTTTGCTACGTTTATTGACACCCGATATCGAAAACTAAAGATCTCTCCAAAGTATATGAATAAAACTGTTTAAAAGTATATTTATTACTAGCGGCTGCGGGCTGCGCCCCGTCGGCACACACAACGCCGACTCAGACACCAAATCGAGTACACTCAACATCAAGTACACTCAACATCGTCTTACCATCAACATTTACCCTGTGAACTCGGAGTATGGGAAATTCCCATATGCACAAAACAAAATCACTGAAAAAAAAAAAAAAATACCCTGACTAAGGGTAAGGAGAATGAGTAAATGTTGGATAAAATGATGGTTAAAATTATTACGAGCTTGCCAGAATTCGAACCTGGAATCGTCTGATCTGTAGTCAGGTGCGTTATCCATTGCGTCACAAGTCCTGCCCATATGTTACCGCGACTGTATACAGAGACTGCTAAATTCCGCTGACATGGGCAGGCAACCTTATTTTGGGCTTTTTGTGTGACTCAGCATTGTTCGTTACGAACCATATATAGATAAGGACAATCTAGCGGCTCACACCTTTCAGGGGGGAAAAAATTATTTCGGTGCATCCGTTGGAAAGTTTTATTGGTATATATACACTCACATAAATAAATAAATAATCATTTAGAATTTTATTAATAGTATAGATTAAGAGATTAGACTGAAAATAAATTTCTTGTAAAAATTATTTCTTTGAGAGGCGAAAAATTCACTATTTCTTTTTTTATATCCTTACAAAAAGTTTAAAAAAAGTAATTAACATTATATTTGTTGCATTATCAAGAAAAAAGATTGTAAAAATATCATTAAAATGCATTTTGAACAGAAAATTAAAGTCATATCTGAATTATTAATAAAATACGCTTAACAAATATAAAAGTTCACAATATTTTCCCGGCAAAAGATTCTTTATTAATTGCACGTGTTTAAATACAAAATATTTTTTTTATCTTTCGGAAAAATATATATATTTTTTTTTTTTACACGGTGGTCACCACTTACCAAGGCCCGAAAGCCACTCAGGGATAAGGGTTATTGCAAGTACAGTACGTTAGTGTGGAGATTTGATGAAGTGTTTACTTAAGGGGGCGGTTCATTAGGAATTTGTTAACGTTTGACTTGAAGACGCCCAAGTTGTAGTCAGGTAGGAAGCAGGCAGACGGAACAGAGTTCTACGGGCGTGCAGTTCTAAGAAAGAAGTTTTGTTCATGGAATCCACGTTTTGATTTAGGCACAGATAAAGAGTGGGGGAAATTTTTCACAGTGGATTCAGCTAAACGGGTGTTTTTTCGTGAAAGATTGGCGAGGGTGGACGAGAGATTGGAGCTCAGACGAAGAGAGTTCCACAGTCGTGAACTTCTAAGAAAGGAGCTCTGCTCATGGAATCTACGTAGTTTCAGCTAGACGGGTGTTTATCGTGAAAGATTGACGAGGGGGGACCAGAGATTGGAGCTCAGACAAGCACTTGCCATGGAAATAACGATAAAACAAAGACAGGCTCGTCACGTCTCTTATGTGGGAGAGAGGCTGCATGGACGAAAAAAGGGCATCTCTCACTAAGCTATGAAGTCTATTTTGTACTCTGTCATGGCAGGATAGACTGCTTTTAGCAGCTCCTACCCAGATGTGGCAGCAATACTTCATCCTTGGACGTACTTGGCTTTTATACGGATAGAGAATTGCATCAGTGGTGAGATATCTTCTGGAGTGGTAGAAGGATCCCACCATTTTCCCAGCGTCCTTGGCAACAGACCTGATGTACGTGTTCCATTTCAGATCAAGAGTAAAGATCAAACTCAGAAGCTTGTCAAAACATGGAGCCTCCCCAAGACGAGAGCTATCCATTTCAATTGATGCCAAATGGGGATCAAAGCGTTGATGATGTAAAGATAGAAGTTTGGTTTTGGATGCATTAAAAGCGACCAGCCACCTCTTCCCCCACTGTACCACGTCATTTACGGCCTTTGATGTGTTGCCATAGATGGTCGTGTCATCAGCATAGATGTCAACGAATGATTTAAGTATATGTTTTGGGAGATCATTGATGTAGATCAGGAAGAGAGGTGGGCCAGGATGGACCCCTGAGGGACTCCAGCATTAATACTGTGGGCCTCTGATTTCTGCCCATCAACCACTACTCTTATGAACCTATCGGAGAGAAATGATATAATAATTGAGAAAACATTTCCAGTGATACCGTAGATGGAAATCTTGTGAAGTAGGCCTTTATAACATACCTTATCGAAGGCCTTCGATATGTCAAGAGCAATTGCCCTGGAAAGGAAGCCTTTGTCAAGAGATTAATTAATCCTATGAGATATAACCGTTAGCACATCTGCTGTAGACCTTGCGGGACAGAAACCATATTGCATGTCACTAAGAAGGTTGTTTTTGCTGAAGTGGTTGACTACTTCTTTATTTAATATCAATTCCAACAACTTACTCATGACACACAGGAGACTTATTGGTCTGTACTGAGAGGGAGATGACTTTTCGCCTGAATTCTTTAATACAGGGCATACTGATGAGGTTTTCCAGGGTGTTGGAAAGCACTTCTCATTAAGGCAACGCTTAAACAGTTTTGTAAGTATAGGGGCAAGTTCTGGTTGAAGATTTTTCAGCACTATAACTGGAATGCCGTCAGGGCCAGTTGCTTTACTGGAATCAGGGTTCTTGATTAGCTTCGCAACCTCACGCACATATATTTGTATGTTGTATAGCGTGTTGTCTGTTATAGGGGGAAATATTTGGAGTTGATGGCCTTCACCTCTCTCTCAACTCTTAATTAAACTGCTCTTGTAACTTAATTGTATGAACTGTTACGGTTCAATTAACACCAGTTGATAACACGCTTTCATAAAAAATAGTTGCACTCCGTCAAGCATGTACTTTTTCAATTTCTGCTCCCACCTGTTTATTTCCACATTGGTTCCCGTGAGTCCGTGTCACAGATAAGAGGAGTCATATTATTTTAAGGTAACTAAATTTTTTTTTTACGTTTAATGCTTTTTATGTGTTTGTTTTTATTGGCACACTGATTAGAGTGTTTTTAACTGACCAACTGAGCGATATTCAATTGTTTCATTTCAAAATCACATTCAGAATGCAAAACGATAATTCTGAAAATTCCGTTTCAAACACAAATTTCATTCTTACGAAAATTTACAAATCAAAATAACAAGACTTTTGTACTGTTTCAATTATTCTTACATTTGTTATTACTTTTTTATGTTATTTTAGCAACGTTTCGGTCGATGGACCCTCCGAACAATCTTCAAGACGCTGAAGGTTAAATTTTAGGCGCAGTCAGTACTGAGAATATAATTTTTAAAAATAAAAATGTTAGCCACTCATGGCTGACGAAAGAAAGCAGTCTACTCGTGTTTAATAATTAAAGGTCTCTATTCAAAATTCTGTAGATTCACAAGTTCGCCATGAAGATTCCCAAGGTCGATAAAATGTACCCGAAGAAGATCGGCGGTTACATCGGTCGAAGCGTTGTGAAAATAATACCCAATATCTTCAATATTGACTAACTAGGATACAGTTTTAAATAGATATTGTTGTACAATGAATAGAAATTCAAAACAAAAAAAAAATATTTTGTAGGAATATAAATCCACTGTGACACAACACAGACGAGTTATTTCCCTTTGTTGGCCACCTCCCCCAAAAGGCTAGCGAGTGAAGCATAATTCGTAGAGAAACGTAAAACTGAATAAAGAATATCTGGATTACCCAAGAAGCTATATCCTACCTTAAAAGGGCAGATAACTATCACTACGCATGTATAATTATTTAATCTTTATTATTAACTAGCATTTCAGCCCGGCGTTGCCCGGATGTTTGGATGTGTGTGTTTCGCAAAAAAAAAAGTGGTAATAGGAAGGCAGGCTCGAACCCGTAAAAATATCGGCGAAAAAAGCGACCCCCCCACGTAGAAAAGTGCCCAGTTGAAGGTGAAGATATTAATGTTTTTCGCCAATATTTCAATATTTGTCGTCTGAATAGCCGAGTTTCAAAACGATACTGATCTTGTAAAAATATGTCGCCTCTGTCGAAAGTTTTAGGCAGACATGCAAACATACATACATACATACATACATACATTTACGTATTGGTAACTAAAGATTTTCAACTCAAACTAATTAAATAGCTTGCCATATCTCTGAATACCCTTTATGTAAAATTTCAAATGTTTAGACTAAAAATTGTCTGAGTAATTTGGTAGAGACCGCAGAGGTTAATTTTTTTTAACTTTGACTCCTATTATGACCCGTTAATATTTATTGTTTCGGGCTCAAATCAAGTTATTAAGTTTGATACATGTCCAAGGAACCTGTATCTAAAATTACAAATGTTTAGACTCAAAATTGTCGAAGAAGTTTGGTAGAGTTCTCAAAAGTCAAATCGTTGAACTTTGACTCCTTAACAGCCCAAATTTTTGGCCGAAAACCGATCACATAGATTTTCCCAAATCCAGTACCCTGTATACCAAATTTCGAGTCTGCAGACTGAACATTGACAGAGTTATTGCATAGGGAAATGTACACAGCCCACAGACACACAAACACGTTCACTTTTATAGATATATAGATTAATAATGTGTATATTATGTGTACGCTTCTTTTTATACGTTATCTACTATAAATATAATGAAAGTGTTATGTCTTTAGTTTTCGTTGTAAATCTCCGCTGTGTAGGAACTATAAAATTACTACAATCTTATTAATGAAACAAAAAAAGATTTTTTTTTTATTATTACATTTTCACCCCAAACAAAGCACATTGCTACTTTGGTGTAGGGGGCTACTATCAGAGATATAAGCATCAGGGGTACTGTGTAGGAAGTTGGGCAGCAAGATGTCGGTTCACGTTGCACTTGAATTCCTGCATGTTAGTACAGTTGGGGAAGCAGGAACCCGG
Organism: Euprymna scolopes; assembly: GCF_053919585.1. NCBI lineage: Eukaryota > Metazoa > Mollusca > Cephalopoda > Sepiida > Sepiolidae > Euprymna > Euprymna scolopes. The sequence goes on from NC_136501.1 coordinate 45,958,753, forward strand.
AAAGGAATTCCAAAGTCTAGCTGTCCTGGGGAAGAAACTACTGGAGTAGAAGGCTCTCTTACATCTAGGGATCTCTACTGTAGAACAGGTAGAGGGATGCAACATTTCGTCGATGGGACAGGGGCTGAAGCTTAGATGACAGCTCAGGACTTATCAGATTGGTGACTCTCTTTTTTTACCTTTCTAGGAGTGAGAGACTAGTGGCAGATGCACCAGCCCAAGTATGACGACCATTCTCCATACATGGGCGAATGGTGGCCTTAAGGTGGTATAGGATACTTTCGGGCGTTAGTATGCAAATAAATCATTTGCGGCGATTTCAAATGGTATATATTCTTTTATCGTAAACTAGCATGGGTGCCCGGCGTTACCCGGGTGTTTGGAGGTGTATGCTGAGAAAAAAAAGGTCAATTTTTTTAAACTTTGACCCCTATTATGACACCTTAACATTTATTTTTTGAGGCTCAAATCGAGTTATTAAGTTTGATCCATGTCCAAGGAACCTATATCTACAATTTCAAGTGTTTAGACCCAAAATTGCCGGAGTAGTTTGGTAGAGTTCTCAAAGGTCAAATCGTTGAACTTTGACCCCTTAACAGCCAAATTTCTGGCCGAAACCCGATCACATAGATTTTCCCAAATCTCAGTATCCTGTATATCAAATTTATTATTGTTATTGCGTAAGGAAAATGTACACAAACAGACAGATACACATACACACAGACACACAGACAGACACACAAATACACACAGACACGTTCACTTTTATAGATAGATAGATAGATAGATAGATAGGTGGATAGATAGATAGATACATAAATAGATAGATAGATAGATAGATAGATAGATAGATTTGTTTAACAAAAATATGTACGTATACATAAATATATATGGAAACAATTTTGTGTTTACTATAAACTTTTTCGCAAATATTATGCAAGTATAAATCATGTAGAATATCTGCATGAATATAATTACAGGTAATAGTTAACTAAAGATGATTATCCCATTAAAACCCGAAGCAACTAATACAGAATTAATTAAAATGAATGTTTAAAAGAATATGCCAATTAGCTAGATCGTTTGCCCGTGAATGCAATTCCACAACCAAGATATTAGAAAATTGTATTTTCTTGTCAAATAAATAGAAAAGAGGGGTTTTAATATGAATATCGATACACACAAAAGAAAACCGAATTTATAGAAGTATAGATACATAGATTGAACTCATTAACAAAAAAATTAAAATAAAATGGTGAGGTGCACCCGGGCTTGAATAGGTGATCATTCGGTTTGTAGTCGAATGCTCTACCACTAAGCTATATCTCCAGATTGTAATAACAGGGTAACAGCACTTTCATAATTTTAGCTAAGTGTAATTTATTTCACATTTACTACATTTTATGTGTTAGTTTCTGTTGGCGTACTGGTCAGGGTGTTTGTTAATTGACCAAGAGATCAGGGTTCAACTCGATCGAGTCGTGCCAAATAAAAGTTGTTATGCTTTAAGAGCTTATTCTAAAAAGAAGACAATATTTATAAACAAAAAAATATTTACAAACATGGGTTTCATTCTTTTTAAAACTTCAAAATCAAGATAACAATGATTTTGTATTGTTTGAATTATCCGCACTTTTTTTCTTATTTTGACTGTTACTCTTATAATATTTCAATCGACATACCCTCCAACATACTTCAGCTACACTTACATTTTTAACCGTGACAAAACGGATAAATGTGCTAAGTTATAATAAGTTCTAAGTTACATTCTGAAGAAAGTTTAAGGTTCAATCCTAAGTAAAGTCATTACTAAGAACGTTTTTTGTAATAGAAATTATATTCCGTAAACGAGAGCTATCAAACCTGTTTAATAATCAAAGGTCTCCATTCGAAATTCCGTAAATATTCAAGTTTAACATGGTTCGCACCCAAAAGAAGGCCGGCGGTTACATCGGTCGAAACGTTATACAAAATAAAACGTATCTTACTAGAAGCAGCTTGGAATTGATAGTAGTCGTACAATATATACAAATCCAGAGAAAATTATTTTGTAGGAAAATGAATCAACTGTGTAATAACACAAACGAATTATCTATATATTAATATGCTTGTCCATACGATGTCACGTCATCATCATCGCAAACATTAATTATGAAACGCGTCATTATCATCGCAAACATTAATTAATGTGAATTATCTCCCTTCATTGTTCAATCTTTATTAATTAAAAATCATAAAACCCTTTTATTTCCCAAAACTTCCCGAACAACAATATATATATATATATATATATATATATATATATATATATATATATATATATATATATATATATATATATATATATGAACTGTCTATTTATGGTTCCGGATTATTTTAAAGACAATTATGCATAGAAGGTATCGTTCCACAGTTTAAATAGTATAGTATTTTACTTACATTTTTAACGATGTCTTCTGTTTATTATTGTAGTGTAATATGGAACGCTTATTCTATTTTATTCAGTAATAAATATATTTTTTACATTTAATGTTACAAGTTCGTTTTTTTCTTACTGTGCCACTTTATCTTTTTTTATTATTTACTTTTGAGTGAGCCTTACATTACAAAAAATATGTTTAGAAATAAATGTTACAAAAGTCAGGAATAACTAAATCATCAAAGTCACCATTCGCAAATACACCGAGTAACACAGAGTCAAAACATATTTTACGTCTTGTTCTTTTTTGTTTTTGTTTTACGGCATATCAATCCTTTTTCGTGTTATTTGATGCCGAATCGAGTAATTTTGTAACATTTATACAGCTTCACGTTATAGTTATTACTTATGTTTTGTTCGTTTTATTTTGCTTCTTTTACAGGCAGTCATCATCTTCTAATGCCCACCGACAGGGCATAATATTTAAATACTATAAAAAAAATGGACACAACAATTTTTTTAATATGAAATTAAACACTTTGCTTCATTACTTACGATTTAATTTATTTAAAGAAATATTTATTTCCTATTTAAAGATTTTCAGTATATTTTATTTAACTAAAGAATTTTTCCATTATTTTTATTACATTATTAGGTGAAGTTTTAGAATAGTTAAACCCCACACACCTCCCCATATTAAGAATGGCTTTCAGCATGATTCTTACAATAGCGGTATCAAAGATTTTTTTTTCCTTATTTTAAAACAAATTATAAAAAAATGATACAAGACCATTAAATTTTTTTTCATTAAATCGTTATTTTGGTGGAAGTCGAAAATAGTTAACCCTTCTCCCCATAACCGTTTTTTAATGCAGTAAAATACTTTGTTTCAATAATTATGGTTTAAATAAATATTTACTCCTTATTTAAAAGATTTACAGAATATTTTATTCAACTGAAGAAATATTTATTGTTCATAGATATATTTTCCCTTATTTTTTACATTGTTAAGTGTAGTTTCTGAATAGTAACCTCCCTCTCCATATTAAGAATGGCTTTCAGCATGATTCTTCCAATAGTGCTATCAAAGTGTATTGATTTTTCTTATTTAACAAAAATTATAAAACAGATACAAGAACATTTTAAACATTTTTTTCATTAAATCGTTATTTAGATGAAGGTTCAAAAAAGTTAACCCTTCTCCCCATAACCGGTTTTTTTATGCAGTAAAATACTTTGTTTCAATAATTATGGTTTAAATAAATATTTATTCTTCATTAAAAGATTTACAATATATTTTATTTAATTGAAATCTATATCAATAATTCGACTTAAAAATATTTGTGAATTTCCAAATCTTCATTAAATAAAATTCAAAATAAATAGAAAAGTCTATCCCATATGTAAAAGTTGACGGTTGCTTATTTCACTCCATTAAAAGCTATCAAAGTCAACCAAGAGCTGCTCAATATTCTGGCTTAATGGATCATTTAGCAAGGAATGAAGATGGATATTCTGGTGTATCAGTTTTTCTACCATCTACATTTACAGGAAGTCCTAGGAATCTACAACAGCTTCATCAAGATGCAATGGCAGTTTTCTGTGACCTATTCATTACTCACACGTGTAATCCAAAACGTCCTGAAATATTAAACAACTTGGGGACATCAGAACTTTCACAAAATCGATGTCAACAATGTCACGGTTTTTTTAAATTCACAGTCTGATTCCCAAGAACCTGCTGACTGACCACTATTCTCACTCCAAGCAGCTTATCGACGTCCCTGTCACCGCCTCAATCATCACCAGCACTTCCTTACAATATTAACAGCATCAGTTACGATCGCATTGACCTTCAATAAAAGTTTAAACTAAAGTTCTTTGTTCTACTTGCTTCCATTTTTGTAATATAACAATAAGGAATTTCTTACTGATAGGGTTTAAAAGATTTTAACTACCGTGGCATTTTCACGGGTCCTGCTAGTCTATATATTAATATGCTTGTCCGTACGGTGTCACGTCATCATCATCGCAAACATTAATTAATGAAACGCGTCATCATCATCGCAAACATTAATTAATGTGAATTATCTCCCTTTATTGTTCAATCTTTATTAGTTAAAAATCATTAAACCCTTTTATTTCCAAAAAATTCCCGAACAAAAATAAAAGAAAAAAATATTAACGGTCTATTTATAGTTCCGGATTATTTTAAAGACAATTATGCATAGAAGGTATCGTTCCACAGTTTAAATTGTATGGTATTTTACTTACATTTTTAACGATGTCTTCTGTTTATTATTGTAGTGCAATAATAAGGAAGGCTTATTCTATTTTATTCAGTAATAAATATATTTTTTACGTTTAACGTTACGAGTTCGGTTTTTTTTATTTATTTACTTTTGAGTGAGCCTTACCTAACAAAAAATATGTTTAGAAATAAATGTTACAAAAGTCAAGAATAACTTTATTAAATAAATCATCAAAGTCACCATTCGCAAATACACTGAGTAACACAGAGTCAAAACATATTTTACGTCTTGTTCTGTTTTGTTTTTGTTTTACGGCATATCAATCCTTTTTCGTGTTATTTGATGCCGAATCGAGTAATTTTGTAACATTTATACAACTTCACGTTATAGTTATTACTTATGTTTTGTTCGTTTTATTTTGCTTCTTTTACAGGCAGTCATCATCTTCTAATGCCCACCGACAGGGCATACATATTTAAATACTATTAAAAAAAATGGACACAACAATTTTTTTAATATGAAATTAAACACTTTGCTTCATTACTTACGATTTAATTTATTTAAAGAAATATTTATTTCCTATTTAAAGATTTTCAGTATATTTTATTTAACTGAGGAAATATTTATTGCTTATACATATGTTTTTCCCCATTATTTTTATTACATTGTTAGGTGAAGTTTCAGAATCGTTAACTCCTCTCCCCATATTAAGAATGGCTTTCAGCATGATTCTTACAATAGCGGTATCAAAGTTTTGTTTTTTTTTCTTATTTTAAAACAAATTATAAAAAAAAGATACAAGACCATTAATTTTTTTTTTCAATTAAATCGCTATTTAGGTGAAGGTTCAAAATAGTTAACCCTTCCCACATAACCGTTTTTTTATGCAGTAAAATATTTTGTTTCAATAATTATGGTTTAAATAAATATTTATTCCTTATTTAAAGATTTACAGTATAATTTATTTAACTGAAGAAATATTTATTGTTCATACATATATTTTCCCCCTATTTTTTTTTACATTGTTAGGTGAAGTTTCAGAATAGTTAACTCCCATCCCCATATTAAGAATAGCTTTCAGCATGATTCTTACAATAGTGCTATCAAAGTTTATTGATTTTTCTTATTTAACAAAAATTATAAAACAGATACAAGAACATTTTAAACATTTTTTTCATTAAGTCGTTATTTAGGTGAAGGTTTAGAATAGTCAAACCCTCTCCCCTTATTAAGAATGGCATTTTTATTGTTTAAGCATGATGCTCACATTTTTCTTAATATAAAAAAAAGATACAAGAAAATGTTTAGCTTTTTTTTTTCTTTTTTTTTTATGTTAGATCAAAGTTCGGAATAACTTTTACTTTATAGCCAATTAGCCAGCTGTATTACAATGTAGCATTTAATAGCATTTAATACCTAATAAGGTTTTCGCTTCAATTACCACAAGCAGGCGATCTTCAATTACCACAAGCAGACGATATCGATTCAAAGGAGGTAATTGGTCAACAATTGTTTTAGCCGAATTTTACGGTAAAGCTTCTATATAAGTCACAAAATTATCTACTAAACCAGTGTAACTTGGTGAAATTTCGTTATTCATTTAACCGTAAACAAACAACACCATCGTCAACAACAAAAACAGAGCTTTGCTTCAACAAAGTTTACTGACTTGTGGATAAGTCGTCCAGCATTAAATGATTTTTATCAGCTTATTTTGATGATAAGAAACTAAATATTTAATCTGGCGTAAGTTTTTAACATTTTTGATCCTTCTTACTGTAAATATTTAAAATAATTAAATTACTTTCGGCAATTTTAGAAACGGCCATTAGAATACTTAAATTTTAATCTAGCCATCCCGTATTTATAGAGATGAATTAGAAAAACTATTGACTATTAAATACCCTTTTAAAAATTACGCAACTTAACTTTTTAATATCAAATAAACACTTTGTTTCATTACTTAGGATTTAAACAAATATTTATTCTCAATTTTTACATTTTTCGTATATTTTACAAAATTCAAGATATAATTTATTGAAATGAAATTATTAAGTTATTCACCAAAAGAAAATAACATGTTCACAAATAAATGTATGCTTCTACACTTTGTAGCCAAAAAAAAGCTATGTTTTTTAGCACATCTGATGCCAGAATCCGAGGAAGACATCAGTACTTTAAACTATGACCGAATCATGAAATAACTGGAAAGCGTGTACAGTTCTTTAATCAAAGCCAAAATAGGTGCTTCTATACTTTTACTTCAATATATTTATTGAATAAATAAAACAGTTTTTACACTTAAAAATACTGATGTCTCTCTTGGATTCTGGCAGCAGGTGCGCTGAAAAACTTGGCGTCTTTTTTTCGGCGACAAAGTGTAGAAGCGCAATAAATGTTACGAGAGGGGATAATTTATTATAAAATAATTTATATAATTCACCTAGATATCATCTAGATATCCTTTTTACAGAGCTAAATTATAAAAATATTGATTTAAATTCCCTCTTAAAATTACACACTAATGATTTTTAATATAAAAAAACGGTTTCATTAATTAAGAAATATTTATTCTCATTTTAAACATTTATACTGAATTTTATTTCATTATAGAAACATTTATTTTTCGTATAAAAATCTTTATTTATAATTTTTTTTATTAAGAACAATTAAATTTTGACACGGAATGAATCAAATCACTAGCACTACGTTGGAAGATACAAAATGTGCAGCAAGATAACGACAAAGACGAAGGCGTCAGCAGCTACGAACTGAAGAAAGGGATAATATCAGATTGCAAAGGAGAAACATATTGAGACAGCAAATAAATAGCATGATTGAAGAAGACAGACAACTTTATCTGCAAAATGAAAGCGCTAGACAATGGGAACGAAGAAACAATATAAATAAAGCAGAAAGACAAAATATCCCGTATTATTTTGTAGGTGACGTGAGTTTGATTTGCTCATTTTGTAGAGCACTTAGATTTCGAGGAGAAGCATTGAATTGTTGTCAAAAAGGACAAGTTTCTCTTCCTCCCTTACAAGATTATCCTCCTCAACTCCAAAGATTATTCGAAGGTAATGATCAAGAAGCGTTTAATTTCAGATCTAATATACGCAATTACAATTCATCATTTTCATTTGCATCATTTGGAGCAAATATTGTCCGCCTTCCTGGAAGAGGCCCCTATTGTTTACGCTTACAAGGTCAAACCTATCATTATTCCAGTACTCTGCACCCAAATAATGAAGAGGAGAGAAAATATGGACAAATTTACATCTTAGACTCATCTGAAGCAAATCACCTCCGGTGTAATTTACCAGAAAATAATAAATGTATCCAAAGTGTCTTTGAAACCATAGCTACAGTTATGGAGAATAATCCTTATGCCCAAGCTTATAAAAATATGAGGGCCATCGAATTAGAAGAGGAAGCACGTGCTATAAGGGGAAATGTAAAGCCAAGGAGAGTTTCGATGCATTACACCGCTGGTCCAAATACCAAAAGATTATACAATCCAATAAACAACGAAATAGGTGCAGTATTTGTTGGCGAGGATGGTGCTCCACCTACTAACAGAGATATTATTGTTTCCCCACATTCTCAACCAAAAACACCGAATTTCTTATCTGCCTTGCCACTTGGACCCCATGATATATCCCATATTGTTTCCAAATGGTGAACAAGGCTGGCACATAAACATGCAACATAGGCCAGAACAGCAAAAAAAAGTTCGCAATAAAGTGACAATGCAAGAGTATTACAGTTATCGCCTTGCAATTAGAGATTCATTCAGTATTATCCATAGATCTGGTAAACTATTCCAACAATATGTAGTTGATGCATATGTGAAAGTTGAAGGGTGCAGATTGAACTTCATTAAAAGCAATAAAAGTCAACTAAGCGCTGCTCAATATTCTGGCTTAATGGATCATTTAGCAAGGAATGAAAATGGCGATCCTGGTGTACCAGTTATTCTACCATCTTCATTTACAGGAAGTGTTACATATAGGACTTTCATTAAAAGAGAGTCTTAGAGATAATGAGATGTTGTTGTAAGAGACTTAGAGAGATTGTTCATGTTATGAGAGATTGTTCATGTTATTACGATTCTTATATATTAACTGTTCATTACTTAGATTTGTAGAAGAAGAAACTCTTAGGTTAATAGATGTGTTATTATGTGAAGCTCTTAGAGTGAGGAGATAGTGTTCAGACAGTCTTAGTGTAGATATGAGATGTAGATTCACATTGTGGATATGAGATGTCGAGACGTGTATGTAATGACATTTTATAACACAGATATATAGACATATAATACAATTTTCACTTTACTTTTTTGTAAGAATCACAAACACAAGACGACGTTTTATCAAAACACATGATGGGTTTATTTCTTCACGACCGGCAGTGGTTTTCATTATCAAGAATTCACAGCTTCACATTTTAGTTTCAAAGTGATCGTCTCACTTCCTAGACGTTCGAATTCCCAGACCCTCTCTGAGTTTCTCACTAACTCACTAACTGACCAACTAACTAACTAACTAACTCTCACTTCCTATATTGAGAAATCCATGCATGTCCGGCCTCGTGAGCAAAATTCACGTGTCACCAACATGCGCGACTTTGCACGTTTCCCGAACATTATGATTTCCCAATAACCTATTTTTCTTTGATGTTTTTACAAAGGACTTCAACCTACATATCAAATTTATTTAACCCATATTTTATTATCCACATTCTTTCTAACAATTGAATAGTTTATTATTTATTTCATCAGAATTAACAATTTACTGGACATTCCATTTAAACCTATTGTTCTTTAAAACTTATGTCCAGGGTTCGATTTCTGCTTTCTCTCACTTTATTTTCATTTTAACTAATCTCTCTATTTTTATATGTACATGAAAAGGGGACAGCCCTTATCATGTAACATCCCTTCCTTCCATATTTCACAAAAAATTGTATGCATTTTTAAATTTAGTACATTTTTTATTTTTACATCTACACAACCACACGACTAGAAAGATCAGGCTAAAAAAACAAAACGAAAAAAAATCTCTTTCAGTCAGCCCTCCACGGCCGACTTCACAATTATTTATTTTTATAAGATCAGAACCTTTCTGATTTTCTTGGCATTTACTTTTAGGGTGTAGGGTCTTTACCTATGATTCACATCAGCTACTTTCCAGCCACCCATATGCCGCAGGCTAGAGGTTTTCACCTCTCTCGAAATGGACGACTTCCTTCGTCCCTAGTGTCCTGATCAACTCTTTCCGCATGGTTAGTCTTATCAAGTATGGCTTAGTTTTTTTTTGTTTTTCTTTTTTTGTTTTTTCTATAGCTATCTTATACGAGACATACCAAAGCTCATCATCAATCTTCTTGGTTGGCTTCAGAAGTTTAAGATATACCATTTTTTTTCTCTCATACGGATTCACTCGGATTTCCTTGCTTGGATTCTTGAAACTTCGACGAGGATTTAGAAATATCACCCCTAACTAACTAACACCTTTCGCGCCCAACACCTTAATTGCGCTCTAAATTCTATCTAATAGCCCGATTTTTTGTGATTTTTCTTTTCTCTCACCAGAGTTCCCAAGATCCAGAAGATATATCCCACATTCATGCGTCTCTAAAAAAAAAATACAAGGTTATATCTTTCTTACGTAATCTACGGCATATTTTTGCCTGTCTCTTACTTCATTAAGCTATATGTGATTGCCTCAGGACTACCTATCATCGGTTTACTGGAGCGCTTAAGATTTTTCGTATTCTTTCCAACGCCTGTTTATAAATTAAGCCAAGTCTTACCACTTGCTTGGAGTCGTTACGTGCAACCAGCTTATTTTAAGCACTTAATTAACCAGGTGCCCAAATTTTTCGAATAGGGGCACATCTTGTGCTTATCAATCCCTACCAAGTCACTTTTCTTGGAGAAAAATTATAGGATCTCTAAAAAAAACAACAAAAACCAATTGCTAAAAAAAAGATCCTTCTTACGGCTTATCACATCTAAAAACTCTCTAAATACCCGTTTACGTAATTTTAATTATTGTCCCTCTTCTAAAATTCTGACTGAATCTGTAAGCAAACCATACGTCTTAACTAGTTTTATTTTCTCCTAGACTGTTTAAATCTAATGTATATTTACTGATAACTTTGAATTCTTGCTGTGAAAATCAATAACATTTACATACATTTAAGACAATTTACAATATTTGTTCAACATCATAAAAACATTTTTAAAAAAAATACCTTAATACATTTAACTATGATTTACACAAAACTATGATCAACAGTTATAACTTTTTTCAACAAAAAAAATTATTTGTAACAAACAACAATTCAACAAAGTCTGTCCAAAACAATTGTCCCTTTTTTCAAAAAAAAAAAACAAATGAAACACACAAAAAGCCGAAAAGTTCAACTATGAACACAAAAATGCATTTCCAAACAGAATTTGCACGCTGTTTCAGAGACTACATGCGACCTTTGAAAAATTCCTGTTTGATTGACAGATTAAATTCAACAATTCGTCCAAACGATTTCATATTGACACAAATTTTCTAATTGACACTCCATACAAATTTCAAAACATTAATGGGTGACCCCAATCTCTGCATTTGCGTGTATGTGTGTGTGTGTGTTTTTTTTTTTTAACAAACCAATTCATTTATCAATGAATTACGCATGGTGACTTGTTTACTATATTTCCATTCATTACTACGGATTTCTTTTACGGCCTTTTCTTTTTTTTAATATTTCTTGTATCTTTTGTTCTTTTGTGTGTTTATTATTTTTTTTCTTCTATTTGTTTTTAATACTGCGTATGTGTGCATGTTCTCTCTTTTTTTTTTAAATTATTGTTTTATTTCGTTTTGAATTTCTTTTTCTTTTTCGCATTCTGTGATCGTCTAGTAAACGTTGTGTTTTTTTTTTCGTGGTAACGCCACTTTCTTTTTTTAACCCACCCTTGCATGAGTGGACTAGTCACGTACACAAAATATCATATATGTTATATTTTGACGAGTCTCTAATTATACTTATGATGATGAATGTTATTTTGTTTACATGTTAAGAAGTGTAAGAGTCTTAGGAGGGATGAAGAGACAGTCTTATTAGAGTGTTTGTCGTTGAGAGAGAGTCTTATTACAAGTGACGCTGTTGAGAGAGAGGGATGTTGTTAAGAGATATTGTTCGTTTTATGACGATGCATATTTATATTAAAATATGTTCATTCTTAGGTTTGTAGAAGAAAAAACTCTTAGGTTAATAGATGTGTTGCTATGTGAAGCTTTTAGAGTGAGGAGATAGTGTTCAGACAGTCTTAGTGTAGATATGAGATGTAGATTCACATGTGGATATGAGATGTCGAGACGTGTATGTAATGACATTTTATAACACAGATATATAGACATATAATACAATTTTCACTTTACCTTTTTGTAAGAATCACAAACACAAGACGACGTTTTATCAAAACACATGATGGGTTTATTTCTTCACGACCGGCAGTGGTTTTCATTATCAAGAATTCACAGCTTCACATTTTAGTTTCAAAGTGATCGTCTCGCTTCCTAGACGTTTGAATTCTCAGACCCTCTCTGAGTTTCTCACTAACTCACTAACTGACCAACTAACTAACTAACTCTCACTTCCTATATTGAGAAATCCATGCATGTGCGGCCTCGTGAGCAAAATTCACGTGTCACCAACATGCGCGACTTTGCACGTTTACCGAACATTATGATTTCCCAATAACCTATTTTTCTTTGATGTTTTTACAAAGGACTTCAACCTACATATCAAATTTATTTAACCCATATTTTATTATCCACATTCTTTCTAATAATTGAAATGTTTATTATTTATTTCATCAGAATTAACAATTTACTGGACATTCCATTTAAACCTATTGTTCTTTAAAACTTATGTCCAGGGTTCGATTTCTGCTTTGTCTCACTTTATTTTCATTTTAACTAATCTCTCTATTTTTATACTTACATGAAAAGGGGACAGCCCTTATCATGTAATAGAAGTCCTAGGAATCTTCAACAACTGTATCAAGATGTAATGGCAGTTTCTGTAAATATGGAAAGCCAGACCTATTCCTTACCTATACATGTAACCCAAGATGTCCTGAAATATTAAACAACTTGGGGTCATCAGAACTTGCATACAATTGACCTGACTTAATATCACGTGTGTATCATGCACATCTAACTGAACTTTTGAAAGACATTAAAGACAGATATGTATTTGGAACTCCTGTTGCATATGTTTATGTTATTGAATTTCAAAAAAGAGGGCTACCACACTGCCACATGATCATAATGCTGCGAGATCAGGATAAGATCAGAACAATTCAACAAATTGATGCAATTGTGTCAGCAGAAATACCTGGACCTGAAGATCAATTTTTAATGGTACATGGTGCATGTGGTGCAGTTAATCCTTATTCTCCTTGTATGAGTAAAGGATTATGCAAAAAAAAATTTCCAAAGGCATTTAGAGGAGAAACAGTAGAGAACATTGATGGATACCTGGCTTAAAAGCGTGCAAATAATGGTGACTCAGTTCAAGTCGGTAATTTTACTGTTGATAATAGATACATAGTCCCTTTCAACAAATTTCTACTGAGAAAATATCGAGCTCATATTAACTTCAGTCAATATTATAAAATACATATTTAAATATGTTTATAAATGACATGATTCATCTATTAATATCGATGAAGGAGAAACAATGTGATCAGAACAAAGAGATGAATCAAGCAACATCTATCATGTAGATATGTATAATCTCCAGAAGCAATGTGGCGTCTTTCTGACTATAAAATGCATGGACAGTCCCATGTTATGTACCGTTTAGCTGTAAACATGCTGTACACATAAAGGAATTTCTTACTGATGTGTTTTAAAAGATTTTAACTACCGTGGAATTTCCACGGGTCCTGCTAGTCTATATATTAATATGCTTGTCCGTACGGTGTCACGTCATCATCATCGCAAACATTAATTAATGAAACGCGTCATCATCATCGCAAACATTAATTAATGTGAATTATCTCCCTTTATTGTTCAATCTTTATTAGTTAAAAATCATTAAACCCTTTTATTTCCAAAAACTTCCCGAACAACAAAAAAAAACAAAAAAATATATATATATGAACTGTCTATTTATGGTTCCGGATTATTTTAAAGACAATTATGCATAGAAGGTATCGTTCCACGGTGTAGTATTTAGTATAATATTTTACTTACATTTTTAACGATGTCTTATGTAGTACGGAACGCTTATTCTATTTTATTCAGTAATAAATATATTTTTTACATTTAACGCTACGAGTTCGTTTTTTTTTTTTTGTTTTTTTTACTGTCCCACTTTATCTTTTTATATTTTTATTTACTTTTGAGTGAGCCTTACCTAACAAAAATATGTTTAGAAATAAATGTTACAAAAGTCAAAAATGAATAAATCACCAAATTCACCATTCGCAAAGACACTGAGTAACACAGAGTCAAAACATATTTTACGTCTTGTTCTGTTTTGTTTTTGTTTTACGGCATATCAATCCTTTTTCGCGTTATTTAATGCCGAATCAAGTAATTTTGTAACATTTATACAACTTTACGTTGTTTACATAGTTATTACTTATGTTTTGTTCGTTTTATTTTGCTTCTTTTACAGGCAGTCATCATCTTCTAATGCCCCCCGAAAGGGCATACATATTTAAATACTATAAAAAAAATGGACACAGCAATTCTTATTTAATACTAGCGGGGGGGGGGTACCTGGCGATGCTCGGGTGTCTTGAGGAAAATCAAAACTCCGGGGGGGAGGTTAAATAATAAAAAAAAATGTTTTGGTAGGTGAGTGTATGAGGATCGAACCCGTACCCTTGAGTTGGAAATTAATGTGTGAAAAAAATAACTTGCTACGTTAACCATTGACCCTCGGCGACAACAGACGATGTTAAGCAGGTTATTTAACTATAAAAAGAGGCGTGCGCAATAAAAGTTAATTCTGCTGCTTCCATTTGACCTAATTAAGATGGTCAAATAAAAGTCACACAGCGTTTGGGTTCGTTTACCCAAATTTAATTGTTTCTTTCCCCAACAGATGTTAGGGAGGGGTGACTGATCAAAGCTGGTTGCTTCTGGACGTGTTTCCCAGCGCAATGCCGAGAAGATATTTATTTGCTCCCCCACCGAGCAAATTAGGCACAAGGCCGATTTTTAATGTGAGGAGTGAAGGGGAAATGGGGACCAACTCCCCGGGGAGTAGGGGAGCTGGATAGTGACAATTGGTATGAAGGGTTGCCCCTACATTGACCAAGGTCTTATATGTGGGGTCGCCCCCCACATATGGTCTTTGCTTGCAGTATCTGCCGGAACAGATACTACACTTTGATCCTGTTTATATATTTTATTGCTTTTAAAATTTTGAAAATACAATTAAGTAAAAAACAAAAGATTTTTAAACAACAAAATTAGGCACTAGGCCCTAAAAGAAATTGGGGAGGGGAAGGGTCCAGGGTCTTTGTACCTTAAGTGATTAAAAGTAATACATGTAGACTTTGGAGTCTTACTCTTGACTGGCAACATTTACCAAAATACCTCATTCACTCTATGGATCTTAATCTAACTAATAAATCCCCAGCGTTTAAGAGTCAAAAACATATTTATAATTTATAAACAGTTGTCTGTGTTTGTGTATGCACTTTATTTTTCTTTGTGTGTGTGTGTGTGTGTGTGTGTGTGTGTGTGTGTGTGTGTGTGTGTGTGTGTGTGTGTGTGTGTGTGTGTGTGTGCATGTGTGAAAAAATAAAATTCAATTTCATTAGAAAATAAAAAGTTTTTGAATTAAGTTAAAAATTGTTCGTGGAGTGGGGACAACTAATCAAAATTGGTCATGTCAAAAACAAAAAATAAATCCTACTGGGTTGTTAGTGAGCCCCCCCTGTACTAATCTAGGTGACTAGACCCCCCCCCCACTGTTTTCCGGGGAACTGAAAACAAGCAGGGCGATCCCTAATGGGGATTGGGGAAAAAATACCTTAATGGAAATGGGAGAAAACAAAGCAACAGGTAGAGGGGAGTTGGAAGGTGACCTCTGAGTAGGGGAGTGACCGGGGATGTTGAAAAAACAAGGATGTGGCACAAAGGGAATGGGCAGACTCCGAGGTTCTCTAGTACCAAAAAATAAAATCAGGAACAGGATTTCATTTGTACTACCAGTCAAGAGTTTTCTTAAAATGACTTAGCTAGAACCTAAGCGGGATGGGTTCCAAGGGCCCCAGCACCGCCCGTGCCATGCTTAAGGAAGGAACACGTATCGAAACTTGGCTCCTCAACGGATGCACAAACTAGTGCTGTGCACCCACCTCTTGTCAAATTCCACTCTAGCCAACCTTCTCAAATCGTATCTGATCTTTACTGTAAGCAAATCTTTAAAGTAAACGATCAGATCCCGATCCGGAACAGATGTCCTTCGCGGACCAACTTGAGGCGCGTGATCCAAATCACCATGCCCGCTACTGCCAGGATCGCCAGGAAAACCATTCTTTCCTCCCTGGGGAATGGCAGCTCCATGTTGTACACAAAATAACCTTCGTCGATATCTAGCAGACATTCGGCATCGATACGAGCCGTTACCCCCCCCCGACATACTCCAATAAGGGCTGACTCTGGCTGCAACTACTACACTTTGATCCTGGCCCGAGGGCCAAGCGAGGCCGAGTAGACGTCGTTTGAGTTTAGTTTCACATATTTATACTAAAAAGCCCAATCAACACGCGAGAAGCCAAAATAGCAATAATTTTGTAAAAATCGACGTAAATAAATCTATACGCTACGCGCTTTTCTAATTCCTAGATATTATTATATAGGACCTATATACACAGTTTTACGCGATAGTAACAACCCTGGGAGCGCGTGCGAAAGAAGCCTTTTGAAGACATACACGAAATGTCACACACATTTTGCCTTTTATATATATAGATGAAATAAAACACTTTGTTTCATTACTTACGATTTAATTTATTTAAGAAATATTTCTTTCCTATTTAAAGATTTTCAGTATATTTTATTTAACTAAAGAATTTTTCCATTATTTTGATTACATTGTTAAGTGAAGTTTCAGAATAGTTAAACCCCCCCATATTAAGAATGGCTTTCAGCATGATTCTTACAATAGCGATATCAAAGATTTTTTTCCTTATTTTAAAACAAATTATTAAAAAAAGATACAAGACCAATAAATTTTTTTTCATTAAATCACTATTTAGGTGAAGGTTCAAAATAGTTAAGCCTTCTCCCCATAACCGTTTTTTTATGCAGTAAAATACTTTGTTTCAATAATTATGGTTTAAATAAATATTTATTCCTTATTAAAAGATATGCAGTATATTTTATTTAACTGAAGAAATATTTATTGTTCATACATATATTTTCCCTTATTTTTTTACATTGTTAAGTGTAGTTTCAGAATAGTTAACCCCTCCCCATATTAAGAATGGCTTTTAGCATGAGTCTTACAATAGTACTATCAAAGTTATTGATTTTTCTTATTTAACAAAAATTATAAAACAGATACAAGAACATTTTAAACATTTTTTTCATTAAATCATTATTTAGGTGAAGGTTCAAAATAGTTAACCCTTCTCCCCATAACCGTTTTTCATGCAGTAAAATACTTTGTTTCAATAATTATGGTTTAAATAAATACTTATTCCTTATTAAAAGATTTACAGTATATTTTATTCAATTGAAATCTATATCAATAATTCGACTTAAAAAATATTTGTGAATTTCCAAATCTTCATTGAATAAAATTCAAAATAAATAGAAAAGTCTATCGCATATGTAAAAGTTGACGGTTGCTTATTTCACTTCATTAAAAACTATCAAATCAACCAAGAGCTGCTCAATATTCTGGCTTAATGGATCATTTAGCAAGGAATGAAGATGGATATTCTGGTGTACCAGTTTTTCTACCATCTACATTTACAGGAAGTCATAGGAATCTACAACAGCTTCATCAAGATGCAATGGCAGTTTTCTGTGACCTATTCATTACTCACACGTGTAATCCAAAATGTCCTGAAATATTAAACAACTTGGGGTCATCAGTAGAGCTGTGACAACAGAATATTCTTTTCATTCTTTTGACTCTCAAGTATATCTCCGACACAGTAAGACACAGTCAATCAACTGAGAGCCACATTAGTCTATATAAAAACATATAAGATATTAACGGATATATATTAAAGAGTCAAAATAATGAAAAGAATATGTTGTTGTCACAGGCCTAGTCATCAGAACTTTCACAAAATCGATGTCAACAATGTCACAATTTTTTTAAATTCACAGTCTGACTCCCAAGAACCTGCTGACTAACCCCAAGCAGCTGATCGACGTCCCTGTCACAGCCTCAATCATCACCAGCACTTCCTGACAATATCAACAGCATCAGTTACGATCGCATTGACCTTCAATAAAAGTTTAAACTAAAGTTCTTTGTTTGTTCTACTTGCTTCCATACGTTCATTTTTGTAATATAACAATAAGGAATTTCTTACTGATGTGTTTTAAAAGATTTTAACTACCGTGGAATTTCCACGGGTCCTGCTAGTTTTGATTATCCACATATCTATATCCTACTTTAAAAATGTAGATAACTTCCACTATGCGTGTATAAAAAGTATATTTATTATTGATGAATCGTATAATGTTATGTGTATGTTTTGTTTTTATATGCAATCGACTATAAGTTTAATAAAAACTAGCGAGACCTGTGGAAATTCCACAGGAGACTAGTTCAGGTGTAATATATTGATGTTGGCATGCTGTATATATTGGGGACGCTCTGATATTATTCTAGCTATTTTGTTAAAACTGCAAAAGTATTTATGCAAGCTAGCAAAGACGCTTGACGTAGCCAGGTCGTAAAATATATTTAAATATATTTTAATTCTTGCAGATTTCGTATATATTATCATAGGGTAAATATTATACTGATCTTTATATATTATAAAGTTGCAATTTCAAAAATAAAAAATATATCTATATGACTTGGGTTCATCAACTTGAATCGAAACCGAACCCCAAACTTATATATATAACTTTAGTTCCTACAGCTATAATCGAAACTGAAACTAAAACTTATGAGGAATTCTTGATAAAATTATTCTAAAATAAATAGATTACTATAGTTCCACCGGCTAAAATCGAAACCGAAACCAAGATTTCTGAAGAATTCTTGATAAAATTAGCATTAAGAATCCTTTAAAATTCAATTTATAACATTATATAATCAATTCTTAATGCTGCAATATTTTAAGTTTTAAATTTAGTACATATTTTACTAGAATATCTTGTCCTTTTATTTTCTAGTTTTAACAACTAGTCCTTTACTTTTCCATGTTTAAGCTTAACCATATTACTTTTCATGTTTGCATTTTTCTATTGTAATTTATATATAGATGTTAGATGTGTAGTTTTCATCCTAAATGTCCGCTGCGTATGTACTTAAAAATTACATCAAGTTTATCAAAGAAAAAAAAAACACAGTGTTATCAGTTTGAAGGAAAATTATCAGTAGACGATTTAAAAGAAAAAGTATAAGCAGACTGGGTAGGACAATCCTTAAGTAATGCATCCTATTTTTATTCCGCCCGAATGGATCAGGGCCGATTGAGCGTTTACGAAGCCGATATAACTGATGTCAGCACAGCTAGGATATGGGTTCGTTGATTTCAGAGTGGAGATCGAAGTGTTAGTGACAAAGCCCACTCCGGACTTTGACGGCCGAGGCATGAAAATAAGCTGGCAACAAAAGTGCATTGATGATGTTGGTGACTATGTAGAAAAATAAACTGTGACGTTTTAATGGTATCACTCCCATCTTTGTAGGTTTTCAATATTTTAGTTTGGGAGTAAAAAATTGGAGCCTTTGCCTTTGGAACGACCCTCGACTTTTACAGTTTTGCCAAACTATTTTAAAGAAACATAAAATTTTAAAGTAATTAGACTATTTTTAATTTTAAATAAATGGAATTAACAAGTTATATGCAGGGAAAATTATTCGTATAAAATTTTTAACCAGCAGGAGCCGTGGAAATTTCACGAAATGAGAAATATACTAAACTAGCAAGACCCGGTAACCGACATTTCCCGGTTAAAGCCTGCCCCCCACCTCTTTACAGAAAAGTAAACTACGGTTGTTGTTGTTGTTGTTGTTGTTGTTGTTGTTGTTGTTGTTGTTGTTGTGGGGGGGGGGTACTGCGGTCCCTAAACAATTGCGGATACCGACGACCGTGGCCGAAGTGTACTCATCTTCCTTTCACTGCAGGTATTGTTTGAATCTAAGAAAAGCAATTAAGAGAATTCGTAATTCAGTGTGAATTAATAAAATTATGAAAAATGGTCCATTAAAATAATAATATAAAATATAAACAGAAGTTTTAGATTCTCATTGTACATGAACTATTAAGAATGATCGAAATCAGTGGTAGCAGTCCTTCGTTTTTCAATTCATCCTCTACTTTTTAACTCTTCCACCATTAGTATTAAATTTAATTCCACTTTTTATGTTGTCTTATTTTAACGTGTAAAAAAATAATTACGGCTTTTTCACTTCAAACCTGGCAGCCAAAAAATTACTTGTCTCCGCAAAATTAGAATGCAATTTTCTTAATCAGCATAGTCGAAAACCTTCAAAAGTCGTCATTCTAAAGAAAATTGTGGATGTGGATCTGATGTAAAAATTACCTCCCTAAAAAGGGTTTTTCCCCAATCCAGTATGCGACCTGTGGGAGAACTCTATTTTCCTCACATTTAAAATGGACCTCGTGTCTAACTCTGTCCTCTACTAGTAAATAGCTATTATTATTATTATTATTATTATTATTATTATTATTATTATTATTATTATTGATGTTTGACAATATTTAACTATTAAAATAATATGAAATCGAGTTTCATTTTGGCAAAACCACAAAAATAAACTCTCGAATTTTATAAACTTGAAAGAAAAATAAATACACACACAAATACTATTGCATTTTTTTTAAATTCCTCTAAAAGATAGAAGAATATAAAAACCTTGTTGATTTTGGATGAAGAAATTTAACGGATTCTCCTTTGCACAAAGATTTTCTAGTGTTACATTCTTAATAAGATAAAAAAAATTAAATTTTAAAAGAGGTAACGTGTAAAATTTAATTTGCCAAAAAAGAGTCTCTCGACTGAAAATTGTGGCTGTGATTTATTTATTTATTTATTTATTATTTTGATTAAAGTGTTATTGTTTATTTTAATAACAACATTTTTTTTAACTAATGAACTTAGTAGATCGCTCTTGTAAGAGGGAATATTTGATAAACAGCGGAAGATTTCTTTAGTAAATATATTTTTAGGCATGGACTTAAGAAGATAATTGCCAAAAATAACCTCTCGAAACTTCTGAATAAATTCGTTTTATTGTTTTGTTTTACGATATTTTACGCTGCCGGACCCAGTCGGTCGTATGTGTCGAAGTTGCTTTAATCAGCAGCAATGGCAATTAATCATACATTGATTGCAGATAATTTTTAGTCGTACATATTTAAAACCCGATTTTTTTTTTTCAGGGCAGGTTTTTATTTTTTTCGGGTGGGGGGATAGTGCCATGTTGGTACTTTGTACATATTTACATTCTCAAATTATCGCTGTGTTTACATTTTTGTGAGTCTTTCAGACGTTCAAGCAAAGACAGGAAATACGTTATGTATATAAAGTTGTTTACTTGTGCATGTTGGTACCAGTAATTAAGGTTATCAGTATTTAAGTGTCTGTTTATGAGTGGTTAAAATGTTTGTATTTCTTTCTTTTTTAGCACTAGTGCCTCATGTGGAGAGCGACGCCATTTTTGAAAACTTTTGGACGTGTTCGTTTATCTAGGAATTAGTTTCCTTCTGGAATATGAGAATGCCCGGTCTCAGCCAATTAGAAAAAACAGAACATTGAGAAGAACCGTTATTATTTATTAATCGAGAATCGGAAAGAATATGTTATGTTTATGTTACGGAGGGTGTAGTCACACTATAGTTGAACAAGGCCGCTAGCCATTAGTCGTGTGCTCTCGTGTAATGAATGAATGCGTGAATGTAGGGTTGACATGAAATTCTTAAAGATAAGCTAAAATGACCAAAAAATTGGCTGGAATGACTTAAATAAATAAAAAGTAAATGACTTGGAATGACTTTAATGAACTTAAGGACGAATTGAATAACCTTAAGAATGATTTGAATGCTTAAAAAATAACTGGAATGCTTCAAAAACAAATTGAATGATCTGGAGAATGACTTGAATGGCTTTGAGACTGACTGGTTGTAAAGTGGGTGATCATTTTACATTAAATTAATACAGAAAAGTAATACCCAATTTTATATCACTATAAGTACAGCATGTAGTAAGAACAGATACTACACTTTGATCTTGGCCAAAAGACCAAGAAAAGGGTATTTATTTGCTCCCCCACCGAGCAAATTAGGCACAAGGCCGATTTTTAATGTGAGGAGTGAAGGGAAAATGGGGACCAACTCCCCGGGGAGTAGGGGAGCTGGACAGTGACAATTGGTATGAAGGGTTGCCCCTACATTGATCAAGGGCTTATATGCGGGGTCGCCCCCACATATGGTCTTTGCTTGCACTATCTGCCGGAACAGATACTACACTTTGATCTTTATATATAATTTATTTCGTGAAAATGAAATTTACAATCAAAATAATGCATGTAAAATTTAAATAAATTAAAAGCAAAATTCAAATTTGCAAAACAAATATTTCTTAGAAATTACAAAATAAAATTTTAGAGTTCATTGAAAATACGTTGCTAATGTCGTTACTTTAATATATCCAATGTTTGTACTAACCATAACTTTATACTAAAATAACTAATTACTAAAATAACTAATTACTAAAATATTCTCTAAATATTTTTTTATATTGCAGGATGTTACTCAGTGTGAAGAAAATGTTTGCTTTCCTCGTCGGAGGGGCCATTACAATGCTCGTAATATATGGGTATTGTTCGGACAGAAATCACCAAGTACAAGAATATTCAGAACATTTTAACAAACATTACATCATCTATACCAGTAACTGTAAAATCCCTAAATTTGACCCGTTTCATAAACCGGAAGCGAAGTATTTCAAAGTAGATACAAAGAAGACCTGCCCGTCCAATGTTGATTTTACTCACCAGAAAGACAATCAGTTGTCGGTGAATATGACTGGCTTAAAGCTCTTTTGCAATGGCACAGTGAAACACTGTGAGTACAGTGAAATCATCCGGGTGGATGACACACATAATAAATATTCTACACCTATCAAGTTTCATGCGGATATCAATGTGACCAGCGAATTTATTAGGGTCAAATGCTTTTGCTCTAGCAACGAAAAAATATACAAGAATTTTCATATCTTCGTGCAGCCAAGAGAAAATACCAATTCCTCACGGTTTAATAGTAAAAATAGCCCAAGAAATTCCCGTGTAAATATGTTGAATGTTGTCATGATTGGGGTAGATTCATTATCTCGTCTTAACTCACACAGACAATTGTCGAACACGAGAAAATTTCTCTTAAACGAACTACGTGCCATTGAAATATATGGCTACAACAAAATTGCAGACAATACTTTTTTCAATGTCTTAGCAATATTATTCGGAAAATATGATTACGAAATTGGATGGACTCCCGAGTCCCGTAAAAAATTTGATGAGTACGAGCAGTTGTTGAAGAAATTCCGACGGGAGGGCTACAAAACATTGTATGCTGATGACGCTTCCATTATGCCCGTATTTAGCTATGAACGTCAAGGTTTTAATAAACCGCCAACCGATTATTACTTCCGTCCAATGTCGATGGCAATATATCAAGAGCGTGGTATGCTGTCGAAGCAGAATATATGCGTAATGGGAAGATTGTACCAAACTTTTATTTTTAACTATATATATGACTTTATTAAGTTGCATAAATCAGAAAAACACTTCGTGTTTAACTTTAATTCGTATCCATCTCACAACAAATTAAATACAGCAGGACGCATCGATCACCCTATTCGAGACTTTTTCGCCAAGTTACACAACGAACATTTGCTTAATAACACACTCTTAATTCTATTTTCGGATCACGGAATGCGCCATGGAAAATTCCGGGAAACCTTGATGGGAAAGCTGGAAGAGAGACTTCCAATGATGTATATTGTACCTCCAAAATGGTTGCCCGTTAAATTTCCGCAACTATGGCAAAATCTAAAAGGCAACAGTAAAAAACTAACCACGCCTTTCGATGTCCACGAGATGCTGTTGGCTGCCCTCGATTTAAATAACTTTGAAAGAAAACTGTCGAAGATCGATTTGAATGCTCGTGGTATTAGTCTTTTCGCCCCGATACCAGAAAATAGAACTTGTGATGAAGCAACAATTAAACCGCATTGGTGCACGTGCCAACGAATCGAACAACTTCCGGTTAATGATACAAGTGTGGGAAAAATAGCCACTTTGATTGTAGCGCATATTAACAAAATTCTTCAGCCCGAAAAGGAAAAATGCGCGACTCTGAAACTACACGACATCAAAGCAGCCGGTATTAGGCATCTCAATGACAAAATGATGTGGCACCGTACATGTA